>NC_135719.1:59065739-59377534 GCF_964656455.1 Halichoerus grypus | reverse complement strand
AATGATTATCTGCAAGTGTTGGGATCCTATTGCTTCTTCAAGATACCTTCTTTATACTTTCTGTATCTCTGGTTTTTCTTTTGATTGAGTTGAAATTGACATAACATCCAGTGAACTGTTTCAAAGTGTAAAGTCGGTGGCATTTAGTACATTCCCAATATTGTGCAAACAGCGACTCTCTCTAGTTTCAAGACTTTTCATCACCTCTGAGGAATATCCCCTACCCATTAAGTAATCCCTCCCTCCCCAGGTTCTCCTCCCCTCATCTCCTGGCAACCATTAATCTCTATGGATTTGCTTATTGAGGATATTTCATATAAAATGAACCATATGATATGTGATCTTTTGTGTCTGGCTTCTTTCACTTAGCAGAATGTTTCCGAGGTTCATCCAAATTGTGGTATGTATCAGTACTTCACTGTTTTTTAGGGTGGAATAATATTTCATTATATGTGTATACCATAATTTGTTTATCCATTCATCCATTGATGGGCATTTGCGTTACTTCGACCTCTTGGCAATTCTAAATAATGATCTTATGAACTTTTATGCTCAAGTTTCTGTGTGAACATATATTTTCATTTCTCTTGGGGTTATACCTAGGAGTGGAATTTCTGGTTCATATGGTATTCTATGTTTAACTTTTTGAAATATCACCCAACTGTTTTCTACAGAGGCTGCACCATTTTATATTCCCACCGGCAATATACTAGGGTCCTTATTTCTCTGTATCCTTGGGAAACCTTGTTATTTTCCTTTTCCTTTTTTTTTGGATTATAAGCATCCTAGTAAGTGTAAAGTGGTATCTCATTGTGATTTTGATTTGCATTTCCCTGATGGCTAATGATGTTGAAATCTTTTCATGTGCTTGTCAGTCATTTGCATAGCTTCTTTAAAGAAATATTTTTTCGAGTTCTTTTTCCTTTTTAAAATTGGGTTGCTTGTCTTTTTGTTGTGTTGTAAGAGTTCTTTATATATCCTGGATATTAAACCCTTATCAAATATATAATTTGCAAATAATTTTCCCCATTCTACAGGCTGTCTTTTCATGTTTTTTTTTTTTTTAAGATTTTATTTATTTGTCAGAGAGAGAGAGAGAGCACAAGCAGGGGGAGCGGTAGGAAGAGGGAGACATAGGCTCCCCACTGAGCAAGGAGCCCGATGCGGGACTCGAACCCATAACCCTGGGATCATGACCTGAGCCAAAGGCAGACGCTTAACCGACTAAGCCACCCAGGCGTCCCTGTCTTTTCACATTCTTGATAATGTTCTTTGATACACAAAAGTTTTAATTTTTATGAAGTCCCATTTAGTATTTTTCATTTGTTGCTGTAGTTTCTTTTTTATTAGAGGAACCATGTGACGTGTGTGTATGTAGGTGTGTATACATATACACATATATGCTTATATGTATGCATATATATTTGTATATGTATATAAATACATATATATGCATGTATATATGTGTGTGCATGTATTTATATGAACACATATATAGTTAATAAAAATAATAAATTAATAAATAAAATTAATAAAAATAAAGCCAGTATTCTCACATATAGTAATGTCTTACATCTTTTCTGCAAAATTGTGTTAAGTGTCATCATCATCATCATCATCATCACCACCACCATGAGGAAACTAAGGCTCTGATCAATTTAATTTAGTGATTTGCCAAAGAGTGAAAAAAATTAACAGAGGCAGAATCTACTGTCTCTAAATATCAGGCAATAACATTCATTTGATACATTAGGAGTGACTAATGAGTCATAAATTCAAACTGCTATGGTAATATATGAAGGATATATAATAAGTACAGATGATATTTATCTAGTGCTAACTGCTGTGAAGAGATGGTGAGTCTTTGAGGAATTCAAAGTGGACTGAGGTAATTGGAAAGAGTAGAACAAGAATTCAAATGTAGCAGTCTGAATCCCAGGGCTCATGATCATAACCCCTCTGGATGCTAATTCCCATTTGAGACATTAAACTTTGACAATTGAGCAAATATTTACTTGTTAACCTGCAAACAAAGTTCATATATACAAGTGTGTACATACACACTGACATACACACACACACACACACACACACAATATCACATGAGTCAAAATTTCAAATTATAGTGTAGCTGTGATAACGGGGGCCAAAGAGGAAGAAATAAAGATTCAAAAATAGGCAACACACTAAAAATACGTGTTGAGTAATAACATCAGTAATTATTATAATAAAGAAGAAAAGGGCTTGGAAACGTGTTGTAGGAAAAATCCCATCCTGTGCTTTAATGTATCCTATTTTTCTTTTCTAAAAACAATCATCCCGAGAGGGTTCCATCTGTAATATACCACAACAAAATAAGGTGGCTTTGAGAAAATAACATACTGGGAAGACAATTACCTGCCAGATGCTGCATACCCAAAATCTACCTGTAACACTCACATGATGAAGGTCATCCTCTGATTGTGCTGACAAGGCACCCATACCTACAGAGGGGTGACCTTGGTAAGAAAATCAAGCAAAACTGTCCTTCAGAATGGTATGGCTGGTAACTAGTGGAATTAGAAGTTTATTTTATATGCTATATACTACAAATAAAGACAACAAGATAATACTTGTGGGCTGGAAAATGACTTCTCCATGTAGTGACCTTGTGTGGTATTTTGGTGTAACAACATAAGAATTTAACCACACGATTCTATTCTATTGGGGAAAATATTAACTGCACATTTCTGGGAATCTGTGTCCAGCATTCATCATATATATCCCTCACCCTAAACAATTAAAGCAAACTCAGATCTACAGTAGAGGATTAAATGCTAGATATTTTCTAAAAATATGGCCTATTAGCTATTACTTGACAAACCTTATCTTACCTTTCTTAATAGTTTTATTTTTAAAATTTTCTTTTTAAGACTATGTATTTTGAAGCCACAAAAGAATAAATGCTTCATTTATATGGCATCAAAATAGACTAATGTTCTGACTAACTGGTACTAGTTTCACTAAGAAAATGAAATTAAGAAAGAAAATTTAACACCTGTGGTAAAAATAACTCTGAAATGTATTTGTCTTCTTCCTGACTTCCTTAATTTCATATGCATAGGCTTTGTTCCAATGGTCTGTTTATAAGTTAGCTGTTTTAAAACTCACAATGTGTTTTCCCACAGAAACCAAGTCATGACCAGAGGCTGGGTCCTCAGGCCAGGCTCTTGGAATAAAGCTTCCTGCTCAAGGTCACACAGCTCACATTACCTGAGCAGAAGCAGGAAGAAATGAATAAAAATAGACTCACGTGGACCCTGAGTTCTTACCCCGTCACTGGCCAAAGACTTCGGTCCTCCTTAAACTCCAGGCTGTAAGCTTGTAAGATTTCCTCAGGACTGCAATTCCACCACAGATGTAATACCTTTAAAAAGTCTTCCTGAAGCAAGGAGTGCCCACCTCCCCAGCAGGAGGCATGGGAAATGGACGGGCAGCTGCCCATAACCTGTGCAGGCGTATCGAAGAGTTTCCTGAACAGGGGACTATCTTCCCATGGGCACAGGAAAGACTGCCCTACGCAGCGATTCACAGGTTTGCCTCTCCTTCCTTCCCACCAGCTGTTGCTACTGCTGTCCGAGTGCCTGCCAGTAACAGTCTCCCTCCTTGCAATCTGCTGTTTCTAATCTGTCATCTGAGAAATCAGATGCCCAGAACTGTTAGCACTGTGTGTAAATTTGAGAACCAAGCTCTGAGAGATAGCCCGAGACCCTCTCTTTCAGGAGAGCATTAGCAGGTTTCCTGGCAGCGATTTCTTTTCTTCTCAGAACTTTCCTTATCTAATTCCCTGTTTGACAGTCTCAAAAAGCTGACCTCCATCTGCAAGAAGTGTTCCTGTGTATAGTACAGTGGAGAACAAACCAAAGAGAGACATGCATCCTAGTGCAGGTACCCTCTACCTAACCTGGGAACCTTTAGACTCAAAAACATCTTTGCATTCCATATCCTCATAGCAAAATGGGTAAAACCATACAGTTAGTATGGTGTAATGGATTAAAAATTATAAATTGCTTTAGCATGAGTTATTATGAAAATCATGATCTTTAAAAAGAACTGCCATCCTTCTTAGAAGTCTATAAAGCACCCTGCATGGCAAATCCAGCCTGCTCCCTGCTTTTGTAAATAAAGTTTTATTGGAACACAGCCTCACCAACTCCTTTCTATATTATCTATGGCTTCTCCTGTGCCACAAAGGCAGAGCTCGGTAGGAGATCAGGTGGCCCGCAAAGCTTAAAAACTTCACTCTCCAGTTCTTTACAGGAGTTTTTCTGATCTATCTTACTGAGCTTCATTTTCAAGCAAGTAAGGTTTCATTTTCACATACACACACACACAAACACACCCCCATGTGTGCGTGCACACACGCATACAAAGACACACACACACAAACTGCTTAATATGGCATATTTCACAACACAGGCCATAAGCTTAAAAGAAGACCTTCAGTAGTAACAACTGTTTTATTAGTAACATGTGAGAAATTCATTGCACGAGTTTTCTGCTATGTAAATCCGGCACGGTGAACAGAAAAGTCCTCAGAATTATTTTAAATTCAATTCTTAAAAGAATAATGAGCTCAGAGCTGAGATTTATTTCTGGTGTGTATTTTAGGGGGAAAAAATCAGTATTACATTATCCCTATTGTGTCTCACAGCAATGAGGGTGACAAAGCCGCCCAGGGCTGTCAGTGCCAAACACATTGTGGGAGCTCAAATATTAATCAAAATGACATCTCCAGTTTTTTCCCTTCCTAATCAGGCCTAAACATCATGGGACATCCGGCAAATCAATAAGAGAAACTAGATGCCCTCATCACTCCCAACCTGGCAGCGCTGCATTTTTAGCCAGAAGATGAGGCCTTCACTGTTACATAAATACTTCTCTGCTTTGGTTGTTTGCCTCTCCTGGGAGATGAGCATGCCCACCTGTGACCCCAAACTTTACCCTGGCATGTATCTGACCCTGCCACCTGTCACAGTGAGAAACACTTCTTACGATTTCAAGATAAAATAGGCATGGGGGTATGTAGCTCTAGAATATGCTTGTGCATTCTACCCAAAAGACTAAATAAATGAATAAATAAATCTCTTCAATAAAGTGAGAACAGGCTGTTTTAAAGTGTTGTGAAAAATGGATGAAGTCTCATATTCTATCTTCTACACTTGGGGAAGGTGGTGCAGGGACTGACTTGTACCCCACACTCCAACCTTCCACCAAAGTGGGTATTTGGCCCAGTTGAGAATTAATTACTTTTTAGCTTCATTCCCCTGCCCCCACCTTTTCTTTCTAGGCCCCTTTCCCGCAAATCCCTATCCCACTGACACCTCCTATTTTCTCTCTATGAGCTTTGGGATTGCTCTAGTGCTGAAAGATGCCTTAGTGTCAATTTATCCCTCCTTCAGGTATTTAGAGGAGTCAGAGTACTGGAGAAATGGAGCAGGGAGTAGGTCTGTTCACATATGAAACGAAGTTTGAACCTTCTAGCAAAGCTAACAGGAAAAACCCCGGAAAAATTACCTGGAGTAGAAAATACACAGACTTATACCTGAGGAGATGAGACAGGCCCCGTGAACTCCAGAAACCCTAAGGGAGACTTGGAGGAGAAAGCTGAGGATCTACCTGCAGTTGGCCAGCCATGATCTAAAAGCCACTACATGGGCCAATGTTAAGGTGAGCTCATTTGTATTCAATCTACTGAGATCCAAGAAAATTTGTGTTAATTCATTCATTCATTTATTGATCCATGTGCCAGGCACGTCAGTGAACAAGCACATTCTATAGCCTCATAGCCTCTTTTCTGCCTAATTGTTTTGGTCTTAGTTGGTATTTTTCCTCTAACTGTATGAAACTATAAATGGAAAAGCTTCTTGATCTGGATTTTCCCACTTCTACAGGAAGAGGATGAAACAGAAATCTAGCACAGTAAATGAGATGGAAGAATCTTAGCCACATGAAATCCAGCTTGAGAAAGAAAAAGTAGTTCATTCAATTCTAAACGAAACTGGGATTGCAGAGGTTAAAGGCAACCCGAAACAAAGCCAGTAATAGACACAGACTAAAAGGTATGGCATAAATTTATCCAAAAAGGATAAGCATGGTGAATGGTGAGCAAAGTCAGGGTGTCAGCCATGGGCACAGTGTTGGGGGGGGTTCAAATGAAATTGCTAATGGGACAATGTTTTGAAAAACTGAAAGGGCACAACACAAATCTGAAGGAATTCCCATAATTATTAGTAATATTTTCACCATTATAAGTTCCATCTTAGTTGAGTTAAGGTTAAGGTTGTTTATAAAGTATTAGTGTAGATAACCATGAGATAAACAGCCTCACGGCCTCATGTGAAGTAAGTATTTTACATTTGGCACTAAATGTGTACACATTATTTGATATGGAAATTCTAAAACAAACCTTTTTATAGGAAAAAATGTGCATAACCAATTACAGAAGATTCCTGAGCTAAAGTATGATGTGTCCATCATGGCCACGATGCCAATTATTGTCCATTTGACCAACCACTCCACCCTTTCCCTGCTCTTCTGCGTCTGCTCCGGCCCTTGGCTAGTGCCTAGAACTGAAATGTCCTTCCTCTCTGACTTCCACTTGGATCAAACTAAGGAAGGTGATTGCAGAAGGACAGAGAAAATAATTTCTTCCAACTCTTTGTCTCAGTCCTGCATCTCTGGGAGGAGCGGTTTCTCTGCCATGACTTCAGGGAGTGACCATTCCTCCACGGTTTCCACTCTCACACGGGGCCACTAACACTATTTATATCCTCTTGTTGCTTCAGCCCTAGGCAAGTGGTGAGAGCTTCCTGATACTGCCAGTCTGGGCGATGGAGGCCTCACTATCCATTCCTTCTCAGTTCCCTAAGTCCTATCCACACCCTTATAAATAGCCCTTTCATTAGTCTCTTCATTTGGCCCACCTGGGTTAAATTCAATTTTCTGCCAGGACCATGACTGAAACACAATTTTGGCATCTATTTATTGACATAGAAAGATTTCTGACAGAAAGTAGATCAAAATATTAATAGCAGTTATCTTTAGGAAGCGGGACAGGATTATTTATTTTTCTTTATTTTTCTCTATATTTTTCAAATGTTCTGCAATATTTGGTTATGGATTGGGGAGTATAAAAATAAATGATAAAATTAAAAGAAAATGTGGGAATAAATACAGTTTCAAGAAGTACTAGTGGTTGGGGCTCCTGATTGACTAAGTGTCTGCCTTTGGCTCAGGTCATGATCTCACGGTCCTGGGATAGAGCCCCATGTCAGGCTCCCTGCTCAGTGGGGAGTCTCCTTCTCCCTCTCCCTCTGCCCCTCCCCACCGTTTATGCGCGCGCTCTCTCTCAAATAAATAAAATCTTAAAAAAAAAAGTACTAGTGGTTTGGCTTCCTCTTTTACTGCCCACCCCATCAAAAAATACATAAGTAAAAAGTTGCATAGGCTGAGAGGTATCCTGATGGAGCAATGGAACTGTAAACATTTGTCAATGCCCAGCTATTTCTTTATTCTCGCTAGATTCTATTTTCTAGAAAAAAATACATTTGATTAGCAAGTCTTCACAATTTCACAACTGAAAGCAATGCAATTGCACATATTTATGTGTTTTAGAGACTTAGATTCCACAAGCAGAAGCCAAAATTTTGCTTCCTTCTTTGATCACATTAATAATAGTTAACTATTACTAAGGGCATAGCACCTACAGGCACTGTTTACAAGCATGGTCAGTATTAGTTAATTTAATCCTGACAGGAAGGCGGTATCATTACTTCCATTTCATAGATGAAGAGATTGACATGCAATGGAGCCAAATTGCTTGCCTGAGGCCAACCTTTGTTAGCAGGTCCTGGAAGCAAGCCCAGGCTTTAGAGCTCATTTTATCCATTATACTCAATTGTCACTCAGGTTGATAGATTACCAAAGAATTGTAAAACTCTCCTAATTTTGTGCACATTGTGCAAAGAAAGATGGGGCCCTCATATTGGTTTGCTGCTTATTAGCAATGTAATTTTGTGCCTCTACAAATCAGAGTTAACAAATTCCTCATCAATAAAATGGGGAATAAAGTCTCTTCCACCACCCTAGAAGTTGTGATAATCTAATGGGAAATGAACATGGAAGGCCATCAAAGCTGTAAAGCAAGGCACAAATGTAAGGCAGAATTATATTGCACCCATACACCAGTACATTAGTCATCATCATTAACACATGAAAGTCAAATGTAAAGAAAATAGCAATTATTTTGGTGAAGTATGACTCTAAACTATAATATTATAAACCATCCAGCCTGTTAATAACACCCAACATAAAACCACCACTGATTAATCAATAAAAATCATGCAATGGTTTCAGTAAAATGTACTCTCAGGAGCGCTCCCCTGACTCCCATTCATTAATTACCTTGCCGTATTTGATAAGTTCCCAGCATCTGCCTGAAATGTGTTACTCTCAATCTTAAGTTATAGAGTAAAACTTTTTTGAAAACTTTAATGTTCACACTGTACATTCTCTACGCTACCACATCAAAAGTTCAATTGAGCCACTCAATTTTCAGTTTCCCTGACTCGACTTTTTGGAGTTTTGTAATTAATTATATTCCACTATTACTGATCATCAATTAGCTCAAAATGTTGCTGAGATGGTGAGTATGCTGAAGAAGGCAGAATTTAATGATAATTTGAGACTGGTAGGACACTAAATTTCTCTCTTGTTAATAATTAAAGTGAGATAACTTATGTTTTTATTTATAGCTTCCAGAAATATCCGGCTCATTCCTGCGCACTGCTCTGTCAGCTAATCATCAGTTGGTCAAGCTCTGACTTAGGCCATTGTGTTTTATTTTCCACACACGCCTTCAACCAAAGCCATGAAATGCAGCCTAACCAAAGGTTAGAGCAGGTAAGGTGGTCACCACATATTCTCTGGAACTCTCCACCTAGCCAAATGCTTTGATGCATAAACATATAAAGAATGAAAGGGGTAAAATTCCAATTTACCTGTTTCAATTTCCCAGATGTAAGCGGAGTCATCTGCACATCCAACAATTAAAAAATTCTCAACCGGGTGCCATTTTATCATCCTCACAGGGAAAAGGTGCTTCCGGGCATGCAGGAGGCACCTCTTCCCCTCAAGGTGAAGGAGAGCCACGGAATGGTCACTGCACACACAGCAAATTACCTGATCGCTTCTTAGCTGTGGGGAAAAAAACCCAAAAACCAAAAAAAAAAAAAAAAACCCAGCATTATTTGTAAGTAAATCATCAAACGCTTTCCTTAAAATTAAATCTGATTTTTTCTCCTCGTAACATAAAAATATTTTGTTTAAACACCATTTACAAAATGACATTTCTGCTTTCTACAGGACCTCTTCACATAACACTGTAAAGAGGAGCTTTAAACACCAAGTAGATTTTAAATTCAACAACTTATTACGAAGGTCAAGAGACACAAGTGAAAAAGGAGAATTCCAAGCCAAATCTACTTATAAGATAAATGAAGGACTTGACCATCACGCAGCAAATTCAGGCAGTGAGGCAGACATTGGAAATAATGCAGAATAAAATAAACCCCAGAACTAATTTGTTGCCACAAAAAGAAGCTATTTGTAGACACAAGCTTAGGCCCAAGGGTATCGTGAGCTGATATTTTCCACTTAGAGCCTCAGAATGTGATTTGGTGCTGTTCCCAGAACTATTCAGATTCTAATCCAAACAGGAAACTCAGTGTAGACACAATCTAAAAGAGGTAAGCACTAGATAGTTCCAACTGAATGCACAGCTTCAAAGATACAAGGACCAAAAATAGGCTCACAGGACAAAGATTCTTAAGATACTTTTTAAAAAGTCAGCATGTGGTTACCTTGAACACAGTTTAGGACAAAGACCGACCATGCTGGGTGCGGTGAGGCTAATCTGGGAGGAGTTTACAGGGCAGGTCTGTGCCTCACCAAGAGGGCCCTGTGTTGGTCAGCTGGTGGTGGGGGTGGGTGGGGTGGCTGAGGGGAGGAGGGTTAGCTGGGTAGTGGCTCTTTCACCTCTTTGTTTCTTTTCTAACCACTTTGCTATGTGGATGCTCCTACTTTCACTAGGGCACCTAGCCAGAGTTTCAGCTGCTGTGTTTAAACCATCAGTTGGGATCCCTTGAGAATCTCCTTGTGCCCATTACTGACCTCTTTCTGTGGGGTGCTGGGAAGCAAGTTATTTTTCCTAATTCGTTCTAAGGAGCCTACAGAAATCCTGAGGGGGGAAAAATCACAAAATGGCAGGGGTGCTGTATGGGGAGCCTGGACTGTAGGACAGGGCAGATGGCCCTGCCTCCTCACTACTACCCCTTAGAGAACCTGCACAACCCACAGCCTCTAGAACAGAGAGCCCAACGTACTTCAGGAAACTTGTACACACATACAAAGTGTGAACAAACACGTAACACGCGAACACAGATCCTATAGCTGGAGGTCGACATACACTAGAGACCCACACTCAGCCAATAGATTCTCTTTTCTATGCATTTGAAATTGAAAAGCTAAAAGAGGTCATAGGAAGAAGTAAGATTAAGGAGCAAGCACAGAAAACAGACTCTTGGGGTAGGGGACTTGAAGAGTAAATAACCTTGGTTCCTGAATTTAAGTTCAAATTTCACTGGGTCCTTGTTGTAGTACTTTGTTTTGTATGTCTAAAATATTGCCTCTTATGCCCTTTCAATAAACTCCTTTCTTATTTGGCTTGGTTTGGAGTTCAGTCATTTATGATTGAGGCAGAAGTAAAAGAGGTCAGGATTTTGACTACTGTCCTGGAGCTTTGAGTAAAAGAAAAATGATTTAAAAAAAGAAGAAGAAGAGGGAACTTCAGCAATAAAAGACATATCAAAGTATCCCAAATCACCATATGGAAGTCTTTTTTAAAGTTTCTTCACTTGGTTTCACTGATTTGTTTAATCATTTGTGTTACTGAAATATTTCTTTCATTATGTCTTATTACAAAATTACAGTGTAAGTTTTCTCTGAGTTTACTTTGCAGCTGATTTTTTTATGTTATTATTACAGAGAAATAATTTTGACAAGTCAATCGACTGATTGACAAACTCAGGAAACTCAAAAGTTGATTGTTCGTATTTTAACAAAGATGTCAGCTTTGTGGAAGCTGAATTTAAGTTTATATTACATGTGAAAATTATATTTGAAAGTATTTCCTTTTGTCCTGCACAAGGCAGATGCTCAGAAATTTGTTAAACAAATGAAAGAGAGCAAACAAAAAACCTATTTAAGAAAAAGAAAATATAACTATCAATATTATTATAAAAGTAAATTATTCAAGGCAAACATTATTTTCTAATTTATAGATTCCAATATATTTGAATTGCTTCTACATTGTCTATTACTTTTATTAAAGAATAATTAAAAAAATAAAAATGAGAATTCCATTAAGATATAGAATTAGGGAAAAAAAGAAAAAAAAAGTAAGAATTAACTGGCTTTTGTAAAGACAAGAATTGACAAAATCCTTGCTTTAGAATCAAATTATTTGCATAAGTTGTAATAATAATAATGCATATAAAAATTAGAAAGGAATTCATAAAAATTATCCAGTTGTAGTATGGGTACATAGAACTTTTTTCTGTGGGAAAACGGGTTAATTGCCCTTATGTGTTTTTAATATGTAACATAAATTTATGTTATGTTTTACTCTTTGTCTTAACTTACTCTGAAGTTCTCTGGTGACATCAAAAGACTTGTTACTGGACCGGCTTCCAAAAAGAATTTATGCAAAATTTCTTCAGTAAAGATATTCCACAAGATGACACACGAGTCCTGGTCCCCAGACACAAGCCAACTTTGGTCTAATTTCGAAGAGAGACCATGTGGGTAAAGTAATGAAGTAACACTTTGGTGATGGCCTTTGAGAACTTTGTAAGGAAGGGAATCTGGAAAACAAACACCAAATAGTGAAAAAAATTTTTTTTTGCTCAAGAAATAGTGCTAACATTTTCTTTTATAAAATTTTAATGTAAAGAAAATACGTATAATTAAAGCTAGGCAGTTGCTTAAAAAAATGAATGAACAACCCTTGGACCATCTCAAAAGGCAAGTACCTCCTCATAAGCTAGGTCATGCTTTTGATGAAGTCTGGTTGTTCGAAGTCTGCTAATTCTTTAAGGATGTTAGCAAGTTAGCTAGCACCAATGTTAGTTTAGTTAGCAAGACAGCCAGCACCAAAATTAGCTAGCACCAATTCCAGTGCCATCAAACAGCAAAGGCTGTTCTAAAAGAATGAAAAATTCACACATTTTGCTTCTACAAAAATTAATCTCAGGACTTCACTGTTGCCCTCCCAATAAGCATAACCAAGTCTATTATAAAAGAAAAGCATAGTTTCACAGAACAATTTTGCCTTAAAAAATATTAGAGATCACCTAGTTTTATCTCTTTGTTTTATCGATCAAGTACCAGAGGTGCAGAGAAGTTAAGCGACTTGGATCCAAGTGTAAAAGAGCATGGCATAATGTTTGAGAGCAGAGCTTTGCTGTTACACGAGTCCAGCTTTGGTCTTCTAGGTATGTCCCTTACTAGACGGGTCACCACGACAAGTTGCTTTTCCCCTCTAAGTCACAGGTACTGTACATGAAAAACTTGGGATAATAATAGCACTTACTTCACACAACACTGTTGTGTGGAATAAATATGATAATGCCCTTCATTTCCTAGCCCTAGTACTTGGTAGGAATGTGGATATTGTATACCATAGCTGTACTAGAACATAGGGCTACTGACGCCCAGTTTCCATACTGCTTCTTACGTCATCATTAGCTAAAACTTAAAAAAAAAAAAAATGGACAAGACCACAGACCACAAACCGTCTTTACTCAAATTGAAAAAGAGTCCCAAAGAATCATTGTTACGTCTATTAAAGAATCATTAGTTACTTCTATTCCATGAGGCACATCCTCACTTTACCTCCCTTAGCAAAGCAAGATGAATATTAATTCAAATGTTCAGGTCAAATGTAGATTTGTACTTGTTTTATGGATAAGAAAAAATTGGCCTAGATAAAAAGTGCTAAGGTCTTAAGCTTCTTCACTAACTTTTAACAGCAGCTATTGAGCTGTGTAGCAGTATATTACCTGTCCTCTGTTCATTGCTATTTACTCCTCTATCTTAGGTAATCACTGACATAAAACAGTAACATTGAATAAGTAGCAAAAGTAAGCTGAGAACAGTAACAAGATGTGTCTTAAAAGGTGAGATTTGGCTTTTACTCTTAAGGACCTTGCAGTCTAGTAGTATCCATGCGTTAAAAAATATCAAGTATCTATCTACACATCCCCAAATCTCAATCGCTTCCTGTATATTCCTTCCTTTACATAAGACAAATTACCACACAACAGTATTTATTTAATAGGTATTCACTGTTGCAATGCACAAAAATGTATAGGAACATATCTACATTTCATTAACAAAAAAATAAAAAATTAAAACAGGAAGATACCATTTTCTCCTGATTGGCAAATACTAAAAAGTTTAAATGCGCACAAAGTTGGCTCATGTGTGGGGAAAAGGCATTTTCATAGGCTGTTAGTGGACATACATATACATAGATGTATGTTCTTTGGAGACCATTGTTAGATATATTTTCAAAATTAAAAATACTCATAAATGTCGATTCAGTAATTCTACTCCTGAGAATTAATACTATAGATATCCCCACATATATATGCAAAGATGGTAAATTCAGCATTGCCTCCAGTAGCCGAAGACTAGAAAAAATGAAACACCTATTAACAGGAGATTTTTTAAAATTAAAGTTTTTATTATTATTAGTCATTTAAATGGAACTCATAAAGAATGTGCTCCAAAATATTTTATTAAGATATGCTTCAGGAGATTTCAGTAAAGTGTACAGACTATGCCTCTATTTGTGTAATATTATTGGAAGAATGCATATTGCTATGTTGGTATGCACTCGTCTATGCATAGAAAATTTCGAGGAGGGTATAAAGAAACTTATTAGCAGTTGCCTTTGTTGAAGGGAGCTGGAAGATCAAGGAAGAAGAGAAACATATTTCTCATTGTATAACCTTCCACTTGACTTTAAAAAAAAAAACTAGGTGTTTTTACTTTAATATTAAAATATGTACACATTAATTAGCAAATGGCAGCAAATTCTTTAAGCTTCAGGAATCTTCTTATTACAGCTTGTTAAAGTTGAAGCTTAAATAAATTAAATAAATAGGGTTAAATAAAATTCAATGACCTTTTAATAAAGAACCGCCTTCTAGAAGTCCTGCTTTGGCAGCATTCAAAGCCTGTGTAATGAAAATTGTCCCATCTTCACAGCCACATATTAGTTTATCAAGACTTGGAACATACTCTGATGAAGTGACTCCGACTGTTCCAGTCCCAGAGACATGGTCAATAATACTTTGGGACATGGTATGATGCTTATCAAAATTATCTTGAAGGGTCCATGTGGCAGTTATTGGTATTTCTAAAAGGAAAACACATAAAAAAGGGAAAATTCAGTTTATAAATTCATCATAGATATGGAAAATGTTTTCAAGGCACCATCCCTTGGGGTACCTAGAGGCTCTTTTGCCATCCTAACAGTTGGCTAACTGCAGAAGAGTTCTCCTGTCATCCATTGTCTTTATTCCAAATGCTATTTCATTGGTCCTCTGTCCTTCAAGGAGCCTCAGAAGAATAGGTGTGTATTCGTGTATTCATTTTAGACTTAGGTCACCTAAAAAGAACTGAGAAACTCTTGCAGTGATGTAAAGTGTTGGTCCAATCTCATATGTTCTCTATGTGTCTCAGCAACATTAAGAAGGAAAACTGGGGGTCTCTTAGTTATGTGAGGAAAATGGAAGAAACGTATTCTTTAAATATCAAGGGTATGAATATCTCAAAATTGCTCCTGGGCAATTATCTGTGAGTACCAAGAACGCTGGTTATCATTTTGCATAGCTTGCCACCCAACCATTTGAACTGGGCCTCAAGTAGGCTCAGGAAGGGAGAGAAGCGTGGACTCAGGAGCAAAGAGGGCAAGTCAAAGCCAACCTACCTTTCTATGAAAGAGAACCCAGGTCTTTCAGTACACATGCCACAGTGACTATGAAAACCTAGAAACCAAACCTGAGACAAACATCAAGTGCTGTCGTAGATGACTATGGTTCTACTTATAAAGAAGATTAATTAGATGCTTACTTAATTCTGCTGCTGGCTGTGGAACATAGGTGAGAAATCCTAGGTTTACCATTAGGTGGCCTCAGCAGGGGCATGGTATGTATTTTAACTCTTAAAACTGAACTTGTGAGAAACTTTTCCATGCACTGTACCAAGTTCTACATCTATTTTTTGATCCATTTCTTTTTAACCTAGGACTATTATGAACCATTTTGAAAACATCTGGGACAAACACACTAAAAGTTATACCAGTGATTTTGCTAAACAGTGGAAACTTGCACTTAGAAATTCAAGTATTGAGTACCTTGTTTCTGCTGTGCCCCAGACAAGGATTCAGAGATGACTTAATTATTTGGGAAAAAGGGAAAAAGAGTAAGACAGTCTTCCTCAATTTGGAATATGTGGTCTCAGGACTTTGAAGGTTCTCCACAATAATGTTTACTCTAATGATTTCAGTTTTGTATTCTAAGAAAAACTAAAATAAGCAAATGCTAAATGTTTTAGTGGCCAAGTTTATATCTGCTCCTGTTGTTCCAAGCAGCTGCAACAATACCAATAGAGAAACTGGTTGAAAAGGTACAGGATGGGGCGTCTGGGTGGCTCCAGTCAGTTAAGCATCTGCCTCCAGCTCAGGTCATGATACCAGGGTCCTGGGATTGAGCCCCACATCGGGCTCCCTGCTCAGCGGGAAGCCTGCTTCTCCCTCTCCCCCTCCCCCTGCTTGTGTTCCCTCTCTCGCTGTCTCTCTCTCTCTGTCAAATAAATAAATAAAATCTTTAAAAAAAAAAAAGGTACAGGATATAGGCATGACAAATTCAAAAATATTGAGTATGGTATATCAGCCTATCCTACATTCATACTGCAAGCATTCATTTCAATAAAACACCATTCCTGTTAAATTGATGTTAATTTGAATTATATTGGTTTTATTATTGTACAAGATCTATAAACATCATGTTTGGGGTGCCTGGGTGGCTCAGTAGGTTAAGCATCCAACTCCTGACTGCTTGGTCAGTTAAGTGTCCAACTCTTGATTTCGGCTCAGGTCATAGTCTCAGGGTCGTGAGATCGAGCCCTAGGCTGGGCTCTGCACTGGGTGTGGAGCCCTTTTGGGATTCTCTCTCTCTCTCCCTCTGCCCCCAAAATGTTTATACCTACCTTTATGTTGACATCTAATGCATAGTGGTGCATGAGAAAATCTGTCTTATTTGTAGCCTCGTGTGACACAAATGAGAAGAATACTGAATTAATTACAAACTCGTTCTCAGAAGACATATGATTATAAATAGATTAGAAATTGTCTTACCTCTAGGAGAACCATCAAACTTGGATACAGGAACATCAGGGATATGCCACAAAGTAATTCTTCCTGAGACTGCTCCAGAGAAAAGTACCTTATAAAAAGGCTCTTTCCGTTCATTCATGTAGCCCATAACAAAGGAAAGGCTCTGGTCCAAAACAAAAAGTTAGCTTTTATGTAGAAAAAATATCTAAATATAAAATGACAACCACTGGCTTAAAATGGAGGGACAAGACTTCATAGATGAACTAAACTGTTTCCATATTTTTCCTGGTCTTTCAAAAATTCCAAGTAACTTAAGTGAAATAATCTCTTACTCAAGACAAAAAAAAATTGATAAAATAGAAGCAAAGTCATCAGCTAGACTTCAGAGAGTTAATATTTAACATTTACTGCAGATGTTCTGTCTGCGCATGACACATACTGTTAGGGGTTTTCCATCCATTCAGCTAAATAATCCTCACAATAATTCTGTGAAGTTGGGACTATCATGGTCTCCAGATTACAGATGAATCAACTGAGAGTGAAGACGTTGATTTACCCAAAGTGAAACAGACAGCATTGTGCTTTGGAGTCCAATAATTCTGACTCAAGAGTCCATGTCTTCGTGACCATACTCTACTGCCCACTAAGGCGGCCTGATTTCTTTATGGCCCCTTGAGTTCCAATTGTCAATTAAAACAGCAACAACTAATATTTGTTTGGTAATTTTGTCTTACTAATATGCTTTCTACTTTCTGTTGACTATTTTTCAGATTTAATATATTTGATTTTAAATATTCTAAGTGGGCACATACAAAATTGAGTCCATAACATATAAATAAATAAGTAAACAAACAAACATTATATTAATATAAATAAATATATAGCTATAGTTTATATTAATATATATTATATATTTATGAAGTTATAATGTTGCTGAGGCAGAGTATGAATATTGGGCACCAGAGTTCTGGAAGATATGTTTTTACTAATGAATGAGTCTAGAATCTCTCTAGTACCTCAGTGCAGTGTAGATGTTGTTTGGGCAGACTTGCATACAGAGATTCTGCACAAGGGATCAAAATAATGAAGCGATTATAAAAACAAACACAAACACTTCTTTTGATGTACAAATAAAAGGCACCCTGGAAAGAAAGCCAACTGCTGGTGCTAGAATTAAAGAAGTCTACAAAAGTGATAGTTCCTAGTCAGAAAATAGGCTTGAAGGTCAGGACTTTGATGTATTATTGGAAAAATTCTATAATGTATCTGTAGAGAATATTAAAGGCCAAAACACTGCTCTATTTAATCCTCACAACAAAGCTACAAAGTAAGTAAACATGGTTATTATTCCTGGTGTGGAGATAAGAAAACCAAGACAGGAAGAGAAAAAGAAAGGAATCCAAGACCACGCAAGCAAGATGTGTAATCCTTTATCGTCTCCCAAAATGAGAGCATTGCAGGAGAGAAAACAGTTCCTATGAAGTCAGTTCTCTGAATAAACCTTTTTTTTTTTTTTTTAAGATTAAGAAGGCACTTTGGAGTCTTATACTTGTCAGGCCATCACTTTTGTAGGTGTTAGAAACGGTGTTGATAAAATTTGGGTAAACTGGCTTCTTAAACTCTCTTGACCTTGAGGAACCTTAGCACTGACTAGTCCAACTCCCTTGGGATTTTGATCTGGGAATGAAGCTCCAGAGAGGCGGGTGGTTACTCAGGTTGGTGGCGGGCAGCATGCGTCTGCCCTCGCAGCTTGGGGCACTGCCCTGCGGCTCAAAATTCTGGGCTACTGTCAACCCCTCTGCCCTCACTCCTCGCACCCACTCCTTGTCGCCTCTGCCCCCATCCTTCCCAGGGCTTCCTTCTCCAGTTCTGCTATTGACCTGCAAACCTCCTCAGAGCCCCTCACCATATGAATTCTGATTTTTCATCACAGTCCCCATACACATCACAAGGAGCACTCGTCCTCCGAGAGGGAATACCTCTAAGAGGTAATAAAATAGTCTTTAAGAGTGAATTCTCTTGGGTTAACTGCCTGGATTCAAATCCTGGTTTAGCACATACCAACTCTATTAAAAGAGCCAATTACTTGATCTGGACAATTTACTTAACCTCTCTCTGTCTCATTCTCCCTAACTGTGAAAGAAGGCCAATAAAAGCACCTATTATATGGGATCGCTGTCAGGATTAATGAGTTGCTAAAGGTGAGGTGCTTAGAATGGTGTCGTGCATTTGATACACACTCAGTGAATATTAACCGTTCTTATTATTCACTTCTCAGGACAATGAGAAACTTGCTCCAAAGTCTCACTGCCAGACTCTGGGGCCAAACAGCCTAAGTT
The DNA here is from genome assembly GCF_964656455.1 of Halichoerus grypus. Classification (NCBI taxonomy): domain Eukaryota; kingdom Metazoa; phylum Chordata; class Mammalia; order Carnivora; family Phocidae; genus Halichoerus; species Halichoerus grypus. Next base: position 59,358,691 of record NC_135719.1, on the reverse strand, counting down.
CAAATCCTAGGAATTAACCTTTCTGAACATCAGTTTCAAAGTGTGGTCATAGTGGGAATGCATGTAAATGAAGGAGTGTCTGTTTGACAATAATAAGGCCTTGGACATAAAGTTACCTAACATCGTCATCATTGTTATTGCTCTTAGTTCATGCACCCAAATTCCTTGCCTGCAATCCTCAGGCTATTTCTATCCCAGCTACTCCCACCTCAGCATTTCAGAGTTACTCCATAGCTAAGACCCTGGAAAGCCCAGTACCTCATCTCAACAACCAGGACCCCTGTCACAGGCCTCAGTGATCATCAGCTGTGATCTGAAGTTAGGGAGACTCTCATAAACTGCTGAAAGGAAGGGGGAATCTCATTTTGCTACTACAACTTCATCAGCAGATACGTTCCTAGCATCATAAATGTTAACTCTGGGAACACGTTATTGTCAAACATTGAGATTTGATTCCAAAAGAAGAGTCTAGTTAATACTACGTATTTATAGAACTCCCTTTTCTAAACTCATTGTACCTACCAAGCTCATCTCCCCACCCCACCAAAATGTTACCTTTTAACTGCAGGAGACTAAGAAGTCTTATATTTAGTGAATATTGGGGATGTTTTGAATAAGGAGAATAATGTCATACTTTAATTTCTTGGTGGACAAACGGCAAGCAAGGGCGTAAGGATGGGCAGACCAGCTTCTTTAAGATTCCGATTATTCTAGTCATATTTCACTGGCTTCCAAGTACTTCCCACTTTTAAGATAAAGAAGTAACTGTGGTTGTCTAAACAAGAATTGTTGACAGAAGACCCATAAATCTATGTCTTTACATTTTGAGGAACAAAATAAGATGGCTTCCCCTAAGATTAGTATCTTTTAAGTTAATTTGTAATTGCTATCCTTTTTCCGCATAGCGGTGTATAGCATTGATATTTGGAGTAGACTGGAAGCTCTTAAAGGACACTACTTATATTTTAGCTTTTAGGGGAAACTGCTTTATAAGAAACACATTCTGGAGCTAAAAGAAAGAATGGGTAGGCAGGTCCTTTAAAAAATGACTAAAAATGCTTTTCTGAGTAAGCCACAATACTGCTTTTATGACCAACAGCAAAACAAGACTCGGGTGCCACCCACAAATGACCTTAGAAATAGTGCCTGATGCCACAATTCTAAAGTTTGCCTATGCCTCGGTGGCACTAAGAGTTCTGATTCTTGGTTGGCACCTTCTTAATGAAGTTTTTGCAACAAAACCTTGCAGATATCTTAGGGACAATCATGGAACTATAGGATCTCCAACAGCATTGCTACTTAATTAAGCAAAACATCACTCTGTAAAAAATAACATGCTTCCTTGGTTGACACATCAGTAATCCAAAACTCCTTCATTCTCCATGAAATACTTCTTTGGATAATTAACTGATGACCAAGTCCATAGGTTAACAACAACAACAACAACAGCAACAACAACAAAACCTCACTTTGGTTAGCGCTACCAAAATAAAATAACTTTAAATGTTCAGGCTTCATAGAGTGTTAAAGATATAATTCAGTCAAGTAAAAACACACAATTATATCCTCAACTCTGCCAGGAATCACAATATATTTGTTTTTGTTTTAGCAAGAAAATTTATTCAGAAAAAGAGCTAAATATATGCAAAAAATGATAATATTGAGTAAAAAAAAGCAGGATATAAACCATTTGATAAAGCGTAAAAATTGGATTAGATACATCAAAATGATAATACCTTTGCATCAAACCATTTATCCAAAGGGTCAGTGAAAAATGTGTTATGTGTGTGGGTGTTTAACTTTGGTAATTTTTCTATAATAAATATATATTGTTTAATCAGACTTTAAAAAATGCATTTTTCAAAGGCAACGTTTTCTCTTCAGCACCCATTAACAGTTAGATTTGATTTTCTCGTTGATAACTTGCTGTGGTTCTTCAATTCAACTGTTTCAAGTCTGACTCTGCTACAGACAAAGCGACACTGAACTAAGATGCGGAGTGAAACAGTTCTGAGGCAGTCACTCTCTCCTTGCATTACCTTATTTTCCTGCACAGAAGTAGAGCACAGTAAATGAGGATAAATGGTCTCTTTAAGCACTCTTCCATCAGCAGGGTATAGGCTTTTGGAAAGCCCACTGCATGGCGAAAAATAAAAAGCAGAGTTTAGAACTTTGGGGTTCTTTATTCGTTTTTTTTTTTTTTTCCTCCTCCCACATTCAAAAGCCGGATGGGACCATTCAAGTTTCTAAACTCTAGTTAGAAATTGTTGGGTTAATAATTACAAGTGACTTTTTGAAAACCCAGCACCAGCTGTACAAGTTATACATGGTTAATCTCATTCCTTCATCCCCTGCTGTTTTATACAAAGGCTGAAGCCTACCAAGCCCAGAGTAAATCTTCTAGTGCCAAAGTTGTTTTGTTCTGGTTTTTGATCATGGGCGGCATGCAGGGACTTTTCCATAATAAACCTCCCAAAGTTCATTTTCTACCTGAATGTTTTGTATGCCGCTCCCATCTGAGCCCACCTGTTCAGCAGCTGATAGATATAACTGTGACCATCTTCTGTCCAGATGATGATTCTGTGAGCAGCAAGCACCTCTCCACCAGCAAAAAACTGCCCACTTCTACTAACTTCAGTCCGCAGAAGGGAAAAATCACAATAATCATAAACCTAAAATACAAAATTAATGACACACATTAACAAAAGCTTCTAATCTAATCTGCCAATGAGATGAAAGACAAACTATGCTTATCAAGACCATTTAGATGGCAGTGTTAATGCAACAATATATTAAATATTAATAACAGGACACACTGTACTCATGTACCAAAGTGATATTTTACTGGTACTTATTTTTTCACATTTACATTAAGGTAGGTTTCAGTGAATAAGCTTTGTACCATTCCAGAATGTGCCCATTAAGCACAGAGACCAAAAATCCCAAAATTTACATATAATTTTATTTCTTCCATATGGTAGTCCAACTTTAAATTTTTAAAATTTATTATACAAAAAAGTTTATACAGCTGAAATCTTTTGTTAGACCACATACTTTATATTTTTGTTCAAAAATATATTATCAACATGTAAGTTAAGACAATATCATTTTATTAACTGGGCCAGATATATGGAACACTAAAGAAAAAAGGGATGCCATCAGATGATATAATAACTTAGTTTTTCTTTCTTATTGGAGATATCAGTGAATATATTCACAAGAAAGGAATGTATATTCTTAAAAATGAATGTAGTGACTAAGCAGAAGAAGAAAAAAAGGTCTAAAAATAAAATCAGTGTACGTAGGTGAAAAGTATTAGTTTTCTTTTTAGTTCTAAAGGGCGGGCATTAAATTTTAAAAATAATCTAGAGATAAATGCTCACTATAATAATAGTTTGTTATTAATAAAATTAGGATATATTTTAGATATATAATCTCCTGAGAAGCAAAACAGCTGAGTGCAGGGAGAGGAAAATTGATAAAAGTGGGTTATAAAAGACAAATCATTCCATGCTCTGATAATAATATAGAGTTTGGATCATATTTAAATCATATTCTTATAATTATTGCATTGAGCAAGAAAAAATTACATTTGTATATCACTGGTATTAATACCTTCCAACATTTAGAAAATACCACCAGTAAAAGTCTCTCCGTATATGTGCAAAATCGTATTGTCCGGCAGTTCAGGGAGTCGAGAAATTTGGATTCCTTTTCATAGACATCTTGCTTTTCCTTCAAAAGTAATGGGAATATTTTAGTACTAGTTCTAGGTAATTTATACATGACTGTATAAGAAGACTTGCCCCATCGTACACCTGAAGCAGATCACACCATTTTTATAAAAACTACCCCAGTTTTCTTTTGAGTTTTCTGAAATAAGAAGTTATTTTGCAAAGGAAATCATAAGCAGGATTCCTTATATAATCATCCGACAAACATTCTGGGGACCGTGCTGGATGCTGAGAATGTAAAGATATGAGTAAGTTTCTAATTTTCAGACATGGCAGAAAGATAAAACAAAAAAAGTAAAATATTAAAGAAAAAACCTGCAGTACCTTAATTGCTAAAATAGAAAAATGAATAAAATGCTTTGAAAAAAAAAAAGAGTGGCCAACATAGGACACCTAGAATACTATATTAGCAATAAGTTTCTGATAATGCTGGTGTATGTTTCTTGGGCTCATTATGCTAACACAATCCCTAGGCTTCCCCAACCAAGAAATTCCAAAGGAGAGTTCAGACCATAGGGCAGCTGAAACAATTTTATCATCAGCATAAATACTATGACTGTTCTCTCATCCACCACCTCAACTTGTAGCCAAGTTGATGCAGGGAGCAGGTAAATATACTGGACTCTCAGTGCATGTGACCCCCCAGCCGTTCATAGTCATCTCCCTGCTACCACTCACATATACTCAGAAGAAAGGCGTCTTTCTTTCTGCTGTAAGGCTCGGAAAGATATTCCTCTATGACCTATTTATTTATTTCTTTTAAAATGTAACCAGTGTGTGTGTGTGTGTGTGTGTATAAATAAAAATATTTGTATATTCCCTGACAACAGGTTGGAAGGATACAATCGAATTGCTACCAACGCCTACCCCTTGGAAGAGTGATGGGGGGAAGTACATGGAGACAGAATTATTCATTTCTACATTATTTGAACTCCTTTTTTTTTTAAAGATTTTATTTATTTATATGAAAGAGAGGGAGAGAGAGAGAGCACATGCACATGAGCACGAGGTGAGGGGAGAGGGAGAAAGAGAAGCAGACTCCTTGCTGAGTGCAGAGCCCTATGTGGGGCTGGATCCCAATACCTGATATCATGACCCTGAGCTGAAAGCAGATGCTTAACCGACTGAGCCACCCAGGCACCTCAACATTATTTGAACTCTTAACAACGAATGGGGAACACCTTTATAATTAAAAAAATTTCAATAAATATGCTTGAAATTAGAGAATAAAAAGTTTCACAAGCCAACCTGAATGCTGTTGATAGATGAAGAGAGATCCCATACTTTGAGCTCACCCGCTACTGATACCACCAAGAGAGAATCTTCTGTAAAAACAATAAAGGCCACGTATAAGCTGACCCCTGTTATAACTGGTTGCTGTAAAGATCACAGCATAGTCATTTAAGGATTACACAGGATTATGTAGGTGGAAATTATTCAGCCTTGGTTTTTTGTTTTTTTGTTTTTTTATAAAAAATAAACATTTTAGATCATGTTTTAAATTTGTTTTAAAATTTCAAAGTGACCCCCATGTAATAGAAGAGCACCACTAAGAGCAGAACTACGTTGAAAATCATTATGTTGTCAGTATTACACCTTCTTATTTCAGAAACAAGTAAGGAGCCATTACAGAATCTGAATTCTCTCATTACATGAATCGGAATTCTCTACTACATCCAGAAGATACAGCAAGGCAAAAGTTCCAAGAGTCTTGCTAATCCACAACAAATGCATGCTTGTCACTCTTGAAATGTACCAATGAACTGAGTCATGGAAACAGTCTCCTCTTTTCATTTCATCTTGACCTCTTGCTGACTTTCTAATGACTTGAACCACTGGTATGAGTGTTCTCAGTTTTCTTGATCTGGCTTAGAGAACTGTCCCCACCAACAGGTAAACATAAAGGAGTATTCTGAACTCTTGCCCATTAGTTTAACAAATCATTCAAAAGTGGTATTTTTATATGCACTCTCTTAGTGTTATATAATACCCAACTATTACCTTGAATTCTCATGGAGTGAACAATGCACATGCAGTTGACCCAATCAGGAGACTGAGACGATATGAAAGTGTGAATAACAGCCAAACTTCTGGCATCAATGATAAGAACATCTTGATATTCTCCACAACACAAAAGCCAACCTTCCCCTGTCATCCGGAATGAGCAGTGGTAATACTATGAAAATGGAATTCAAAGCAAAGAGTTAATTATCATTAGCAATTAACATAATTTGGGCTATGGTGAAGACTCTCTGGATTTTAGTTTTAGCATCTATTCAATTAAAGTATTTACCTGCTACTGAATAGCAAGTAAAGTTTCTTTTAGCTCAATTATTCCATATTTTTGAAGCATTGATTTGGGACTTTAGTCTCATTTGTAATTCACCATTTTTCTAGAGGAAGGGGGATCTTTTAGGAAGAAAGAATCTTATTCCAAGTTATGGAAAGCTCACAATTGTTTTATTTCTAGAATGCTATGTAGAATTAAACAACAACAAAAAAATCAGGTTCCTTCTTCTAGCAACATTATTATACGTTAAAGAAATAAAAGTGTTTGAAGAGTGTGTGAGAATTCTTGTGCCAAATAAGTTTTGAGAACAGCTTTTATCAAAGATTGAGTAATATATTGTACCCTTGACAAATTCTCTCACTGTGCAAGTTTTGGTCCCAGAAACGACTTTGTGAGTATTGCAGTGCAAGTCATCAATGCCAAAAGCAATGAGTAAAATATAAAAAACACTGTGAGCACCATTGGTATAATGCAACTGCCTCACCTGTATGATTGGAGTCCATCTACCAAAAGCCAAAATCCGTTTTAAATACTGGGAGATGATTATAAAGGTACAGCGATACTTTGTTATCTTTTCATGAATAAGAAATTCAGAAATTAAGAACCTATCCACCCAAAAAAGGTTAAAATTGAAGACAAAAAACTTTTTTGCTTTATAAAATAGCATGTCATTAATGTGTGTGTCTGTGTGTGTGTTGTGAGTGTAACGAAGAAAAAGTTAAAAATTGTCTTTCGAATTTGTCTGTTAGATAACGAAATAAAGAAAGAATCAGAAAAAAATGCTTGAATAGTAACTTTTAGGAAAGAAAAATGCCAAAATAACAGATGATAGCTGACACTATTCTACTCCAGGGACAAAATAAAAATCAAAGGAAAAAATATCCTCCAAAGACATTTCTTTAAATGTGTGCTTCGCAAATGCTCTAAAGGAGTTCCAGAATCCGGAAATGTTCTGAAGGAAGGGAAGGTACTTACACAGATTGCAGTGTGCCTGTAAGGAAGAGTGGCCTTCTCCACGCACTGTCCGTTGGTGACATTCCAAACACACATCTCCCTAGCAGAGATAACTTTGCATTATTCTCTGTCATTTCTACTCAATTGGCTGAAATGATTTTTGTGTCACCAAGTTTTTCTTTAGTGCTGCACTTAAATGCAAGCTGATCGTTTATGTGGCTTTTTGTTACAGATTACTGAGCAAGAAAATGTTGTGGTCATTAGCAGGGATGACATACTGTATCTGTGTCTTTTTGTTTGGGTAATTACACCCTGCCGCCCGCCTACAAACCTTACTTTAGCGCCAACCTGACCTAAAACAAATTGTGTGGATCCAGCTATCACAGTCTGTTAGAGTGATAGTACAACAGTCTTTTCATGGAAATTGCATCCCCTTGAAAATGGTTTATTTCACTGAACTTAAACTACATATTCTGAAAAGCATAATGCATCGAGGGCTGCATCTTCTGGAGCTGAGGTATCATTTTTATAAAAATAAACAGTGCCACCAAGAGGCTACATTTGGTCTATCATTGATAAGGTTTACTTCTTTGCTTATTCTGAAATGTTGAAATCACACTTGCCACTACATATTTAGAGAATTCTCATTGTTTAGAAAACTCTGACTTGCTTTCCTGTATGTTACAAGGATGTACATAAAATTATGAAATACAGTGACAAAGTATATCACCCAGCGTAGGGCAATTTAAATCTACATGATTTCCGTTCACAAAAACCAGAACGGCTGTTTCACAGTTGTTTGGTAATATCCTTCAGTTTTGACACTTTCAACACATAAGCAAAACTTTCCATGAAAGAATAAATGAAAGCTTTATTGGCTTTAAGGGAGAAGCTGCTATTAAGAAGCAAAAGATATGAATTAATAATAGTAAATGCTAGATGCATTTGGTGTTTTGCTGGGCTTTTTTGTTTTTCTGGCCAAACACTGGACATCAATCTTTAAATCAGTGGTTCTCAACCTGGGGCGATTTTGCCCCCCAAAGAACATTCGACAATGATGAGAGATATTTTTGATAATCACAACTAGGAACACACTACTGGCATCTAGTGGGGGAAGGCCAGGAATGCTGCTAAATATCCTAGGATGCACAGGATGGCCCCACAACAAAGAATTCTAAGGTTCTCCAAAATGTAATTAGTACTGAGGTTGAGAAACCCTGTTCTGGTTATAGAAACAAAATATTCATAATTTTTTTCTGTTTATATCCAACTTTATTCCAAAAAGGATTTGAGGTAATATGAAAACTCATGCAACTCAATAAAACAAGGGAAAAGTGTGTGTGTGTGTGAAAAATAAAACTGGGAAAGAGAAGTTGAGATAATATATCTCAAAGGTAAAAAAAAGTGTCAAAGGTAAAAAGAAATAGAACCTTAACTTGCTATTAATATAAAATTTTAGCTTCATAAGGAACTGGAGTTTATTAGCATAGTTCTCAACTCTAGCTGTGCATCACCTGCACATATTTCTAAAATTGTCCATAGAGATTCTAATTCCACGGCTCTGTGTTGGAGTCCCGGCATATAGGTTTTGCCAAGCTCTTGGTCAGTTAGTCTGTTTCTAGATAAGTCTATCTCTAAACCAGTGGTTCTAAACTGGCTATACATGAGAACCATCAGCAAACTTTTTAAAAATACTGATGTCCGACCCAGACATCAAGCCATGCTAATTAAATCACATTTTCCAAGGTTGGAGCCTGGGCATCAGTAAAAGCTCTCTCGGTGATGCTAATGTTTCTAAATTCTCCTGGATTCTAATGCTTTCCCTATTTGTTTTCTTATCATCTTATTTTCTATCTTAAAGTAAAAAAAAAAAAAAAAAAAAGTAATACAAAAATACCACAAAGCAAAAACTGACTCTTTGCCTATCAATTCTTTTTAAGGAAAGAAAGCAAATGTGTTGTGTACCAAAAGTAGCATTGACATTTTAGCTGGAACTGTACAAGTTACATACTTAATAAGAACACAGGAAAATTGACTATTAAAATGTACATTCTTCTTTTCCTTTTGAAATACCATTCCCAACGTTTCTACTGAGATCACCTTTAATCACATAAAAAAAGTTTAACAATTTCCAAAATTTTTAAATTCTTGATTTTTTAATTTCATTGAAAAGAACACAGAGGAAAATATCTACAACATATAAAGTTACAAAACTGCTAAATTCCCACTAAATTCCTGGAGAAAAGGCATTTTTTTCCTTATTGAATTCTACATCCCCACCTCAGCACCTCAATAAAAAATTCATCCAGTAGATAAATAGATCAGTCGCCATTCTTCTGTCCACTTTTCTACTTTCAGAAATACACTATTTTCTCTTGGCCCCATTCCTATTCTTATATTTGTGTGCTTATAAAACTGCTATGATTTCTATTTTAATTCAACATCTAGAGGGAGAGGAGATAAACATGGTTTGCCATCTTGAATTCCAAGTCCCTTATATTCTTCAAATTCTCTTTTCTCTTGTCTTCCATTACACTTTTGGGATTTCACTGGCCTTCTCAGGTTCCATTCTTATGCTGTTTTAAATGCTGGTTTTCCTTAGATTTTTGTCTTAGGCTTTCTTACATTCTCACATTTCACACTCTCTCCGGGTGAATTATCTACTCCCATCACTGCAGGTACTATGTATGTGACGTTGGAAGCCCAGAGCTGTTCACTGAGCTCTAGATTTCCACATGCAACTAGCTATTAGATATCTCTTTATGTGGATGACGTGGGAGACTCCACACTCCTCATATTCACAATGAAGTGTAACATCCATCCTCCTTAGTTTCCTATCCTCATAATTAACTGGTATCCTCACCAATGAGTTTCCCAAGTCATTCTTGACATCACACTTTCTCTCACTGCCCCCATTATAGGATACTCACTACACCAGATATGTTCTCTGAACAAGCAGCCTCAGCACTGTCCAGGAGCGTGTTAGAAATGCAAGTTCTTGAACCTCAGCCCGGACCTACTGAACCCATACCTCTGGGAGTGGGGTCCAGAAATCTGTATTTACACAAGCTCTTCGGGTGGTCCTGATGCAAGCTCAGGTTGGAGGAACATGGTTCTAGAAGACTCTAAGACTGGGCGCCTGCCTAACTTTCTGGTCTCATCTCCTGCTGCTGATTGAAAATTTTATTAATAAGTAATAACCCTCTTTATCAATGCCAAGTCTTTTTTGCCTTAAGATTTTAACTATGTGTATTTATTAATATAAAATATTTATACAGCTATATCAACATTATTTTGGTCAGTATTCATCTGATAAATCTTTTTCCATCCGTTTACTTTTAACCTTTCTATGTCCTTACGCTGTTTTTGTCTTTTAAGTTATATGACAATCTTTGTGATTTAACTAGAGGGCTCAGTCCCTCTACATAACTGAGATTACGGTTTTAGTCAGATTTAGCTCAACTACCTTATCTTGTGCTTTCCATTTGCCCCATTTATTTTTGTCTCCTTTGGATTAAATAACATTATTATTTTTTCTTTTCCAAGTTGGAAGTTCTGTATTCTATTTCTTTTATTTTTATTTCTCCTCTCTGTTCTTTTAGCAGCTACCCTGGAAATATCAACATGTACATCTAGCTTAAATTCTAATGTTAATCAACAGCTTTACCCACCTCTAGAACACCACAGCATGTGGGATCTGGTCACTACCCAACCCTATGCAATTGTTGACTAGGATTGTGTGAATATGTATGGGGCAGGGCATGGGAGATACATAAACACTGTTGTGTAATAGTCTGTATTTATTTACACTTTCTAAAAATTTGCTGGTTTTGTTCAATATTCCTTCTTCCATCTCAGCTCTTCCTTCTGAATCATGGCTTTTCTTACTGAAGAATATAATTTAGAATTATGCTGCTTATAGAGGATCTGTTGGCAGTGAGCATTCTCAGTATTTGTATTAAACGTTATTATTTTGACCTCATTTTTAGGAAGATATTTTTGTTAGACATGCAATTCTAAGTTGGCAGATATTTTCTCTCAACTTTTTGAAAATATTTCACTGCTGTCCAGTTTTCATTTTACTGCTGAGAAGTCAGCTTAATTACATTCCATTATAAATAATCTGCTTTTTCCCACTAACCACCTTCAGGATCTTTTTTTCTTTGGCATTCTGTTGCTTCAACATCAGGTCTCCAGGTAGTATTTCCTTTCAGTCATCCTGGAACTCACTGGGATTCCTGAATCTTATGCCTACTGATGAACTTATACTTTGGGAAAAAAATGAAAAACTGAATCACAACAATTTGGGGTACCATCTGAACATTTTGGAAGCAGAAACGCTAAGTCTACGGTCACTTCCTGAGTCTTCTCAAAGCTAAAAAAATCATTGTTGTTGGGGAATAATGGACCAAGTCTAGTAAGTGTAATAACTTCCAGTAGATTAAACTAGGATTTGTTAAGTATGCAGCAGCTGAAATGTAGATACTGCCTAAAGAATATCTTATAGATGCAGGCCAAGTTTTGCATCTTGAAGAAACAGAATTCCAGAAAATTCAAATCATCTTGGGAAAGGAAGATCAAACCAGACTCCTTGGCTCTTTAATAATTATATTTGCAGGGTCGTACAGCTGAATTCATCTATCATCAAGAATATGTCCATTAACCTTAGTTTCTTTTTTGGAGCTAGACTACTGTGGGCAAAAACCTCAGGTTGGAACTCAGGTACTTTCCAGAGCTATTTCTCATTTAGCAATTAATTTTTCTCAACTCTCCAAGTAGTCTCAGGAAAAAAAAAAATCACCATCTCCCAAATTCTCTAGACTGGCAACACTCATTTATCTCAGCTTGTGTAGCAGGCTTTGTGGCAACCCTAGCATATGAAAGCTACTAGCAATTGTTAAGAAAAGAATGTACTAGGGCATTTCACTCTAGCCTCATCCAAAGTTCAATCTCTCTAAGTTTAACAATGATGGCTTTGCTGTAAACTATGAGAATAGGTACCTCTTTGATATCCGTTTCACTAGCATTTTGTTAAACTATTCAGTTTCTCCAAGTTGGACACTCATTATTCTTTTGGTTCTCAGAGTTCAGGGCCATGTACTTTCTCCTCAAGTTAAAAACAAAAAAAGGAGGGGGTTCTCTTGTTTCAGCCAGTAATCCAATCCCTGATTCACAAATGCATGCTGAATCGATTCCGCATTCCCGAATCTACTTTGGCAAATAACTCATCAGCAGAGTCCAGCTCCTAGTAGTTCTTCCATCGGCGAGGCTTTTTCTTACAGCTTAGTCCTATTTCATTGGTATAAACCTTGCCTCCATGAAACTGCACCCAAATCACAGTCTATGTTCCCTTCCCTTCCCTCTCCCCCCATCCCACTTACCATTGAGCCCTCTCCTCTGCTTCTCCTATAATGATTTCAGACAAGTGTATAACATGAAGATTATAACTATTGAGTTGTTTTACAAAACGATGAAGGCTTGGATAGGTTTGCTTAAGAGCTCAAAGTGAGTTACTACATGAAAAAAGACAAGCACCCAGACGTTTCCGTTTTCAATTCTACAACAGGTGGCATTTGCCTTTATATAGTGAGGCTGCCACAAGGCCTGATAGACAAGTTAAGAGTGTTTATTTTGGCCATAATCCAGCAAGAAAAAAAAAAAAAAAAGAGTTAAATTGGGAGACACAGTACTGATCACATTCCTTGGGATCATCACACAAATTACTTTACCATTCAAGATCTAAATTTTCCTCTATGTAAAAGGAACATGATAATCACTAAGGTTTCCTTCAGCCCCAGAATTCTGTACCCCATCATTGATTTTAAAAAGGGAGAAGCAACAGAGATGGTCACAAAGTTGCGCACATCTTACCTACCCATTTTCAGCAGCACTGACGACGTAAGGTTGTTTCGAGAAATCCCTTGCTCTTGCCAAACATGTTACTGAAGCCGAATGACCAAACAGAAGTTCTTTAGCTGAAATCTGAAATGATGAGGGTAAGCTTTTAAACAGCTATAAACTTTTGAAGAAATATAAACATCACATTATATAAGTATTCATAATTCTGATTAGAAAATCCTGTTATATTATGTTTTTGCTCTACATAGGTTTCAGGAAAACTGATCTATGCCATATCAAAATCCACAGAATAATAAACATCTAGATACAGGGCACCTGGGTGGCTCAGTTGGTTAAGCGTCTGCCTTCAGCTCAGGTCATGATCTTGGGGTCCTGGCATCAGGCTCCCTGCTCGGCGGGGAATCTTTCTCCCTCTGCCTCTCCCCACAATTCATGCTTGCTCTCTCTCTCAAATAAATTAAAAAAAATCTAATAAACATCTAGATACAAGAGATGTCTTGTACACAGTTCTTTGTTTTTGGCTTTGGTTTTGTATCTATCATGAAACCTAAATAATCACCAGACCTGTTTTACAACATCTAGGTTTTGAATACAAATAAGTCAGTGTTGATGTTTATTATGCACAAAATGTGCCTCAGTTGATAGTAGCATATTAATGAGCAAATTTCAGAATTCAGAAATGAGTTTACAAAATAATACAAGGAAAATATTACCTTTTTTGTAACCATTATATCCTTATCGTAACCTCATTTCATTTCTTGCTCCAGAAATAATAAAAATTAATTTTTCTGCATTAAAAATAAAGTTTTAACTAAGTTGTTATTGAAAATGCCAATGTCTTTCTCCTGTACATGAATTTAAAAATACAGCACCAAGGGCTAATTCTTCCATTATCTCATGTATGAAAGATGTCTATTGCTCCTTATTTTATAAAACAAGATTATGAAAATCAAACTACAAAACAAAAGACATGCAGGATCCCCTCAAATGAAGAAGAGTTTGTCAATAGGGACTAAAACTTTAATTTGAATGACTAGAAAATTTGTAGGTAATGAAACTGACCTTGAGGGTAATAAAAATCTATTTCCAATGAATTAATATTCATTATGCTTTTTCTGAACATGCAAACATATCCATAGGTGATCATACCAATGAGGACAAATTACTTCAAAACACAATCATTCTCTGCCTTCATCTTATTTCTATCATAATCAGAAATGCTTCCCTAAAGATCTGTTATTAGACCAAATTTCCAGTGCTACAAAGAAGTTTTGTGGTATGTTACAACCATTTACCTTATTCTACCTTTTTCCTGGGAAATCCAGATGGTTGTTCCATCTCAGAAAACAACACACTATCTTTTCCCATCATTACATTTTGGAATACATACCCCTGTGAACTTAACACCTTTCCATATTACAGGCCAAATTAAGCAAGGAATTAGAGCAAATCAAGGAGATTTCTTCTCCCGGAGAAAATCTGCTATGGACAAAATACCATAATGGTACTTCATTGCTTTGAATATGGAGTCCTCATTCTACTACTAAATCCCCACATGTAGTTAAATAAACTGTGACAATTCATTATAATCTCTTCCTTTTATCATATTCTGGAACTGTTGGAATAAAACAACAAAAAAATCCAAACACATCTACTCATTGTCATGATGAAATCCAGGAGACCTTTACTTCTGTTCGTTGGCTCTACCTCCATGACTTATTGCCCATCCCAGACCCCCCACCCCGCCAGGAACTTCCAATAGCGCAAATGGGAACACAAAATTTGATGAGCATCCACCATACCCAGGCACTGGTGCAACTTATGAACAGGGTTTAATGCCTATTTCACAGATGAAGAAATCAAGGATCAAAGAATATGTCATTTGCTCCATATGAAAGTTGGTAAATATCAGTTAGAACTTGACCAAGCTCTCCATTCTTTTTCTGTACACAATATTGCTATTCTTGCTATTCTTCATTTTGTCATTATTGTGTTTCCTTTTGAGTATTAAATAGGAAGAAAAATAGAACATAGCAATACTAAGGGAATATATCTGGGAGGATGTTCAGCTCAGCTTTCTCTATGTTTAAAAGTGTTATAAATACCAGCAATCAATACCAGGAAGGACAAGTGAAGTAGTTCCTAGCATGAAACTTGGAGAAGCTCCTCACTGGCAGACCTCACTAAGAGGTCTTTGGGAGTCAGACCCTGAGCCTGGAAGCAGCATGCATAACAGGAGCATGTGATGAGAAACTTATTCTCTACTCCCCTATAGCCTGCAATCCCACCATCCGTGGACAGGGAAAAACTGAGATGTGGTCCCAATCTCCTAAAAAATACTTGGATACTCCAAGATCTCCAGAACTTAAATCACCTCCTTTCCCTTCCCATTCTTATTCTCTAATCACCTCTATTCCTTCTACAAATCCATGATATCATCACATCACCAGTCCCACCCACACCCAAACCCTAAGTCAGTAAGGTATCCTTGACTATTCCTGCCCCCTCGACCCACACTCCAATCAGTTGCTCAGTTCCACGCATTCTTTCTTCTCAATATCTTTCCATTTTCATCTCCTTTTCATCCCTTCTGTCCCTGATTTGGTTCCTACTCAAAAACTTTCTTGACTAAATTAATGAAAAGGCTCCTACCATAGTCACTGCCCCTTATCACTTCTCTCCCTCCCTTCTGTAAGCCCTTCACATTAATACCAAATGATAGTCCCAATCACAAATATACTAATATAGGATTATGTCATCTCCTTGCATAAATAATCTCAAAATCCCTAATATTATCACTGCTTTTAATTAGCATGCGGCATTAGCTCTTGCTAGTTAATTTTTTTTTTTTTAAATCTAAATCCCTCAGCACTTCAGGTACTCCGAGTACCTTGTATCATCCCATCAGTGCACTGCATCAGCCTATGTCCTTCTTCTACTACACTGCAGCCCCTTGGACAGCCAGGACCAAGTCTTCTCATCTGTGTTTGAATCCAGGTACCTAGCGTACTACCTAACTTATAATATGTAGTCAATAAATGCATGTTGAACAAATGCTGAATATATACAGGAACATAAAAAGGAATGTAAAAAGATACAGATGTGAGGCTTCCAAATTTCTTACGCTTATTGCAACCTACATATTATAAGACAACTACTCCAGCCGGAAAACACTATACTTGAAACATTAAAAAGCGTAGCAAGTCCATTTAAGCCATTTAGAAGCGTGAGTTTAAACTCTAAGAGATAATAAATGTGAAGGCCACTTTTCAAAACTCAGCTGTTGCAATAATACCAGTTCCTTCTTTCAGGAATGTTCATAAACATTGAGCTGAGCTGGTCTCCTATGCAGTTGTTGGCAGTCCTGTAGTGTAATTCTTCTGTGATGGGAGGTGTTAATTAATTACACTATAAAATAGAATTACAATTAATTGTTAATTTAGGTTTTAAAGTGACAAACTTTAAAGGCTAAAAATAGTCTTTGATCTTTAAAAGGCTTCTTAATGAGAGCAGTATACTTTAAGTACATCATTAGTTTAAATGTTCAAATTGGGTCCAGAGGCTGCTAGCACTAAGCAAATATCTATTCCAATATGTTAAATGTTTATGACTTGGGACAGGGACAATTAATTGCTAATCAATGGGCCAAATCCTAGGTGAGGTCAGGTTCTGAGATAGGAAGACGACAATAGTAAATTGGATTTAGAGCTTTGTGATGTGATCTTTAAAAATCACATGCAAGCAGAGACCACAAGAATAACAAGAAGGCCAAACTGACAGAAACACCCAGATAATTAAGATATTATTCATTTAGTTAATAGTGGTTTTCAAGGGTGCCCTTTGTTTAGATTAATGAGCCATGATTTTTAGAATTATATTTACATGTCTGTAGTTCAGTTACTTAAACATATAATTCAGGATGTAAAATGGTAAAACTTAGCATAGCTTAAAGGACGATAACACTTAGTTGGTAGCTAAGATTAGCAATACTCATAATCTAATTTTCAAATATGATCTTGATCCATTATTTTCTCCAAATTCAGAAGTAAAACCAGTTTACTGCTTCAGTGAGCACCTTTTTAACAATCATGCAAAACTCGCACCGCCATGGCAGATAGAAGCAAGTTGTGCTTATTTTGTGAGTGTCATCTGTTTCGATATGAATCATTTTCACTAACCTTTAGTTCAGGTGAGAGATTCCAGAGACAGAGTTGACCTTCTTGACTTCCAGTCACAATGGTTTGCTGGTCATCAGTGATCATGATGGCAGTGATGCTGTGTGGAGGGGCCTTCTTCCCCCAGAGTGCTACTGCCTGCAAGGAGGACCTCATGCTGAGAGGATCCTGAACAAAGAAGAAAGTGGACACAGTCATCATTCATACATTTGGGGGACTGATCATGTCACAAATGGATTTACCATGATCTAAACTCTGGGATGTATTCTCCCAGAGATGGGGAAAAGAGTGCTTCCCAGTCAATTAGAGGAGAAGGCAGTCAGGAGACATTGAAATTACCATGCCCAGTGTTAATCCATTCAACAACAATGACTTTTAGCCCAGTTTGTGATTATGGATGCTGACAAAGACAAGAGTAGAAATAGTCTACCCACTCTACACATGGCTTTGACTATGGGTGATGCTGACTTGCTTCAAAGTCCAGCGAGGCCTCTCAAGAAGATTAGAGCTGACTACACACTATAATTTGAAATCAGCTTTGCATACTCTCTCTCCCCAAAAATGTCATCACCTCGCCTAAGTAACAAATATCTGAACTTTGTGGTTAAGGAGTAAATCTTTTCTATAAAAACAGTGTTTCCTAGTCTTCAAAGATACACGTTTGACTCTCCTGATATCTATCATATTCATGTTCCACCTATATTACTTCTAATAATAATTTTTATTTCACCCGTTTTTGTATTTGATATCTTCCTCAACAAGAATTTTCATGAAATTACTACTTTCGTTTGTTAGTTACAAGGGTTAAGACGAATATATACTTGTCAAAAAATGCTTGCCTGTGTCCCACCCAAAATGATCTGAAATATACCTAGCGATATGTGCATTACAGTCTGGGACACACTAAGTTAAATGTTTCCCCCATTCTTGTCTGAAATACAAATAATTTGGTGATGAATAATGCTTTAAGTGTTTAGAGTAGATTAGTAAGTTTCCTCTTATGACTTAATGGTATATATTTAGTCTCATTAAAAATGTCAAAGATAAGAGAGGGAGGAAGATACCAAACTTACTTCCCACGTTTAGCTTACTTTCCACGTTTGGCTTGAGAAAGTTAACAAAATGAAAACCTTCTGTCCTACAGGACTTCTGTTATTAAATTTTATGGTATATATTATTTATAATGTCTGATTACACATAGACACACACACATGTAAACATGAGTATGCATTTACACCATGAGCACAAATTCGATGTAGGCAGTGCTTAACCCATAAGCTGGTTGCTTTCAAAATTTTATTTATCGTTCAGTTGTTTGGTATTCAGTATCAGTTCCTGATGGTTCGCTTCTTAGCTCAGTACACAAGTGGTCCCCAGGTACCACGAAACCAAGATTTCTATGGGAACTATTTGGAGCTTTGCAATTCAGACTATCAGGACCACACATATTAATCACATTACGAAGCTAACCAAAGAGTTCTGGTTTCAATAACACTGTAATCTGAACTTGGACTTCTACCTCAAACACAGAGAAACAATACTGTGCGTGCGCGTGCGTGCGTGCGTGTGTTTTAATTGTTGACTCATGGCCATGCTTGTAAATAAGTCTAGGGAATTCGAAGCAGTGCAAATCTAAGAAAAATCTGAAACAGGACCTGAGTCAGTTTAAGTGTTAATCTCCACTTAAGGACAAAAAGCCTTCCTTACTCAATGAAATGGAATCTAGAAAAACTCCAACACTACTCAGAAAGATAAGGAAGCTTATTTCCCAATCTCCCAAGAAAAATATACCAAATCTAAACCACAAAACAGGTTTGGAATAAAAAATATTGTTATATATATATGATGCCAGAATCCCCACATGCATAAATATATGTAAATAATTGTTCTCAGGTCAATGATACCAGTGGGAGGCCTCTCAAAAACACTACACACTTATGAGGATATCTCAAATTTTTAAATTAAAAAATCATGCCAAGTGTTAAGAATGTAAAACAACTAGAACTCATACGCTGCTATTGGAAATACACAATGAAAAATAGTTTTGCAGTTTTTTTATAAAGTGAAACATGTGCTCAGTACATTACCCAGTCAAGCCACCCCTAGGTCTCACCCAAGAGAAAAGAAAGCAAATATTTATACAGAGAGTTCTACATGTAGGGTTTTATTTATAATAGCTAAAAACTGGAAACAACTCAAATGTCCATCATATGAGGTGAACGGTTAAACAAATTGTGGTATAGCCACACAATGGGATACTATTCAGCTATAAAAAGGAATGAATTCTTAATTTGCACAACATAGATGAAACTGAAAATAATTATGCTGAGTGAAAACAGTAGCTAAAAAGAATAAATACAGTATGACTCCATTTGTATAAAATTCTAGAAAATTCAAATTACTTTGGGGCAACAGGAAGCAGGTTAGTGGTTGCTTGTGAACAGGAGAAAGGAACAGGGATTACAGAGATTGCGAAGGAGAATAAAGAAACTTCTGAGGATGGTAGACATGTTTATTATTTTGACTGCTGTGATTGTCTCATGAATGAACACATATGTTAAAACATACAATAATACACTTTCAATACATATATGTAGATATATAAGTATACTGCATGTCTATTACACTTTAATAAAGCTTTTTTCTTTTTTTAAAAAGCAGTTTGGAAGATACTTTCACAACCAAGGCTGCATATGATTCTCATAGAAACAACTCCAGTGGCAAATAAGTTTGCAATAAGAAATTACAAACCATTCAAGAAAATAATAAACCATTAGTAAACAGAACAATCAGTATCCCCAGAACTAATAATAAGAGAACAATATAAAACATTGTGAAAGAAGAACAAATATGTTAAGTTGCAATAAACTATTAAAGAGGGGCACCTGGGTGACTCAGTCAGTTAAGCATCTGCCTTTGGCTCAGGTCATGATCCCAGGGTCATGGAATTGAGCCCCATGTCAGGATCTCTGCTCAGCAGGGAGCCTGCTTCTCCCTCTCCCTCTGCCTGCTGCTCCCACTGCTTGTGCTCTCTCTCTCTCTCTCTCTCTCTCTCCCTCTCTGTCAAATAAATAAGTAAAATCTTAAAAAAAAACTATTAAAGAGACAAAAGAAGAAACTTGAAACCTTAGGGAAAAAGACAACCTATAGAAAAATAAACAGGCAGAATTTTAAAGAAACAAATACTACTTCTAGGATAAAATATAATCATTGGAATATAACAAATGTCAAGAGAATAAATCAAAATAGACTCAACTGAAGAGAGAATCAATGGACTTAGAGATAATTCTCAAGAAATTACACAGAATAAAAAAGGCAAGGAGTGATCAAAAAATAGATGTTGAGTGAAAAAAATCAGAGAGTTAAGATCAATCAGAGATACTAAGAGCTATAGATAGAATGAGAACACCCAACATTTATCTAATATAAGCTCCAAAAAAGGTAGAACCCTTTCCCTTCCTGGCTAGTTCAGTCCTAAAACCATTAGGTAGAGAAAGCATGTTTGGAGTGTCAGAGCTCAGTAGCGTGAGGAGGGCATCTGTATGGGAGAACACGTCGAGTTGGAGCCCAGGGAGGATGAGTAAGATGCCCAAACGTGGGCAGCCCTGTGTGAGATGCACAGCCCAAGCAGAGTGAAAAGGGACAACGTGTGCAAGGCTGTCTCATACTGGGTGCTGGAGCCTGAACAAGAAGGAAGGAGTTCACACCATGAGAATGATAAAGGAAGTGGCCCTGGTGTGGAGCTCAGAAACCAGTGCAAGGTGAGAAGGGCATTTGTATGGAAGGGAGAGCCAGTGTGGAGTGCTAGAGCCCACGCAGGGTGAAGACGGAGTTCACGTTGGGTAGGGAGGCATAGGGGAGTCAGAGGATGGGCAAGGATGCCTTGGAATAGAGTGCAAGTGCCCAAGAGGGATAAGGAAGGCGTGCATGCTGGGGTAAGTTCAGCACGTCCTGGTGGTATGGGCAGGGGTACTACCAGAAAGTGTAACCAGATATAGGGAATACAGTGGCTGAGCAGAGTATTCACATCTAGGGTCAGAGCTCTACAGGGGATGATGAAGCCATATAAGGATCAGGAGGACATCCACACAAAGGGCAGGGCAGTAGCATTTATAGTGGTTCCATTCAGAGTAATTGATTAAATAATTAATATGTGAATAGGATAACAGGAACCAGGTTTCTTACTATCAGAAAAGAGAGTTGGAAATATAGAAAGGAAGAAAACTAGAACAATCCCTGTTGTGTTGCAATGGAATCAGAGGTATTGGTATGAACACACACACACACACACACCCATGTACACACTTCTCATCTCTGTTCCCTGAGGGCTTAGGAGCAGCAACACTCCCATAGCAACAAGCTCACTTAGCATCTTCTAAATACTATTCTTTACTAAAAGGAACCAGGGTTTCTTAGGAAATTGGTTGGTGCCAGGCCTGGAGCAGGGAAAATACAAGATGATATTGGCACATGTTATTGTTGAGAGCAAGGAAGTGCTCACAGTGAGGGGACATAGCAAAAGGACACAGAAGCCAGCTTGAATGAGTGCCCACTTGCCAAATTATGGACAATATGACCATCAAAGTGAATAACACTAGGAATAGATTGAAACTCATTGAATAAAATGGGAAACCACGGGTTCATACTAATTACAAAGGAAATAAAAGAATAACTTCACACAGGAAGAGGCTGGCAAGTAATGGAAGTAAAAATAATCAGTGATGGGGCAAATCAGATTCACGCACCACCCGATAGGATGCCATGAGAAGAACACGTGTTCCTGCAAAAGATGTGTGACCTGAATCTAATCATGATGAACACAAACTGAAGGACCCTATGAAATAACTGAACTGTAATTTTCAAAAAGGCCAGGTAAGGTCAAGAAGTCAAAGACTAAGGAATGCTCCAACTAAAAGACTCAAAAGACATGACCACTAAATGCAAGATATGGTTCTCACCTAGATTCTCTTACTACAATGGACATTACTGGGATATCTGGCAATACTTGAGTGGAATCTAGGACTGAACAGTAGTTATATATCAATGCTAATTTCCTAATTTTGAAGGGTTCATTGTGATTGTGTAGGAGAATATCTTTGTTCTAAGGAGTACAAACTAAATTCTTAGAAAATGGAGTAACAGATTGGCAACTTGCCACTAAGAAGTCTTCATGAAAATCGTTCTGTGTACGATACTTACTGTTTACCCCTAAGTTTGAAGTACTTTTTAAAGTACATTATTAAAAAATTAATGGGTCTACCATTTTCCAGAATATTTCAAAGATATGAAAGCTTAGATTTAAGAATCCAATGTGTTAAGAAGGATTAAAATAGAAATAAATGGACACCAAAGCACGTCCTAGAGAAATTGTAGTACACTAAAGCCAAAGCATGCAAGAAAATAAGACAAACAACCTGAAAAAGGAACAGCAAGTGTGCTTGCTGAAAGAAGATCTCTCCACAGCAAAATTATGGCCAGAAGTTACTGGAGTATTACCTGTAAGTGCTGAAGATGAATGTCAACCTAAGTTTTTATACTTAGTTATCACTCAAAGTGAGGGCAATATAAAGACATTTTTCCAACAAATAAGGCCTGAGAGAGTAGAGCATTCACAGCCCTTGCTGAAAGAATTACAAAAGGATGTACTTTAGGAAAATATATATTAAGTCAAAAAGAAAGGAATAAAGTGGACAGATGCAATGGTGAGCAAGGACACTGGTAAACACACAAGCAAATCAAAATGAGCACTACCTTAAAATAATAATATTAATAATGATGAAGATGATTAATTAGAGAGTTAAAGAGGTAAACTAAAATTAAAGAAGAGGAAATGGATCATTCTAATATTCTTGTACATGTGGGGAGTGAGCAGAAATACTTTAAATTTTCTTTAGGTAAGAATTCATGACAAGCTATTTAAAAAAAATAGTATATAACTTCCAACCAGTAGTGTGGTAAAAGGCAATAAAGAAACCAATAGAAGAAGGAAAAAAAATTAAAGCAAAGAAACACGGAAAACGGAAAATGCAAAAATAAATGGTAATTCACATTTAAACATACCAGAATTTAAAATAAGCAGATGGGTTAAACTTGCTAGCTAAAAAACAAGGGTTTTCAATGATAATAGAACCCAGTATATCCTACTTATAAAAAATTCCTAAAGTATTTACACAGTAAGACTGAAAATAAAGCCATAGACAAGGCTATACCAGGCAAATAGTAATGCAAGAAAACTGGTATGATAGTAGACAAATAGTCTTTAAGGTAAAAGTATTATTGGGGAAAAATGGTCACTATATAATGATTAAACAAATTATTCACTAGAATGGGATAATAGTCTCTACTCTCTAGGTACCCAACAGCAGAGCCTCAAAATACATAAAGCACAATCTTGCCAAACTACAAAGAAAAATCAGATAGATTTACTATTAAAGAGGAAGATTTCATATATCACAATCAGTAATAAGCAGATCCAGCAGACAAAAAAAAAGTGAGGGTATAAAATACTTGAATTTGCATTTGTAATATCATGGACATATATAGATTCCTGCACTCAGCTATTAAATAAAAGCGCATTTTATTAAATCATGCACATGACATTTACAAAACCATGAAACATGTCAACAATCCCAAATGATTATATAGGCAACATTACCTGACCAAAATGAATACAGATCTGAACCTCCACTCCTCAACACATACACACACAGACAAATGTTTCAAATGCTCCCTTTCTAAATATTTGGGAACTAAATTATAGATACTCTAAATGTACCTTGGGCTACCAAGAAAACATAATACAAATTAAATATTAAGACCCAAAGACAGTGAAAACTTTGTATAATAAAATTAATCTTTCCAGATGTGTATGTTTTAGATTAGAAGTGAAATTATAGCCTTAAATGCATATATTAATATGAAAAATTAATGAGCTAAACATCCAAATTAAAATTTTATATAAAAGATCAAGGTAAATACAAAGAATGCAAGACAGACAATACTATACATTAATATAATAATATTTTTTAAAAGAAAATAATCTACGAAAGCAAAACACAGTTCTATGAAAGGAGAAATAATATGAATTATGAATAAATCTATGGCACATTTGATAGAGAAGGAATTAAAAACACCAAAAAAAAAAATATATATATAAAGAGAAAATGGTTGTAATCAAAATTAATATTTTAAATGGAAATATAAACAACTGCATATCAAAAATTTGGAAAGATTAAGTGAAATAATTTTTTACAGAAATATAGATCACTGGAACTGAATGGACATGAAATAGAAAACACAAATATACCCGTGACCTGAGAAATGGGGGGGATAAAACTACACATACATACACATACACACTTACCCATTTTAGCAAAAACTTTCTATTGGAGTGTAATCTTGGGGAATCAGGAGGCACAGTCATACATATGAAAACATAGAGAGTAGACCCTCTAAATTCTCCTAAGTAAAATGACAGCTCATATAACAGCTCACTTCTGTTCACATCAACAGATTAGAGAATGAGGGAGCAAGAAGCAAAGAAAGTGGGAGCATAATGATTTCCAGCTAAAAAAAAGCACAGAAAAAAGGTAAATCATAGCAAAGAAAAAGAAGACCAAAACCCCCACAAAGCCTGTTACTCAAGCTGCAAAATCATGGGCCCAAATCTCCATCACTCCTGAGGGCTCCATTCCAATCCAGGACGATTATTACCCATCATGGCACTGACTGGCTGAGTAAAAGATGATGAGATGGCCAATACACTCTGCTTAAGAAGGCAGAGAAGCAGGGTGCCTGGATGGCGCATGGGTTGAACACCAGGTCATGATCTCAAGGTCGTGAGATCGAGCCCCATGTCAGGCTCTGTGCTCAGCATGGAGTCTGCTTGAAATTCTCTCTCCCTCTGCCCCTCCCCTCCTCACACACACACTCTCTCTCAAATATTAAAAAAAAAAAAAAAGGTAGAAAAGCAGGAAGTAGTAGTTTTAACAATTCTAAGACAAAGAGTTAAATAGTAAGTTTCACTTATCAGGGAAATTCACTTTGGGAGCATAGCTCATTCCCCTGAATAGGAGGTAAATGTGATACACGTGAGGATCACAAAGCTGGTAGTGAGAAGAACCGCATGGGTGTGTTTAACATTCTGTTCCTAAGAAACACTACTCCTAACTTTGTATTAGTCTTTGCAGCATAACTTCTAGTATTACAACAAAAATCACCATCTGAAAATCATTTGCACTTTGGCCTCACTCTTAGCTTACTAACATGTGCTTCTCAGAACTAAGAAGTGGTAGAAAAGGGAGTACTCAGGGTCACACTGTTCCCAAGGAAACTGGGCATTTTGTGTCCATAAGCAATGTGCGCTTGGCTCTTGTCTAAAGGACTCTTCTGTCACCTTTTCAATCTTACCTGGGAAACTGGAATCAAGGAAATTTGTCTAGACTGCTAAGCAGAACTGTAGCAGAAACAAATTTGAGGAACATTAGCCAGAGAATTAATACATTTGTAATGATTAACTATTATTATGCTGAAGATATAGTAATTCCTGAGGTGAGTTATTTATATCCCTGTTACTCTGGAAAATTAGCTTCTCTTACTTGAATCGTTGCAACATTCTCTACCCAATAACCAGTCACTTTGTATTATTCTGGTTTCCTAAGTTCCCCTAAAATTATCGGCTCTGCAATGATGTCTCCCTAATGAAATGAAACACAAGGCAAGGACACAGGGCAGGCCTTGGTTAGTACAGTGTCTCACCCATAGGTACTTGAAAAATGTTATTTTAAATTTAAATAATATTATCGCATTATATGATTTTAATGCTTCTTTCTTCTATATTCTTTGTGAATATGGGAATCATTCCTCAATCATTATTATATTCCCTACAGTGCCTGAATCACAGTGCTTTTAACATGAGAAAACAATAAATCTTAGTTGAATAAATTATTTTCTTTATCATTTTTCAGTCCTATGTTCCAAAAGGAGAGAGCTGATTAAGATCAAAAACTTTAAATCAGGTTAGACTTAAATGTGAGTCACTTAATCACTCTGCTCCTGTTTTCTCATCTCTAACCTGGAAATAATAATGATGCCTAAATCAGGGTTACTGTCAGGGTGAAATGAGATCATGTTTATAATGTGGAAGACAGAGTGGTATTCAGCAAATTACTATTATTGTTATTTTAGCTCCACACCTCTGGGTCATGGCAGCAGTTACCATGTATCAAACTTTTTCACCATTACCCTTCTTATTCAAATTAAATTAATTTCAAATTCACGAGATTTTAAAATCCTCCCAAGGCAGGGACCTCTGTCTGTTTTATCCATTGCTATATTCTCAGGGCCCAGAAAAGGATTTAGGACAGGCAGGAACTCAGTAACTATTTGTTGAATGAATAAATACATGAATGGGAATGTACACTGTAGTCTAAAAACTCAGGTCTAGCAAAGTGTCCGCCCAGGCAAATGTTTACAAATGTTTAATACCTAACAAAATACAAGGCACTTGGAATTTAGAAAGTCAAATAAGTCCAGAATTTCATAGATTAAAACCCTTAAAAGTCATAGGATTCCCAACACATACTAATTGGAAAACAAAAAGCACCAAGGCCAAAGCCACAGGAAATCAGACCTCAACCAGAATTCATCCTGAATGATCTAGATTGCTAAATACAGTGAAAACAGACCTGGAATTCGGAGACGTAGGTCTAGGGCTGCCATAATTATCTTTATTTCCGGATTATAAAATTAATACGTAGTAAAATGACACTATCACCTGCATTGCCTACATTTCAGTATTCTTATCAGGAATAAATTCAATGATATAAGTAAAAGCACATGGGTATAAATATACAAATTATGCTATCATTATACCTTGCACATATTACTCATATTTTATAAACTCCCATAAATCTAGAATTTATGGCAAGAAGTGGTCTTAGGAATCATTAATCTAATCCCTTTCACTTATAAATCAGCAATGAGAAATGTGGTCTAGATAACTCTTAAGATCACTTCTAATTCTGAGATTCTGAGAGACTAAGCAAATTGTACAGTGAGAGTAAGTAACTGATTAAAAGATTGTACATCTCGGAAGTCACTTTTTTTCCAAACTCTCTTTTTCTTTTTGAAAAAAATTTAGAAAGTAACTCCAGAAACCTAGTGCCTTGTTATCTACAGAAGAGAGAGCAAATCCACAACGAGACCCTGTACAATTCCCCAGAAACTGGTAATCAAAAATAAACCTCAAAGGAAAAAAACAGTCTATTGTAGAGTCTCTAAGGGACACTCTGTGATATGGAGGAGAATATTGCCATATCGCAAATAATTACGTGTCTAGATGAGTTTTAAAAGCTTTGGAAAGGGATTACAAATCTCTGTCATAGCCCTCAATTTATAGCCATTGTATTCCAAATTTGAGTGCCTGAATGATAGTTCGGAATGTCTAAATTAACACTATGTATAGATGTTTACAGGCCTTTAATGACTTCTAAATCTGGTCTATTTAAAGGCAATTTAAAATAAACACTCTCACTGGAGGAAAAAAAGTGACTTCAAAAACAAACAAAACAAAACAAAAAACACTTCCATGGCCAGGGATAAAGTTACAGACTCTATTATAAAGGGCAAATAAATGTCCTTCATTTAGATCTTAGTCACAGTACCAAGTACAACATTTTATATTTTGATATTGTATTTTGCAATTTATATAAGCAATATGATCAATAGTTCATCATATAGTCAGTATAGTATGAAAAGAATCATATAAATGCACACACACACACACACACAAAACTCTACTTTTTAGTGACTCTCAAATAATTTCTACACAAATTTTTAACAGCAGTCTACCCAGATATCACAATGGATTTTCAGGATGAGAAGATGAATGGCCTTCAAGAAGCTCACAACCCATAGTTTTAAATTCTTTGGGAAAAAAACATGTAAATGACTCACTCACTAAGTATATAGTTATATATATATATACACACACACATATATGTGTGTATATATATATCCCACCCAATGTCCCAAAGTGGCTTCAATACTATGTAACAAACACTCTGGACACATCCAAGGGCTTATGAGAACACAGAGCCTGTGTTGTGCCCTATAGAAAGTAGTTGATGTTTCAACTTTCCCTTCCTTTTGATTTTTGTCCCCTTCCTCAATTACATATAGTCTCTCAAAACCCCTGTCATATATATATATTTATTATTTTGTCATTTCTTAATAATATAATGAAAAACATAATTTTGAGGAAAAAGGTTATTTTAGATCTAGTAATTATCAAAGTGTGTATTATAAAGCTGGTTTTGATACAGTTTAAATACATACAAATTCAATTTATACCTAACTGAAAAAAGAACATAATATTAAATTTAAATATGTTATTTACATATATAATATTTAATATATTAAACTTTAGGTATATGTCAAACAAGACCAAAACTACTTTTGTGAAATATTTAGATTTCCTACCTTGTATGGTTAATAAAGTCAAACTGTTTGTTTTTTATAATTTCAACATTTTGTTTCTAAATAAGAGAGATTTCAGACTGTTACTTACAAATGGTTTTTAGTCATTCAAAACAAACGATGTTTGTGACTATATTTACTTCCCAGAAAAAAAACCATACTCAGTGAAATCATTGCAATTTTCTCCTTCTTATATTTATGTTAGTTTTCATTATCTATTAATATTAATATAATATTGATTTCTTTTAAAGATTTTATTTAGATAGAGTGAAAGAGCACAAGCAGGGCAGAAGAGCAGAAGGAGAGGGAGAAGCAGGCTACCTGCTGAGCAGGGAGCGGCATGCAGGACTCCATCCCAGGACCGTGGGATCCTGACCTGAGCCAAAGACAGATGCTTAACTGACTGAGCCACCCAGGCATCCTTTTAAAGTACCAGTGACAGCTGGATGTTCTACCAGAAGAATCTTTATCAGATGAATGCACCCAACAGACTCAAGAACACTTTGTAAAGTGAATATGCAGAATAATTGTTTTCATTCTCATTGACACAGGACTTCAACAGTAGAGTTCTCTGTGCTTCTTTTCTGTAACCATGACAGAAATTAATTAATCAGAGCTTCCCAGCTGTATGCCATGACACATACTGGGTTGTGACTAGTTGATAGGAGGGGTAAGAGAAATTGAAACCCTCAACCCAGTATGTGTACAAAGATAACCATTTTCTGTGTTTATGCTTTGACATGAAAAAGGGTGAGAAATACTGAATTAAGTAAAATTTGTCAAATAACATAAATAATTTAAAGCTGTAGAAGGTCCAAGGCATTACAGAGTTTGGAAAGCCATACTCACAATTAAGAAATAAGCCTATTTGATGGATGCAGCCATGCTGATAGCCACTAACTCTGGCACAAATTCACATGATGAGCACCTCCCAAGTTGTTTCATTTTCAAGGGAAAATGTCTTCAAGTAACTATTTTTAGGTAAAAAGAGCAAAGGGTGCTATTTTTTCACATTCTCACTCCAACAATGTGAGCTTCCTGATCAGCTCCCAAACCCACTGGGGCTCTTAAATCACCTGGGGGTAAAACATCTGCAATACTGTAAATTACAGATGACAAACAGGATGGGTATGTCTTTTCATTGTTTGATCCCTAGTCCCTAGCACACTGCTGGCCACATACATGACATTCAACAAATATTCCTTAAATGACTGTATTTCACCTTAAAACTGGAGCAAGATTTCACTGAAACTAGAAGAAAATTTAAGGATGTAGAGTTTAACTCTTATTTTGCTAATGAGAAAGCAGAGGAAAGGTGATGTGACTTTCTTAGAACCAGAGTCTTCTTACTCTGGTAGAACTTATATTTTGGGGGAAGTCATCACCCTGGGATCCCTCTTTGTGTGCCACCCAAATGGATGGAAATAATAAAATTGCTCAGTATAGGTTCATTGTTAGGTTTATTTAGCAGACCACCATCTCCATTAACTTAGTTTAAAATAGTTTATTGTGAAGAAAAGAGGCAAGAAAATAAAATAGAGTTAGATAAATCTTGGTCTTTTTCTTCCCTTAATGGCTATCAAATATTCTTTGAGCCTCAGTTTTCTCATCTACAAAATGGGGAAAATAATTACCTTGGAGAACTGGTGTGAAGATAGATGAGTCTATACAGAATAGGTGTTTCTGTACAGAAAACACCTATCATAATTATTTTTTCATAGCTGGCACTCAGTAAATGTTTACTGAATGAATGAATGAGGCTATGAATCATGATAATTTTACATAATGGGCAGAGAATGTGACTATTACTTTCTAGCAATAGCTTTCTTAGTGTGAGATTTCCTTCCCTACTTTTGCAATACTGTCACTACAATGTCTTTTCTCGATGCTGTGGTTATATACTAGAACATTTGGCCATGAAAATGTACAATTGTTATTATTCTATACTCTATGATTATCTTAAAATTACTGACTCCAAGTCAGATTAAGGTTGCCAGATTCAGCAAATAAAAATACAAGAT
Organism: Halichoerus grypus; assembly: GCF_964656455.1. Taxonomy (NCBI): domain Eukaryota; kingdom Metazoa; phylum Chordata; class Mammalia; order Carnivora; family Phocidae; genus Halichoerus; species Halichoerus grypus. The sequence continues at coordinate 59,328,180 of NC_135719.1, read as the reverse complement.
GTCCAATTAAATTTGAATTTCAGATAAAGAACAAATAATTTTTTTTTAGGGTAAGTATGTCTCAGGCAATATTTTGGTCATGTTTACACCAAAAAATACTTTCACTGCATAGAACATACTTATAAAAGTTGTTTATTGTTTATCTGAAATTCAAATTTAATCAGATATCCTGTAGGCATCCTAGGGCCACTGGCAATCCTACGCCATGCCCACAAGGGAGCCTTGAAGATCACAGTCCCTGTTCTCCTTCCTTCCACAGATGAGAATATGAAGGCCCAGGAGAGTTGCTTACGAAGCCCAATTCAAAGAGAGCAGCTGAGAGAACCAGAACCAGGTCTCCCACCAACCCATCCAGAATTCTCCCCCTGCACACCATGACAAAGACAACCCAGACTTCCTTTCCAGAAAGTCTTAGTAATCTGCTAAGCAAAGGTCTTTATTATTTTGGTAGTTTTTTGAAAAATTTAAACAAACAAATAAAAAATAAAAAGTCAAGCAAAACAACAACAATAAAACCTCTTGTGCATTCAAGCTCCAACATGCCTCCACTGCTTTTAAAAGTTGGGCTAACACACTCCTGGTCCTTTCTCCATAAATAACGATACCTAGCAAGTATAAGAAAAGACAACCCACCATTACAGCCCCCATCCTTCTCACCTTCATCTTCTTCCCTAACAATTTGTTTTTATTTCTCTGACTTGTCTGGGGCTAGCAAGATAATGAGTATGATGCAAATGTGGTTTTGTGGCTGGTATCTACTGGACACTGGAATTGTTTACCTTGTCATAAATAACTTCAGAGACATGCCCATATACTGAGTCTCTCAAACCCCTTGACTGAGGACAGCCAACCAAAAAAATACAAACGGTAAAGTCCTCAGTCACCATGCACGAATTCTGAAAATAATCTCCTGATCAAAGTAAACATACGTGAGGAAAATAAAAATAGTAAAGCAGTTAACAATCTAAGCTTTAGGATAAAACAGATCTGGGTTTGAATCTCAGATCTGCCGTTTATGCAGTTTTATGACCTCTCAGAATCCCATCTCCAAAGTGGAGGGGGATCCCAACAACTTTCTTCAAAACTCAATATACGGGTGCTGAGGGACCCAAATAATTTATTTCATGATTCTTTTCTTCAATTTGAGCCCAGAGGGAGTTTTGTTTCTAATTTTAGTGTTTAGGTTAAAGCGCTTGGAGCATAAAATCCATCAAATTGTACACTTGAAGTGAGTACAGTTTATTGTATGCAAATTTTTACCCTAATAAAGTTGAAAAAACAAACAGAGAGATTGGATATCAGAGTAAAGTAGTTTGGCCAACATCACACAGCTAGCTAGTAAGTGACAATAAATGGGGGAGGGCAAATAGGGCTTTCAGAAGGAACAAGGAGTAGAAGTAGACTGGAGAGAAAATATCTGGGTGTCATGGTGGGTCACAGTGCAAGCTACTTTAACCCCCAGGAATATGAAGCAAGCAGCCTCAGGATTCCACAGGAACCAAAGGGTTCCTGCACAGCTGGTCTCAGCAGAAGCCTTGTCTGCCAAAACCTGTCTGTTTGCAGATGCTCCCGAAGCAAAAAGGTCTTATTTTATCAACAGATTGTAATCAGATCACTCCTTAGAAAAGGTTAAAAAAAAATGTTTCTACTAAGTCAAAGACTGCCCTAGGCATATTTAAATAACACGTAAAATTCTATTTGGTCTACCCAGTGGAGCTTGACTACTTCAGAATTAACCCCTAACCAACATAAAAGCCACAGTCCCCAAAAATGTTATTACTGAGTGACTAACTGCTACCTAGGAAACTCTAGAAAGTAATGTGTCCTAGGTAGGGAATGCCTTAGCAGGTAAAGTCAATGGTAAAATAAGCCAGGGATCAAGGAATGAATTAAACAAATAACACAAAATCTCTGAACTCCAAGCACCCATGAGCTAGAATGTGTGTAAAACCAACCAACCAAGGAATCACATTCCTATCACTATACCAATGAAGTTTCCATCATAGCTTACAGCTCTTGTGGGCCAAAGGTTTTCACAAAATGTTGTTCCAACTTCACCTTCCTGTTCATTAAGCCATAGTGAAACAGAGCTAACACAGCCAAATTAATGCCAAGAGTGTTCCATTTACAGTCACTGTCAAAGAGATGAGCATTAGGCTGGTGAAAGAAACACGAGAAGGACAACTCATTTCTTTCCTTCACTTTTATTTATATTCAATCGGTAACAACTTCCTGGAATTCCAATCCTCTTGTCTAAAAACCTTGGTTTTAGGCTATAAGACAAGAAAGACAATGTCACAGCTCTCAAGATGCTCAGTGGTACCTAAGAACACAGGCATGTTTGGCATCACCAACGGTGTAATGATATGTAAGGTAAATGCAAGTGTGTTTGTGGAGGAAATACAAGTGGAGCTCAAAATCAAACACTGGAAGGATTTCCCCAGGGAGATAACCCCTAAATTCAAACCCTGAATTTTATATACTTGCTGGTTTTGTGCCCCAGGCAAGTTCCTAGTTACTTTAAACTTTCCTCACCCATGAAATGGGAATAATATCTACCTTACCTGGTTGTAATAAGACTAAGGAGACAGGATGTACCCAGTGTCGAGGCCCTGGAATTAGTCAGCCTACATTTGAATGCCAACTCTACTACTGTATGTCTTCAGGCAGTTTACTTTACAACTGTGTATTGGATTCCTCACCAGTAAAATGTAAATAAGTAATAATATCAATCTAATAGGATTGATATGAGGAATGCCTGGGTGGCTCAGTCGGTTAAGCATCTGCCTTCGGCTCAGGTCATGATCCTGGGGTCTTGGGATCGAGCCCCGAATCAGGCTCCCTGCTCCTCGGGAGGCCTGCTTCTCCCTCTCCCCCTGCCTGCCACTCCCCCTGCTTGTGCTCGCTCACTCTTTCTTTGTCAAATAAATAAATAAAATCTTTAAAAATAAATAAATAAATAATGGGGTTGATATGAGAGTTAAATGGGATAATCCATGGAAATCATTACATTCCATTGTAAGCATTCAATATATGTTAGCTGCTATTATTATTAAAAGGCTTTTTTCAATCTGTGTATTGAAATCTTGCTAAGTAATCTGTATATAAATCCTGCTAAGTAAATAGTAAAACGATAAGCAGAATTATCATTTATAATCCTTTATTTTATTTTTCACAATTTACAGTAAATTCCATCTAGTAAGTGAAAAAAGCAGTAAAGATGAAGGTAAAACTCCAAAGGTACCAAACTGTCAAAGCAGAAGAAAGTCTACCATCTTTCCATCCATTATGGGTTGAATTGAGCCCATCCCAAAATTTACTTGTTGAAGTCCTAACCCCCGTTACCTCAGAATGTGACCTCATTTGGAAACAGGGTCATTGCAGATACAATTAATTAAGTGAAGAATGAGGTCATACTGGATTAGGGTGGGGCCAGAATCCAGTAAGACTGGCATCTATATAACACTAGGACCTTTGGTGACGGACGCACACAGGGAGAGAGATGTGGAGATGAGGGCAGAAATTGGGTGATACTTCTACAAGCTCAGGAATGGCACAGATTGCCAGCAAACCACCAGCAGCTAGTGGGGAGGTCTTAAGCAGATTCTTCCTCACAGCCCTCAGAAGGAAACAACCCTTCCGACATCTTATTTCAGACACCCAGCCTCTCAAACTGTGAGATAATAAATTTCCGTCACTTAAACCACTCAATTTGTGGTACTGTGTTATGACAGCCCTAGCAACTAATATACCATCTGACTGATAGATTTTGTTTTTTTTTAAAGATGTTATTTATTTATTTGAGAGAGAGAGAGAGGAGGGCACAAGTGGGGGTAGGAGCAGAGGGAGAGGGAGAAGCAGATTCTCCGCTGAGCGGGGAGCTGATGTGGGCTCAATCCCAGAACCCCAAGATCATGACCTGAACCGAAGGAAGCCTAACCGACTGAGCCATCCAGATGCCCCAGATTTTGTTTCTTTCAAGTCAGAACATACATCTTAACAATAAATATAACAATTCATAGCAACACATATAACTATTCTCAAGATACATACTTAAATTTTAGTCTAAATCACATAATCGGTCATATACCAAATTTTCTTTTCTATTTCTTTTGTATAAATCACCTTTTGATCCATATTATAGGTTCCCTGAGGAAATCATATATTCATTTTATTCATTCCACAGGTATTTATTGAAAGCCCAAATAAATTAAAAAAGAAAACAAAAACACAGATTCCTGACCTCTAAGAATTCACAACCTATGAGTCAAGTCATAAGCATGTAAATAACTGATGCGAAGTTTGCTGGGACATGTATTCCCTAGGTACAAGACCAAACCACACCTTAATTCCGTAGCAGTCGATGGCAAAGGGTTCTCTCTTAGAAAAATTATGTGTTTTCCCATGGGCCAGTTGCCTCCTTCTTTGGTCCTGATATTTATTTTGCTCCTCCCAACTTCAGCACAAGCTGACATTGGAAGTCGGTCCACTGCCATCATGATGAACCTCTCCCTCCAGAAAAACAGATGGAAGGCACTCCCACAGGCAGGAATATGGAGCTCTGTAGTTGAGTCCTGTTTGGAGAAGCCTCCCTAAGGCCCATGATTCTGGTATTTTCTGACTTTGCCCACAAAACAGGAATGCCTCAGCCAGGGAAGACTGCAAACCCATCCTTTTGGGTTCCAGGATCCCAGCAGAAGCTTGGCCAAAACAGAATGACGTCAAGAAGGCTTAGGATGGATGGACGAATGGATAGATAGATAAATAGATAGATAGGTAGATAGATTTTTAAAAAAGGCTTACGAATGCAGAATTCCATGGTGGTTTGGAGAGAGTGGTAGGGGAGGCACACGAGTTGAGGGTCATAATCCAAATGGACTTTAGCCTTATTGAAAAATTCAGTTTTTAAAAACAGATATTTCCTGGGACTCCCAGCCCATTCTAGCATTAATTCAAGACACAGGTGGTGAGCCATTTGCAACCAGGCTTCTCATTTTTGTAGATTTTCTGTCACACTCAGCATTGATGTTATTAGGAAAAGGAGGCCTGGTGAATCTAAATCCCTAGGCTAGGATTACATCACTGGATCTGTCTGACTACAAGACCCATCTCACTTCTCACAGGGCTTGAGAGTGAGCTTACACACAAAGGCACCACTACCTGATGGTTTACAGCTTATGGCTTCTGTTTACAGACAAACCAGTCCTCCTATTTTTTAAAGACAAAAGAAAACAAAAACAACTTAGGTTCAACCACAGGAGTGGTTAAGGGGCCAAATCACTCTTTAATCTGAAGGTAAATACATGAGTAGATTTTCTCTGCTCAATCTGCAAAACCTATTCATTACATGTGTGGGAGTGCACGCACTGGCAAGCATGTTTTCTAAGCATGAGGACTTAATACAAAAACAAACAAAATAAAAACCCATTGTCACCCAGGTATCCTGGAAACGGACTCTCAGGACACAGTGAGATTGCCATACAGCAATGATTTCAATGTCGTCTGTGTCACCAGAGGTAGCCGAGGGAGACAGGCAAGGGCTAGACTGGACCTCCATGCAGCTCATGGCACTTTCCAACATATCCTGGCCTCTGCTTACTCTAAAAAAAATCCTTGGCAAGGGGGATTCCTCTCGTGGCCTCTGCTCTGCTGGGCTTTTACTGACCAAAGAAGTCACTGTCCAGTGGCATCAAGAAATTCTGTCCCTAGGCCATAAATGCCCAACTCCTATAGTTCATGGGTGTATGAGAGCCCGAGGCCCGGAATCGATCCAACCCATTTTAACTAGCAAGAAACTACCTAGTAATACCTTGTTTGTATTTCTTGGAGGAGGGACACCAGAAACACTTATTTCATTCTACACAATAATTCACCACAATCAGAGGGAGCACAGCAAGGGCAACACCATCTCCCAGCTGCTGATTACATCAAAGGCTTGCAGCACAAATTCAATTTTATGATGTTAATCTCAGCCTGCCACTCAGAAATTTTCTCTGAGGGATATGATTTTTCTCTGGATTTCATTTTAAGAATGATTTTTTTTTCGTGCGCAATCAATAAAGATATGTTTTCATCAAAAGACTCTATCTTGGTAGAATTCAATTGGCTATTTCAATCCCTTTTGGTGACACGATATTAATTAAAATAGTTTATGTTGCACTTCAACTAGAAAAAGAGGCAGTGAAAATAGCAGCTACTCAGAACACATGTTCTATACACATCAACATAGAGGGCAGAAAATAATTTTCTCTTTCTCCAGGCGACACACATTAGCTATTCAAGAGATTAGCACTAACTTGGTTTATCTCTGTTATCTCACTGAAAAAAAAAAAAAAATTAAAGCTCTTCCTGTTTGCATTTTTTGTTCAAAAGGAAATCAAAATGCACATGAAAATGTTGCTTCACATGCTCACCTTTCATTACCTCAAGAAGTAGAAAAATAAGTGTCTGTGTGCCCATGTGGCATGATGCGTTACTAGGAATCACAGTCACTGTTTCCCCTAACTAAAAACAAATACATAAATAAAAATATAAATAAATACAATGCTATGAACATTTATTTTTATTTTCAATTTCTAAATAATGATCACAACTGAGTATACTGTATTTCTCAAAGAAACATACAGAATTAGCATCAAGGTTTTCACATTTAAAAAAGAGGAGAAAATTATGAAGTGGGTTATAGAAAATAAATGAATTGTTTTGACAGTAGTTTTGCAAGTGGCAGTTAGTTCACTTAACAAATATTTATGAAGCACCTACTGGTCGCCACTTGAGACTGGGAGGAAGGCTTTTACTTCTGGCCCGCCATGTGGACAGACCATGGAACCTCCATCACCACAGAGTGAGTAGGGCTGAGGCCTGGTTCCCACCAAGCATATGGAGTGCACAGGGGAGGCTAAAAGTTAACCCTGTCTGGGGAAGGAATCCAGGAAGGCTTTTCAAAGGGAAGTTCAATTACTGAAATATTCAGCTAATAATTTAATCCATAGTTTAAAAAAAATGTTTAAAAAGGTAGCTTAGTATCTAACCAGCTTTCTATAAACCAAATCTTCTCACCTTCATACTCTTGAAGTCACCAATCCTTTATATTTCTTAACGTAAGAAGGTGGTACTAAAGAAAGTGGGGTACTGATACTCCAAGGCGTCTAAGGATTTCATAGGACTTTGGGTAGATCTCACCCAACAGTCTATTTCTTCAAAGATCTTTATCGATGATGCTCTTAATCTGGATGTCCAAAAGAGAGAATCCAGAGAGAAAAGCATCAAATTGAGGAACAGAGTGAAATTTATAGAAATCCAAGTCCCTATTTTACGAATTAAAAACAACAAAAAGGTAAATTGACTTGGTCAAAAGCAGGGAGTGGACTAGAGTTTGGATTTGTTTAGACACTTGAACAATAATGATAAGGCCTAAACAAATTACACTGTTCACCAAAGAGTGTATATAAATGTGTATGTATACAAATGCTGGAAAAGCATTGGTTAAAAGAAAGAAAAAGCACCCATCAGCATCAGCAGCACTATGGGATTTATTAAAATGCAGATTCCTGGGCCTTGCAATGAATGTAATACATCAGAATCTCTAAGGCATAGGATCCAGAAATTCGAATTCTTTTCCTAAGATTTTATTTATTTATTTCAGAAAGAAAGAGCGAGAGCACACATGAGCAAGAGGAAGGGGTGGGGGAGAGGGAGAAGCAGACTCTCTGCTGAGCAGAGAGCCCCATGTGGGGCTGGATCCCAGAACCCTGGGATCATGACCTAAGCCAAAGGCCGACTTTAACTGACTGAGCCACCTAGGCGCCCCCAGAAATTCAAATTTTAACTAGCTCTCCAACATGTTCTTATTATACTTGAGGCTAAGGATCTTGAATCAAACTCAGCATTCCACATGCACAGCACAGATAATGAAATATTGAAATTAACTGATGAAATTAAAGTAATATTCGCTAAATGAATGACCGAAACAATTCCCTCAAAAAGTTCTTACTCAGGATCTAGTCTGCTTGGCCTAGTGAGAATGCCAATCCCTGGCCTGATGTAGGCCTTCCATAGCAAACAGGCCTGGTCTGTGCCTGGCAACTGTTTTTCCCTATAATGACTGAAACTGAAAGTAGTTAAATTCTTTTGTTGTCTAAATGGCTTGTGGAAATGTTCCTTGCTTTGCATGGCTTTGCAACAAAAGAGCCTGAGGTCTAAATGGGTTCACTCTAGATATTCAATTGTTCAGCAAATTTGTACGACGTTTGCAAGAGGGATAACTCATGCATGATCAAGTTGGATTTTGAGGCAAAGTCTACCAAATTTAAAAGGATTTTAAAAGTTAACAATACCAAGGAAAAGTAACAAGAGGATAAAATCCTATAAAGAATTCCTCTCAAAATGTTCAGTTTGCATTTTGGTACTCCTAAATAAATAACCAATTTTCAATATCCCTTCCCCATATAAATTTTTGTTAAGATGCATTGCAATAGCTTAGACAGAACCAATGAGCCTCAAGGAAGGCCTAAATAAAGTGCAGGGTCAGAGATCCTATCCTGCAAATGTAGGAATGCTAACCTTTGCCAGCAAAGAACTCTCAATGTGGGCGGAACTCCTTTTACAGAGTCTGACCCTAAAACTGGGCTAGCAACACAGCCTTGGTGTGATGAAGTAAAGCCTTCAGTGGCTGGGGAATGGGGTAGTTAGTGGTAGTGGAAGTACATAGAACTTCATACTTTATTCTGAACAGTAAGCACAGTTAGAACATGTGTGAAAGTCATAAATCCCATCCACACTCAAGGCTAGATTAGTGTTTTCTGTACTCACGAGAAGGAGATGGTAGACAGAACCACAGTGATTGATTGTCACCTGTACATCAGACAGCCTTGTGTTTTATATGCGACTAAGTCTTCCAACAAAGTTGTAAGGTAGACTCCCCGTAGGAGAGACTTGAAGATTAAATCAGTGTCCGATAGTGTAAAATAATATATGATCCTCATTTTACATTTGAGGAAACTAAAGCTCAGAGAGGCAAAATAATTTACCAATGTCCTGTAGCCAGGAAAGGATGGGGCAACACGGGAACAGTGTGCCATGATTTGTGTTTGTCATGCTCTCTCACCCTGTCCTACTTTCAAACACAATTTTCCCTTGCTCCAGAAAGCTCTTTCTCAGCATTTCTACCTAGCAAACTTGTACAAAACTGGAATCTTCCGAACTGGAACTAAATCTTAACTCCTTTGAGCATCCTCTGGCTGATATTTAGCACCCCTCTTCCCCCAGCATTCCCTTTTCTACCTTTATCAGACCAGTTATTACTCTGCTGTAATTATTGCTGTGTCTGTTACCCTAAACTATATTATGAATACTTGGAAGGCAGAAACCTGTCTTTTTTTCCCCACGCATTCTGCTTGGTCAAAAAATGTCAAAGGGGAAGTCAAAGAATTAATGTATTAGTTATGAATGAATGCGATAAGGCTTCAAGAGTTTTCTCTCTTTTCTCCCTTTGTTCCCCCAGACAAGTCAGTGTGTAAATGATCATCTTGTACAACTCTTGAGGTCTGTACAAAAAGCAAAAGGCAGATGTACAAAAATATCCTTGACCATAGATGTTCATTCTAACTTCTATCAAAGCAGTCTAAAATCAAATCAGTTTTCTGGGCCCTCACAGCTCACCACTGACTCAGAAGAAACATACAGTCAATTAACCATGAGGTTGACTGGTTCAATTCATTGCAACTTCTTCACCCTATACTTCCTTACTTGTTAAACACCCATGTGTAGGACTTTATATTTTTCCAGGTTAAATTTCATCTCGTTAAAAGAAAAAGAAGAGGGGAAGTCAGTGTTGAAGGAAAAAAAAGTTCCTATCATTTATTGACTTTTAAACTGTAGACACTTTGCTACTTCTATGATATGCATCACTTAATTTGCTCTTCATAATGACCCAGGCCTTATTATTATCTTTATTCTAAACATGAAGAAAATGAGGCTTGGAAAACAGAAATAGCTTGCTCAAGATCAGAGCTAGGAAATAGAGACAGATACATCAGTCTCCAAAACCCATGCCCTTAACCACTATACCACATGCTCAAGTGCGGCAGGCAGGAGTGGTGCCTAGTAGGTTAGAACACTTTCTGGAAATGTAAGCAAACTCTAGAAGAGATACTCCTCTAGAGCAGTGATACCTTGCTCTAGAATGAGGATCTGCCTTTTATAGAAGAGTTCAGAGATCTGAATGTCCTTTAAGACCAAATACAATCTTATTTTGAAGATAACAATGATACACATAAGGGGCGTGATGAGACCCCAGAGTTAATTTGGGGGTCTGCCAGGACTTCAGAGATGATCTGGTACTAAAACTCAGTGCACAGGTTCTTTTATTGCTGACCCCATCTCATTTCCCTGCCTCCAATTTAGTCTAGAGCAGAACTGAATCTAAAAATGTTAACAACTGGGAAATTACAACTATACATTCAGAACAGAGCTCCAGAGATGTCCTTTATAATGCACTGATGAAATCACTAGTAAGAGATGCCATATATTGTGAGTAACATTATTAAATAACAGAAAGAATAGTGAGTTGTCAAGCCACAAAGATAGCCGAATGCAGCAATCTCAAAACCTTGAAATGTTTGTAATACCATTATTTTCAAGGTTTCATGAAGTTGTTTCATAACCTAAATACACTTCTATTCCAGTCGGCCTCTATAAACTGGAACTTCAAATTTCTAAAGTATTCACAGCATTGGATAGGTTGTTTAATGTAAGATTTTACACGCAGGGAGAGACTTAGCTGCTTTTTTATTGATAATTATAATTTAAAAATATCTTTCCCAAAAGGAGGTAAAAATATTGGAACTCAACACAGAGTCCCAATTTTTGTGGTTGAAAAAATAATAATCACTTTACTACATCTCTTCAGGGACAGTTTCCTTTTCTCCTCCAGCCCTTTGTATTCTTTACAGAAAACACTATTGGTGCATTTTAATACTGAAGGAACTAGAGGGCGAAGGAACTAGAGGGCAAAGGAACAAGGAGTCACAAGACCAAATTAACCACAAGTACTTGCATGACAAAGGTGGTTGCTTTCCTCTCCTCTGGTCTTTAGGTGGTAAGAATTAAGGATTGAGTAGAGAGTTAGTGAGTTGTGTTTTGGGGGGACAGGCTAAGAGGGTGGGGAGGCTGGGAATGGTAGGTGGGGATGAGAGGGAAGGAGGATGAAAGAAACGAAAGTTTCTAACCCTTTCTTCGGGTGAAAATATTCCTAACAGGTGACCTAGTCTCCAAAAGGTGACCTTGAACTCATTAGAAAACTGGGAGGGGAAGGAAGAAAAAGTCCACGCTGTTGTACAACAGTGTTCTGTTTGCATTTAGTTAACTGTTTAGAAATGCACACAAAAATGCTGTAATGAACGAGGAGGACGGAATGAGGAAGCACCCGTCCCTAAAGGGAGTATTCCTACTACTTCAACTTTTCCAGATTTTTGTCAGTGCAGATATCTCCCCCCCCCCGCCCCCCGCCCCGTGCCCCTTTATTTTCCTGCCCCTTGTTCAACTCTACAAGTGGCAGTCTTGTATCTGCCGTCTTTCTTACTGGCTCAGCCGCAGATGCACGAGCAAGGAAGTTTTCGCCAGACGCCCCGCTCCTCACAGCCTCCAAGGGGTCATTCCGGCGCTGGCCCGCGTCCACAGGCTTTTCCCAGACACTAGACTAATTTTCTTAAATTGCTCCAACCAACTCCTGTTCCATAGAAGTCCGACTTCCGAGTCCCAAGAAACTCTTCTCGGTAGTGAATGGTGGGCCCCTACAGGTCTCTGGGAGCAGACGTCTCTCTCCCAGGACCACTTGTACGAGGCCCTCACCAACCTTCCCCTCCCGCTCCCCTACACACACACACACTCCCGAAAGGACCAATTTGACAGATGCGTGGCTTCGGTCACTACTGATGCGCCATCTGGACAAAAGTTTGAACAGAATTTTCCACGTGCAAGAACTTGGAGCAAAAGAAGAGGTTTCAGTAACTACTACGCGCGCTCACCTTTTTTCCCAGCCCCTCAGGATCCAAGCTCAGGTCGCGCGTACTCTTAGGGCGGGAAGCCTAGCGGCAGCACAACCCCACAACAGTCACCGACCCACCGCCTAGGACAGGGGAGCCTGAGCCGAGCCCAGGGGACGCCCAACCTACCCGAACCGCCGGGTGGCGAAGCCACAGGTGTCAGGGCAGCCAGGGAGCCCAGCAGCGGAACAGCGGGGCGGCCCTTGGGGACTGCCGGCCCCGCCCGGCCCCGCCCCGGCCCCGCCCCGGCCCCGCCCCCAGCCCGGGCCCCCGGCCCCGCTCCCGCGGGGTCCGGCTCCCTCCCGCCGCAGCTGCCCCGCGCAGCGCTCCCGCCTAGTAGTCCCGCCGCCCCTCCCCATCTCGCTGGTGGCGGCGGCTGGAACAGGCCCGCCCGCAGCCTCCGACGTGCCCTGTCCTTCCAGGGCTGGAGGGAGTTCAGTTGAAGTGAAGTGAGGAAAATCAAGGTAGGTCGCGTGGCGTGGACCCTGAGACCCTGCCCTGGCCGGGACTGGGAGCCGCAAGACCTTTGAGGAGGGGTGAGGAAGTCCGCTCCAGACCTCATCCTCCCAGCCAGGGAGAGTGACAGTCCAGGTGTAGAGAATAGATGAAAAATTCACTTTTTCATTGAAAACCAGCAGTCAAACATGAAACCAGCGTTCAAACCTGCTATGAGTGGACCAAGTACCACAACTGACTGGCTGGTTTAGAAAAATGGGAGGGACGTTTTGTTTTTCTGAGGTTTCTTAGTCATTCTGAGGTTTCTTAGATTTTACTTACGAAATCCTGTGGGCAACTTAGCCCTGGATTCTAAGACTCCTGGAAGCAGGTCCACACTCCCTTTTCACTGATACCTGGCTTCCCAAGAACTAAGACTATTTTGGTCAGGCCCCGTGAGACCACAAGTTGTAGGGCTCCTCTGAGGGCAAACTGCACATATCCTGGATCTTCCTGTGTGAAGCCCCTGTGACTAGGACGGTCCTCTCCCACCTCCATCATCCTCTGCGCCTGGTTACTTCCTATTCTTAGTTCATCCAGAGTGTCACTTCCCGCAGGCAGGTTAGGTGTTCCTGCTTTTCCCTCCCAAGACGCCTCACTTCCTCTGTCATAACGCGTGTCACAACTTACTGGGATTGTTTGTTGCGTTGGCCTCCCCTGCTTGACTGTAAACCCAATAAAGGTGGGAACAGTAAAGGTGGTAGAGTTAATATATAATAAGTAAAGAAAGTCAGACAGACAAATACTGTATGCTTTCACTTATATGTGGAATCTAAAAAACAAACGAACAGACAAAACAAAACAAACAGGCTCATAGATACAGGAAACTGTTGGTTACCAGAACACGGAGGGATTAGGGGTTGAAAGAAACAGATGAAGGGGATTAAAAGGTACAAACTTGCAGTTATAAAATAAATAAGCCCTGGATATAATGTGCAGCATAGAGAATATAGTCAATAATATTGTAACAACTGGGTATGGTGCAGTTGGTGATTACAGTTGCTGGCATCATTTTGTAGTGTATAAAAATATCAAATCACTGGGGCACCTGGGTGGCTCAGATGGTTAAGCATCTGCCTTCAGCTCAGGTCATGATCTCCAGGTCCTGGGATCGAGCCCCATGTCGGGCTCCCTGCTCGGTGGGGAGTCTGCTTCTACCTATTCCTCTGCCTCTCCCCACTGCTCCTGCTCTCTCTCTCTCTGTATCTCTCTGTCTCAAATGAATAAATAAAAAAAACAAAATTATTAAAAAAAAAATCAAATCACTATGATGTACACCTGAAACTAATAAGATACTAATATGGCACTTATACTTTAATTAGTTTTTTAAATTAAAATTATTTAAAATAAATAAATATTGTGGGCTGATGACATGCACGTAAGAGTTGAATGTTAAGGTGCCCTCAGACCCCAGTTCTTTAATAAACTTCTCTTGCCTATCCTTACCTTCTAAGTCTACAGGATTTTACTTCAGAGTTAATATTCCCATCCCTATCACTATCCATGAGTCTTTATTTTATCTCTTGAACAGAACCTTCTCCTTCAGTCTTCATAGAGGTGCAGGTGTGGTTCCTCTTACCAGCTCTGCTGTAACTAGCTCAGGATTTTAAAGGCCCTCAACTAAGTCTAAGTCTCAAATCAGGACCCTTGATATTTTTAGGACCTATAAAAATGGGGGAAAAAGGAAAAAATAACTTTAAAGTTGAAGAAAGTTTTAATAATATATAATATTACTTTATTGGTCTTTATGCCAATGTAGTCATTGACAGTGTTAACTTTCCAAAACCTGTAATCCTGGAAAACAGTAAAAGTACCCTTCCCACTTCTTTGTTTTCCAGAAAATGGGAAATGGTTTACTGCAAAGACTCTTCCTTTCCCAATGACTTTTTTTTTTTTTTAGGATTTAAAAATAATGTTTTATTTTATTATGTTATGTTAGTCACCATACAATACATCATTGGTTTTTGATGTGGTGATCCACGATCCATTGTTTTCATATAACACCCAGTGCTCCATGCAGTACATGCCCTCCTTAATACCCATCACTGGACTAACCAATCGCCCCTCCCCCCTCCCCTCTAAAACCCTATTTGCTTCTCAGAGTCCATAGTCTCTCATGGTTCATCTCTCCCTCCAATTCCCCGCTCCCATTTTTCCCTTACGTCTCCTAATGTCCTCCATGCTAATCCTTATGTTCCACAAATAAGTGAAACCATATGATAATTGACTTTTTCTGCTTGACTTATTTCACTTAGCATAATCTCCTCCAGTCCCATCCATGTTGATGTAAAAGTTGGGTATTCATCCTTTCTGATGGCTGAGTAATATTCCATTGTATATATGGACCACATCTTCTTTATCCATTCATCTGTTGAAGGGCATCTCGGCTCTTTCCACAGTTTGGCTATTGCGGACATTGCTGCTATGAACATTGGGGTGCATATGGCCCTTCTTTTAACTACATCTGTGTCTTTGGGGTAAATACCCAGTAGTGCAATTGCTGGGTCATAGGGTAGCTCTATTTATAAATTTTTGAGGAACCTCCACACTGTTTTCCAAAGTGGCTGTACCAACTTGCATTCCTACCAACAGTGTAAGAGGGTTCCCCTTTCTCCACAACCTCTCCAACATTTGTTGTTTCTTTCCCTGTCCATTTTTGCCATTCTAACTGGTGTAAGGTGGTATCTCAATGTGGTTTTGATTTGGATTTCCCTGATGGCTAATGATGATGAACATTTTTTCATGTGTCTGTTAGCCATTTGTATGTCTTCTTCAGAGAAGTGTCTTTTCATATCTTCTGCCCACTTTTTGACTTGGTTGTTTGTTTTTTGGGTGTTGAGTTTGAGAAGTTCTTTATAGATCTTGGATACCAGCCCTTTATCTGTAGTGTCATTTGCAAATATCTTCTCCCATTCTGTGGGTTGCCTTTTTGTTTTGTTGACTGTTTCCTTTGCTGTGCAGAAGCTTTTTATCTTGATGAAGTCCCAAAAGTTCATTTTTGCTTTTGTTTCACTAGCTTTTGGAGATGTATCTTGAAAGAAGTTGCTGTGGGCGATGTCAGAGAGGTTACTGCCTATGTTCTCCTCTAGGATTTTGATGGATTCCTGTCTCACATTGAGGTCTTTCATCCATTTGGAGTTTATCTTTGTAAATGGTGTTAGAGAATGGTCAAGTTTCATTCTTCTGCATGTGGCTGTCCAATTTTCCCAGCACCATTTGTTGAAGAGAGTGTCTTTTTTCCATTGCATGTTTTTTCCTGCTTTATCAAAGATTATTTGACCATAGAGTTGAGGGTCCATATCTGGGTTCTGTATTCTGTTCCATTGGTCTATATGTCTGTTTTTGTGCCGGTACCATGCTGTCTTGGTGATCACAGCTTTGTAATATAGCTTGAAATCGGGCAACGTGATGCCCCCAGCTTTGTTTTTCTTTTTCTACATTTCCTTGGCAATTCGGGGTCTTTCTGATTCCAAACAAATTTTAGGATTGTTTGTTCCAGCACTTTGAAAAATGTCTTGGAATTTTGATCGGGATGGCATTGAAGGTATAGATTACTCTGGGTAGCATAGACATTTTAACAATGTTTATTCTTCCGATCCATGAGCATGGAATATTTTTCCATCTTTTTGTGTCTTCTTCAATTTCTTTCATGAGTGTTTTGTAGTTCCTAGAGTATAGATCCTTTACCTCTTTGGTTAGGTTTATTCTGAGGTATCTTATGGTTTTCGAGATTGAAGCAGTGATCAAAAACCTCCCAAAAAACAGGAGTCCAGGGCCTGATGGATTCCCTGGGGAATTCTACCAAACATTCAAAGAAGAAATAATACCTATTCTACTGAAGCTGTTTCAAAAAATAGAAACAGAAGGAAAACTTCCAAATTCATTCTATGAGGCCAGCATTACCTTAATCCCCAAACCAGGCAAAGACCCCATCAAAAAGGAGAATTTCAGACCGATATCCCTGATGAATATGGATTCCAAAATCCTCAACAAAATCCTAGCTAATAGGATCCAACAATACATTAAAAGGATCATCCACCACGACCAAGTGGGATTTATCCCTGGGATGCAAGGGTGGTTCAACATTCGCAAATCAATCAATGTGATAGAACACATTAATAAGAGGAGGGAGAAGAACCATATGGTCCTCTCAATTGATGCAGAAAAAGCATTTGACAAAATACAACATCCTTTCCTGATTAAAACTCTTCAGAGTATAGGGATAGAGGGCACATTCCTCAAGTTCATAAAATCCATCTATGAAAAACCACAGCGAATATCATCCTCGAACGGGGAAAAGCTGAGAGCCTTTCCCTTAAGATCAGGAACACATCAAGGATGCCCACTCTCGCCACTATTGTTCAACATAGTACTAGAAGTCCTAGCAACAGCAATCAGACAACAAAAAGAAATAAAAGGTATTCAAATTGACAAAGAAGAAGTCAAACTCTCTCTTTTCGCAGATGACATGATACTTTATGTGGAAAACCCAAAAGACTCCATCCCCAAATTACTAGATCTCATACAGCAATTCAGTAATGTGGCAGGATACAAAATCAATGCCCAGAAATCAGTTGCTTTCTTATACACTAACAACGCAACTGTAGAAAGAGAAATTAGAGAAACGATTCCATTTACAATAGCACCAAAAATCCCAATGACTTTTAAGACAAGACTGGACACAGGTCCTCCAAATTCCCATTCTTCACATTGTAAGTGATTCACTAAACTGTGCTCACTAACCAATCTAGACAAACTACTTACTACCTTGACTCGATCAAGCTTTGGTTAGGCTTCTCTTTTTCTCCCAGGCCCTAAACTTTGACCTACTCTCAGCCTGAACCAGCATAAAATCCTGCTTAACAGCTGAAAATATGCTGACTTCTGGATAAAACTCTCTTTTTCACTACAAGATCATGCCACTCTGGCTCATCCCACTTCCCTGCTTTCTGTTCTTTCCAGCATTATTTATGCCTCCCTTAGGAGAACAAAAAAGACATTTTAAACCTAACTTTTGAAAGGCTTGCCAATCTAAGGATTAAAGCATTCTACCTATTGCAGTTGTCCCTTATAACATCATTTTGGATGAAGTCTCCTTACCTCAGTCTAATTTTTTATTTGATCTTGTAAAATATAATTTTTAATATTGTTTATGAAGAAAGGGGTCCTGAAAATAAAAGTGCCCTTCCTCAGGTTTCTGTCTGTAGAATGGAAAAGTCGGATTAGATAGACCAAGATCTTTTTTGGCTCCAAAACTAATGAATGCAGAAGTTGAATTTCCAAAAAATAGTAAGTCAGACCTTATAGAATTGGCAGGAAGAGCAAGCTGGCAGCTGAGAGCCAAACTGAGGACTTGAGGTGTTTTCTTTGGCTAGCCTGGTATTGTTGCTGTTTTGTTTGTGTTTAACTGAATTTGAAAGTCTCAGTCCTCACCACTCCCTATAGTCTTTACCTTTTTATTACCTGTTTGACCACCAAAAAATGTTTAAATTTGTGTCCCTAGAAGATTTTTGTGCCCTCAGGAAAGTGAGAATTACAAAATTCCCTTTCCTTCCACCACATCGATAAGGATAGCCAGGTACTGATGTCTGTTAATCTTTATACTGTAGGATTCAGGTGTTTGAATGAAAGGATAATATTTCATTTACAGTTGAAATGTGTTTCTTTGGTGATAAGATGCTATCTAGTGCAACACTCTCCTTTTTAAGTCCTGAAAGATTTTTACTAGATAAAATGAATATCCCTGGTGGGTGTGTGGTAATTTAACTTCAGATCAGAATAGATTCTCTGACATATTATAATATGAATATGAATAGAAGGCATGTGTAAAGAAATTGGTTTGGCTAATTCTGTGAAATAATAAAAAATACCTTGTAATGGCTTTAATGCATGTCCAAAACTTATATGACACTCCTCTCTTTGGTGGATCCTAATTACCTTCCCCTTGAGTTTTGTCTGTATTTAGTGACTGGCTTCTAACAAATAGAATGTGGTAGGAATGATGGAGAGTAAATGTTAAATGCACATCACAAAATGACGTTGTGATTTTCACCTTATTCTCACTGTCCCTTGGATAATTATCTCTGGAAGAAGCCAGCTAACATGTTGTTAGGATATTCGCAACTCTGTAGAAAGGTCCATGTGGTTAGGGACTAAGGTCTTCCACAAACAGCCATTGAAGAGCTGAAGCTATTTTTAGAGTTGGCATCTTTAGATCAGGAATTTTTAGAGTTGTGGGTTGTTGGTTTTTTTTTTTTTTTTCATTATAATGTCTTATAGATCTTCCCAAACCCTTTTGATAGCCTATGTGGGCATTTGTCTTTCTTTTTACCTGTCCAGTATTTGCTCCTGTTTCCTGTGTTTAGAGAAGCCCACCCTCCTTATGAGGCAGAGCCTGTGTCTTTCTGGAGAAGCTATAAAACAGGGCCATTGCACACCGTTTGGTTCTCCATTATACACTGGCACAGACACATGCTGTCGGCTGGCCAGGCAGATTCACCGGCCCAGACAAGATACATCCTGATGTAGGAGGTGGCCGCAGTGCAGGGTCTTCTTGTAGCAGCATCCAGTGACCAGCCACGGAGGTGTCAAGGTCTGTGCCCAGTGCTGGTGGCAGTGATGCCTCCATAGGGAAGTGCTGCAGGATGATTTTGGATTTTGTCATGACTGCATAATATCTAACCTTAGTTTTTCATTTTCTGAGAGAGAGCTAATATCCTCTTACAAAATCCTTCTCTCTGTGGATTACCAGTTATTGCTTTCTTTTACACACAGTGAAAAACCCGGACTGATGCAGGCAGATACTATCTCTATTTTATAGATGAGAACATTGAGGAGCAAAGTTGTTAAATGATACGTCATTAGATATAAGAAGTTGTATAAATAGGGGCGCCTGGGTGGCTCAGTCGTTAAGCGTCTGCCTTCGGCTCCGGTCATGATCCCGGGGTCCTGGGATCGGGCTCCCTGCTCAGCGGGAAGCCTGCTTCTCCCTCTCCCACTCCCCTGCTTGTGTTCCCTCTCTCGCTGTCTGTCTCTCTGTCAAATAAAGAAATAAAATCTTTATTTATCAATGAAGTAAATTGATTAGTACAGATTGAGTTAAGCGAACAAACATTTAAATTTAGCATTTAAAAAGTAAAGGGCTTAGATACTAAAAAAAAAAAAAAAAATGTTTTTCTTTAAACCACATGAAAAGCTGGCTCTCTGCCCTGACTCAACATTATAGCGTTGAACCCCTAATTGCTACAAAATGGACCATGTTCTTCCAAATTTCCTTGATATTATACAGATACTTCTTGTAAATACTTTTCTCTGTCCATCCCTGCCTTCCACACATTTCAATCAATTTGCCTCTTGTTACTTCGGAACCCAGATTTAGTGATGATTCATCTTTGCAGCTTCATCTGAGCCCTCAGGAAGAGATAATTCTTCTCACCCACTTTTAATGCTCTCCCAGGGTTCTGTTCCTGTCCGTGATAAAATTCTTATTAAGCTTGTTTACCTGTCTGAACAACCCAACCGCATCCAAACAAAAGAAAAAGAATGACTCCAGACTCTGCCCAAATAATGGAAGAGTCCTGAAAAATAAGGGGCTTAGGACAAAATCTACCTATTGAACAGGATCCCAGTGCTTTAATGCCATCAGGGGTAACAATGGTGACAGCTAGGGATATAACATCATGCAGGACACTAGAGACATTTTCTCAAAATAAAATTGAATGATTCTAGAAAAAGACTGCAAAAAAATGACATGTGCAAGTTTCTCAGGTAAATCAGTGAGCACCCATCTGACTGTGAATGTCACTACTTGACAAATCCAACTCTGATGCAGAGTGTCCACTTAGATTTAGTATCTTTCACTTCTAATGAAAAACAAAGGATCATCAGAGTTTTATAGAAAGCCTCTAACATGAAAGAGATTAAAACATACCAATTGGAAAAGGGAAAAGGAAGAAACAGAGACAGTTCAGGGAACAGAATGAAATTTCAAATAAAATAGTCTCAGGGAGAGGAGGAATTGAATCCATTAAGGAAGACTGAGATATTATATTTATTTATTTAATTAATTTATTTTTAAAGATGTATTTATTTATTTGAGAGAGAGAGAGAGAACACAAGTGGAGGGAGGGGCAGAGGGAGAGGGAGAGAGAGAATCCTTAGGCAGACTCCCCACTGAGCGCAGACTCTGACGCAGGGCTCAATCCCAGGACCCTGAGATCATGACCTGAGCCAAAATCAAGAGCCAGCCACTCAACCAACTGAGCCACCCAGCTGCCCCCTAAGATACTATATTTAAAAAAGAAACAAATAGAGAATGAAAAAGTTTGTTTAAATTAAAACAATGTTAAAAAGTATATATTTAAAAAATTTTAATTCCTGTGTAGTTAGCATACAGTATTTTCTTTTTCTTTTCTTTTGTTGCCTTTTTTTTTTTTTAAGATTAAGAGAGAGAGAGAGCAGCGCTGGGGGTAGGGGGGTGAGGAGGGTAGAGACAGAGGAGAGGGGGAGGGAGAAGCAGACTCTCCACTGAGTAGGGAGCCGGACGCAGGGCTTGATCCCAGGACCCTGGGATCATGACCTGAGCTGAAGGCAGACACTTAATGACTGAGCCACCTAGGTACCCCTGTTGCTTTTTAAATTCTCTCTTTATCACTACTTTTTGCCATTTTAATTACTGTGTGGCTCAGTGTGGACCTCCTTCGGTTGATTTTGTTGGGGGCTGTCTGTGCCTCCTGGATCTAGATTTCTGTTTCCTTCCCCAGATTCAGGAAGTTTTCAGCTATTATTTCTTCAGATAAGTTTTCTTCCACCTTTTCTCTCTCTTCTCCTTCTGGGAACACTATAATGCAAATATTGTTACGCTTGATGGTGTCACTGATTTCTCTAGGTCTATTTTCATTTTTTTCTTTTTAATTTTTTTCTTCCGTTCAGCTTGTTGGTTTTCCATTACTTTGTCCTCCAGGACCTGTCTGTTCTTCTGCTTCCTCTAGTCTACTATTTATTCCATGTCTAGTGTTTTGTGTTTTTTTTCCAAATTTTTATTTAAATTCTAGTTAGTTAACATGTAGTATTATACTGGTTTCAGGAGTAGAATTTAGTGATTCATCACTTACATATAACACCCAGTGCTCATCATAACAAGTGCCCTCCTTAATACCCATCACCTATTTAAGCCCATCCCCCATCTACCCTCCTCCATCAACCCTCAGTTTGTTCTCTATCATCATAACAACTACCATTTTAATAATATTTTCAAATTTCAAAAGGCTTAACCTCATATGTAGATAAGTTATATTTATTTATCTGGCTTAAGCTATGAGAAAAAGAAAATAAGATTGTCCTGTTACTTTGTGTGTTCTATTAACAGCCCTGTAAATTGTGGTAATGATCTGATTTTTAATTTGAGTTCTTTATCTCTGATTGGTTCTTTTTATGTTTTCTCTCTCTTTTTGAGGGTCTCAGTGAAGTCCTCCACTCTTTTCTCCAGCCCAGTTGAGTATCTTTATGACCATTACTTTAAATTCTCTATCAGACATATTACACTTCTTCATTTCATTTAGCTGTCTTGCTGTGATTTTTGTCCTCTTCTTTGATTTGGGACATATTTGTCTGTCTCCTCATTTTGTCTAACTCTCTGTGTCTGTTTCTATGTATTAGAAAAGTCAGCTATATCTCCTGCTCTTGAAAGTGGTGGCGTTATGAAGAAGAGATCCTATAGTGCCCTGCAGTGCAATGTCCCCTGTTCACCAGACCCTGGTACTTCAGGGGTGTCCTGTATGTGTGATGTGTGCACCCTGCTGTTGTGGCTGACCTGTTTTTGCCTTCAGTCCAGTTATCTGCAGTAGCTCTCTCTATATGTTGTGATCAGGGTTTGGTGCCTGTGTTGTTAGTTGGCCAGTCTGAGGATACGTTGGGCATGAGTTGAGTCAGACCAGGTGTTTATCAAAGGTCCCATGGTACTGGATTATAGGGTGCTCTCCCTGTGTTGTCCCTTGAGAAGCTTTTGTTTGTGGGCAGAGCCTATAGTCAGACCAGATGTCTTCCCCCTTCTGGGGCCTCAGTTGGACTGGTGTGAGTGGTTATCTTTCTCTCTTTCTGGGGCAGGAGTCATTTTAGAGTGGTGCTGGCCCCTTCAGGGCTACTTGCACACTGCCAGGCTTATGATACCAATTTGGATGGGCTTTGGCCAAGGACATATTGGAGGGGGCAGGTCCACTGGAGAGTGCAGGGATGGGACATGTGTTGTTAGCAGATTTGTGCAGGTCTATTGTGGGAGGAAATCTGGAGCTGCTTTAGAAAACTCCTGCTACAGGGATGAAGAGGGTGGGTTTGCAGTAGAGCAGGGGGATTAGGATCCTCTTGCAGGATACCTGCAAGGTCCATGCTGGTCTGCTGTGTTAGGGGACCTACAGTCCCCCTGACTGAGGCTTGCTGTGTTGGATGGGGAGGGGCATGCTGTTAGCAATTTCAGTGGATGGTATTGGTGTTGAGCTTGTCCCTGTGTCTAGGCTCAGAGGTGGGGGAGGGATATGGAATTGACCAGCTCCTTTGTTCCTAGAGAAGTATCCTAAAGATCCTTGCCCCTCCAAAACATGTTCTGAGATTAGTAAACAAATCTTTCTATACATCCCAGATGTTTGTCAAACTGTTGCTTCTGTGCTTTATCTCAGTAGGGCTATTTATTGTGCTGTCTCTTTAAGAGCAAGGACTCAGATTCCTATCACTTTCTAGCCTCTGGACAGCCAAGCCAACTGATTTTTAAAGTTCCATTTGTTAAGCCTTGCTGATTGTAAGAACTTGCAGAATTTGGCCCCTCTGGTTTCAAAGTCAAATGTTATGGGGCTTCGTCTTCCCCGTGCAGGTTCCCCATGCCTGGGATGCTTGCTGTGAGTATCTCTCTCCTTTCTTCATGTCTGCAGTGTCCTTACCTCCTGTGGATAGTCCCACAGCTCCATTTAGTTCCTGAAAGCACACGTCTGTACTTCCTATCCTCTTTGATGTGGCGTCTTCTCTACATTTTGTTGTAGAAAGTCTGTTCTGCCAGTCTTTAGGTTGTTTAATGGGTTATTTGCAGTGATGTGGGTGTTATCTAGTTGTATCCATAAGATAGGTGAGCTTAGGATCTTCCTAGTTTGTCATCTTCTCCAGAAGTCCTAAAATGTATACATTTTAATAGAAAGGTTGAAAAACAAAGTTAAGTCAGTATTTCTGAAAGTGAAGAGATTGACAGTGGGAAAGAAAAAAAAAACTAGAAGTTAATCCAGGAGTTCCAACACATTACCAATCATTCTGAGAAGAAAGAACAGTGAAAAACATAAAATGAGACTGATAGATCCAAGAAATAACAGAAGAAAATCTAACAGAAATAAAGGACATACATCTTAGATGGAAAAGCCTCCTGTGTGCCCAGGAAAATAAAAATAAAATCCTGTATGCAAATATTTGTTGCAGTTTTATTCATAAGTAGAAATAATTCAGATGTCCTTCAAATTGTGAATATACAAACTCTGATATAGCCATATGTACATACCTCTAGGGAAAGACTCAGTATTGTAAAAATTCTCCCAAATTACAGTATCGATGTAATCCCAATCAAATTTGCATGAATATTTCCATACAAATTGGCAAACTGATTCTAAAAATTATATGAAAAGACAAAGGAACTAGGATTCAACAATTTTGAAAAAGAAGAACAAATTTGGAAGATTCAGAGTCTCTGACTTCAAAACTTATCAAACTACAGTAACACACTATACTGTAGTAGTAGTGATGAAAAGAAAGACATCAGTGAAATGAAGTAGAGGGTACAGAAACAGAACTGCACATACATGGTCAATGATTTTTTTTTTTTTAAGGTACAAGGCAATTAAATGGAGAAAGGGTAGTCTTTTCATCAAATGGTCCTGGAACTATTGTCATCCCTATGTTAAATGAATAAATGAATGAATGAGGAGCGAATAGATAAATAGGTAAGTGAGTGAACCTTAACCATGCCTTGCACTTCGTACAAAAATTAAGTCAGAAATTATATCTAAACTTAAAACACAAAACTATAAATCTTGAAGAAAACATAGGGGAGAAATCTTTGCAATCTTGGATTAGCAAAGGTTTCTAGATATGACACCAAAAGCATGATCCCTAAAAGGAAAAAAAAAGATGGAACAATTGGATATCATCAAAATTAAGAACTTCTGGTCTATGATGAACACTGCTAAGAGAAAATAAACAAAAGTCACAGATTGGGAACAATTATTTTCAAATTATATATCTGATGGAGGACTTGTATCTAGAATATAAAATGAACTCTCCAAATAGTAATAAGTAAACTAACAACTGAAAAAAAAAAATGCCAAAAGATCTGGCCACATTGCCAAAAGAAAAGAAATCACAGATGGAAAATGAATACATGAAACATATGCCTGACAGCAGTGTTATTAAGGAAATGAAAATTAAGCCACAATGGAATATCACTAAAACCCTATCAAAATAATAAAATTTAAAAAAAGGAAATTGACATTGCTAAATGCTGGTGAAGGTAGAGAGAATGTGAAATTCTCCTCTGAAATTCTCTGTGTTGCTGGTGGGATTGTCAAACAGTGCAGAGCTTTGGAAAATCAGTGTCTTACAAAGTTAAACACTTACTTTATGATGTAACAGTCCTACTCCTTGATATTCAGCAGGGGTGAGAGTTCTGCTGCCTGTGCCCAGCAGCTTTGGCCTTCACATCTCCACACTGCAGTTCTAAACTGTTAGCGGCTGTACTCGGCAGTGTCCACAACATACTTTAATGAATTAATTTTCTGCTGAAATTTCTAGAATGTGTTTCTGTCATTCACAACTAAACCCAGCAATGGATAATAAGAATATAGCATTTACTGTTGACATTTCACATGCATTCTTTTACTAGATTATAATCCCCCATACCCAGACTTCGTGTTCTGAGAACCGTGGTAACACCTGCAATGGCAAAAATTTGTAGGGACTGAAACATTGGGAAGGGAAGTCAGGGACTTACAATTTTTATGCTATTCAGCTAAAACTG
This sequence comes from Halichoerus grypus, assembly GCF_964656455.1. NCBI lineage: Eukaryota > Metazoa > Chordata > Mammalia > Carnivora > Phocidae > Halichoerus > Halichoerus grypus. Next base: position 59,302,599 of record NC_135719.1, on the reverse strand, counting down.
TAACTATAAGAATTACAGAATTTTAACCATTATCAAGTCCAATATGGTATTTTAACTAGGAAAATGAAAACTTTAAAAAGTTAAGGGATTCCCTCAAGGTTGTCCATTTGTTATGTCAGAGCTGGGCTCACATATCAACATTAGTTCAGTGATCTTTCCACCACCTCACATCATCTCTACAAAGATTTTTTAGATCATGCTAGTAACTTCTTGCTCATTCCTCATATCAGGCACTTAATGGTTGGGGAAAAAATGTGTTAAAAAAAGAAAATTGAATAGATAGCCCACTTATTGACTGTGGTGTGTGTGTGTGTGTGTGTGTGCACGCATGCTTTTCTGAATTGGAAATGAGATTGAAGATCCTTGGGTGACTTTTAAAGAAGTTACAAACCTATGAAACTAGAAGCTTAAAAAAATGATGGCAGCTTCTTGATTATAGTAATGCCATGAGCAACCTTTAATATCATATTTTAGATGAAAAGGTAATATTTAGACAGGTTATTTTTCTAACACTTGATTTCAAGGTCAAATATATTTCTTCTTCCTGTTTTAGAAGTGCCTACATTGAAAGCAAAATGAGAAAAGACAAGTAAATATATTTTTATGATAGAATTCTTGATGTTAAAAAAGATAGATATTGAAGCAATTTGAAGTTCTTACTATAGCAGTGACCAAACCTAGTTATTTTCCATGCTGTAAACGCTTCATGCAAAAGCAGAATAATTACCTGAGACAGTATTATAAAATGAATGACCCAGATGCAGTTTGGATTTTGCAGTTTTCTTGTATATTCTCAGCTGTCTATATAAATGATTACAACATTTTGTACTTAATCATCGGCAAATGAAAGTTTCCAGAAGAAAAACTGTCCCATAGATTTTAGCACACTCTGACATGAAGGGAAGGTTAATTCACAGAACTTAATTATGTTAACATCCCAGAAAGGGTCAAGGAACAGAGTAATCTATGGTTAGTATCCTAGTACTTTGTACGTTATTCTGAGAAAATTCATAAGCTAGAACTGAACTCCAGTTTATAACAACAATACCTTATGTTTGGATAGTGCTTCTTTAACAAACTTTCAGATATAGATATTTTTTAATGTTCCATTTTGTTATGTAATGCTTTTATTTTTTTGTTCATCTTTAGTTATTTTATATGAGTATAGTTGGTGTACAATGTTACATTAGTTTCAGGTGTACAACCTAGTGATTCCACAACTCTGTATGTTAATGCTTTGCTCATCACAATTGTAGCTACCTTCTGTCACCATACAATGCTATTATATTATCATTGACCATATTCCCTATGTTGTGCCTTTTATTCCCATGACTTTTTCATTCCATAGCTGGAAGCCTGTATCTCCCGCTCCCCTTCACCCATTTTGCCCATCCCTCCACCCTTTTCCTTCTGGCAACTATCAGGACTGATTCTGCTTTTTGTTTGTTTATGCATTTGTTTTGCTTTTTAGATTCCACATATGAGTGAAATCATATAGTATTTGTCTTTCTCAGTCTGATTCGTTTCACTTAGCCTAATACCCTCTGGGTCCATCATGTTGTCACAGATGGCAGGATCTCATCCTTTTCTAACACCATGCACAAAAACTCAAAATGGATTAAAGACCTAAATGTGAGATCTGAAACCATAAAAACCCTAGAAGAGAACATAGGCAGTAATTTTTTTGACATCGGCTGTAGTAACATTTTTCTAGATATTTCCAAAGGCAAGAGAAACAAAAGCGAAAAATTAACTACTGGGACTACATCAGAATAAAAAGCTTTTGCACATGAAGGAAACCATCAACAAACAAAAAGGCAACTTACTGAACAGGAGAAGATATTTGTAAATGATGTATCACGTATATTTTAACTGATATGATGTAAGGAGACGTACAAATAACAGAGAAAGAAAATCATTTACTTTTCACTTTGCATTTTGCTTTGGAAATTCTGCATAATGTCATTTTGAAGTGAATCCTAGTTGTCATCCTAAGCAGTTGTTTCCTTTAGATTATCTTTCATGTCTTGCTCCCTTTAATTGAATCCAGCTCAGTCCATGGATGATACGAACTTCCCTCAGTTCTTAACTTTCCATCCTCAGAAATAATCCAGACTACTTCCCATTTGCACACTTTTATCTGTTGGCCCATCCTTTCACTGGTTCTTCAGTCTTCTCTATTTCCACCATGATGCTCTGTTTGGTTCTAAGTGTCTCCTCCACTCTACTATTTACCTCCTTGTCCCCATTTTTTCTCCTTCCAATGGAATGCATCTACTCCTGAAGTGGGGGGAGGAGGGATGGATTTAAAATGGGGGAAAGAACCATGGTGATGTATACTCCTTCTGTGGGATTTAATACCTCATCTGCCTAACTCTAAAGTTAATGCTTAGTCCATTGATTTATAGGCTTTCTCTTCTGTTAAAATGCATTGCTGTCATCAATTTAGAACTCCCAAAATAACATTAACAAACATCTCAAATCTCCTTGGTTACCACAAAGGGACATTGCCCCAAATGGTTTACTAACAGGTCTGGCTGCTGACAAACTTGTCAAGTGGGAAAAGTTGGAGAGCCTGACTCTTTGGGAGCTTTCAGTCAGTTTATTTGTTCTGGCTGTCACTTCAACTTGTTACCTCCAGAGAGCAAATTATTCCTAATTTCCCCCCTCCTAAATCTCATTTATCGGAAAGGGCATTGTGACCCAGTTTATCAAATTAACCTCTGCTGATGGGTCAGTGGTGCTGATGGGTTATCCCATGTTGTTGTGCATTCAAATACACAATCAGAAAATGTTTAGGCTCTTATTATTCACTCAATAAATATGTAGTTAACATCTATTATATTTTAGGTTCTGGGAGGGGGGGAGCAATGAATAATCCATAAGACCTTGGTGCTATGTTGTAGACTTCAATACATTTTTTCAAACGGACAGTGTGAACACCTAGGAAGAATATCTCCCCAGTCAACTTCTTGATTCTAGCGCTTCTTTTCTCTTTCTCCCCTAGTAGTTGCTCTCTATTTTTATTATTAATTCCCCATTGTGTGTCATAGGAAAGGCCAGAGGTATTGAAGTTTTTTGTATCCCTTAGCATGGATTAAGGTATTTTTAGCTTGTACACTAATTGATCACTGTGCTTACTACCTTTATCTCTCTTCCTTAGAGGGAAATATTTTAATTCCCAAAACCTTATCAAGATCTTCCCAATTTAGGCTATATTCATTATTGATTAGTCCTTTCTTCTCCACTCATTTCCAGATAACAGCTAAGCCTCACTTAAGACAATGTGTGTCTCTCAGGGATCTCATATATGTGCAAGAGTTCTAAAATGTCATTTTTTAACCCAGATTAAGAATGTATTGATGAAATTTCAGATATCCTAACAGGGCCAAATAATGAGAAAGATTCACGTCCAGAAAAGGAATCCAGTTGGCTGAACCTCCTAAGACTTTCCTGGAAACAAATAAAAGTAATGGCTGTAAAAGACTGGAGAAGTTAGAAGCCTGTGCTTCTTTTGTAGGATGATAGCACAGCAAAGGACCTGGAAAGATCATAAAGCAGCAGTAGTTCTCTGCTGGGGGCAGTCCTGCCACTTGGGAGCATTTTTGGTTGTGACCCCCAATGCCTGGGGCTTCTTCTGGCATTTAGTGCCAGGGGCCCAGAATGCCCACAGCACATTGCTTACCACAGAAGTATAAGCAGTGCTGCTAGTTCATTTCTTTGTCTATGGCCAGGAAACACATGGTGGAATAGTTTCCCCAAGGTCATATGCCCAGTTAGTGGCACAGCTCGAGACAACTTGGAACTCCATTCCAGGATTTTTCTCACTAGACCAACTTGTGTACATGACTGCTCCTTATCCAGCCAAAGGAAAATTGTCCCGTTCAGAAGAGTGTAATCTCATTCTCTTCAGATGTATTCCTCACATTCTAAATCCTTTGGGATGATTTTCAGTGACATTTCAAAAACTACATAAGAAAACCAGGAGGGGAAGAATGAAGGGGGGGGAAATCGGAGGGGGAGAAGAACCATGAGAGACAATGGACTTTGAAAAACAAACTGAGGGTTCTAGAGGGGAGGGGGTTGGGAGGATGGGTTAGCCTGGTGATGGGTATTGAGGAGGGCACGTTCTGCATGGAGCACTGGGTGTTATGCACAAACAATGAATCATGGAACACTATATCTAAAACTAATGATGTAATGTATGGGGATTAACATAACAATAAAAAAATTTTAAAAAAAATTAAAAAAAAAAAAAAAGAAAACCAGTCTCATTCTGTAGTAGTAACTTTTTAAAATATATTTTTGGAGAGGGGGAGGGAAGTTATATTGTTTATCCTCTCAAAAATGCTTTTGTTAAAACTTGATCATTTGCTTTTTTCTCTGCTTAGTCCGAGTAACTTTTGACCACTTTAGGAAATCAAACCTATCTTCAAATGTATATATGATGTGTTGTTTTTAAGCATTGAAAGGAACGAACATGCAGTTCTCATTCAACGTACGGCATTCGTTGCAAGTGTAGCACGTCCCAGATGTTGTGTTAGGTTCTGTGGGTGCAGGAGATACACTGTGAGGAGAAAAGAAAAGCATGATTCCTACCTTAGACATGTGAGAAGGTGAATCCAATATAGTGGTTATAGTGACATTATGGGATGCTATATGAATGTTGAGAAAGGGCACTTAAATCCCAATGTTGGCAGTCAGATAGGCCTTCTGGAGGGTTGATGTCCCAGTTGAGAATTGAGGGGTAGCAGGTGATAATCAGACAGGTGGTAGTAAGAAGGAGGTTGGGGTAAGAAGAATAGGAGATGGAAATCTAGACAAAGAATAGCATCTGAAAGCTTGGGATAAATAGGGAAATGTGTTGCAACTGTAGAAAAGCAAATAGCTTACTTTGGCAGAAACATAGATAAGCTTGTCTGTCAGTTGAGAAATGGAATGGAAGGGATAAAGAGGCAAAGATGAGACTGGATGAGACAGATAAGCCAGGCCAAGGAATTTGGGTTCTATTTTGAGGGAAATCAGTTACCATTGAATAGTTTTAAGAAGAGAATTGGTAATTATAAAAATAGAACTTTCAATAAATCATTAGCTTCTAAAAGTCAGAGCTTCATAGGATACACTCTTAGATGCAGTATATTCTTGTTGACATTCTTGTTGAAATCATCGCCGCCACTCCCATCGATGTTGTAAAATGTGTTTCTGGTCTTGGAGTGAGTTTAGTACAGATCCTATCCTTCTACTCTCAGTGACAAGCCCCTGTTCCCAACCAATACTCCTAATTAGTGCTCATCATTGCTGGGGACAGATGTTGTCATAGTAAAGAATGAGGAGATGTTAGTTCAGAGTGCACAAGGACAGTGTCAAAGAGGGAGGATTGCATTATCATACACACAACACAATTAAATATTAATGAAAAAATGGCACTTTTCCTGTCATTACCAGGCTTTTGTTTTGCAAAGATAATCTATTAGACCAAATGGTGGAAGATATATAGCATTACTTCTATCTGAATGAATGTTGGAGATGTAATTAACAATGTTTTTTTAAACAATGTGTTTTCACAAATTGCTAAAGGATAGGTAGGCAAAAAGTGTCCACTGTATATAAATGCAATAATTACAGAGGTATTTTGATTGTTAACCAAAGAATGTTTTTTTATGTGTAACAATAGTAGCACTTTATTGACTTGTTTCTACATTAAATTAAAGCCCCAACCTTACTCACATGTTTACTTTGTAGAAGTTGTTGAATTTCGCATGCTGATATACAAGCGAAAATTCAGTTTGAGCCTCAATAAAATAGAAGTAAAACATTCTTCAGAAGATTGACTATGAAAAAAGTAGTAAACATGGTAGGAGTGAAAGAATAAAGGTTTTCTCAAGATAGAAGACCTTTGTACTCACTTAAAATCAGATGGCAAGTAGACAGGTGGCAAGAGATTAAAGATCCTGGAGAAGGGAAAAGAAATGGGACATTTGTTTTTTTCTGAGACAACATGAGGGAATGAAAGGAAATAAATTGAGATACGAGAACAGAGGCAAATGGGTGAGAAACAGAAAATCATTGTTTATTTATATCTCTGTTTTCTAAAAGAATTTGATTTTGAGGCAACTTATAAAAAAGGACACAGGAATAATAAAGTTAACAAACAGGAAAAAAAACGGGCGCCTGGGTGGCTCAGTTGGTTAAGCGACTGCCTTCGGCTCAGGTCATGATCCTGGAGTCCCTGGATCGAGTCCCGCATCGGGCTCCCTGCTCGGCAGGGAGTCTGCTTCTCCCTCTGACCCTCTCCCCTCTCATGTGCTTGCTCTTTCTCATTCTCTCTCTCTCAAATAAATAAATAAAAAATCTTAAAAAAAAAAACAAAAAAAACAGGAAAAAAAACTGAGGACTCAGAAAGGAGGAAGAAGCAAATATGATACCATGAGGTCTAATATAGTTTGGGTGATGGAGTATCAAATTTGGTTCTGAAGTTTTTGGGAGTTGAAGAAAAGGGGAAAAGTGATATGTTTCCAGTTATCTCTTGCTGTATAACAAGCCACCTCACACCAGTGACTTATAACATTAACAATTATTTATGATTAACTCTTATAGTTCTGTGAGTTGCTTGTAGTTCAGCAGGGACTCTCTGGCTCTTGGTCTTTCATGCAGTTGTAGTCAGTGGCTAGGGTTTGAATCATCTGAAGACTTGTTCATTCACATATCTGGTGCCTGGGCTGGGAAGACTCAAACAGATGGGCTAGAATAGCTAAGGCTCAGGTGTCTTCATCTCCACATGGTCTCTCTAGCATGGCAGCTTCAGGGTACTTCCAAAGGTACATGGTCCAAAAAGAGGCAAGCAGAAGCTGTATTCCCTTTATGACCTAGCCTTGGAAGTCACTCAGCATCACTTTCTCTGCAGTTCTTTAGAAGCAAGCATCTAAAGTTGATACATGCTTAAGTAGAGGGGAATTAGACTTACCTTTGTGAAGAGAAGAAATGCCAAATAATTTGTAGCATGTTTTAAAATTACCACATGATGCAACAGATTTCTCATTGTCAAAAAGGCAGCAGTGTGTCAATTATCCAAGTTCACACCTGATGTTGTCAGTCTGTTTTAGACATAGTAAGGGGGAAGATCACCAATGGTAAGAGTAGAGATGAACAAAGAGTAACATTAAGGAGAAGGGTGTGTGTTTGGAATTTCTCTACATAGAAGCATGTGACCCTAGCACAGTAGAGCCTTGCTTCTCAAAGCATGGTCTAGGACCAGTAGCATCTGCACACCTAGAGCTTGTTTGAAATGCAGAATCTTGGCCCCTACCTCAGACCTACGGAATCAGAATTGCATCTTAACAAGACCACAGGGGATTCCTATGCAGAATAAGGTTTGAAAAGCACTGCTCAAGAGGTTGAGTAGAATTGTTGGGTCATGGGGAGGAACAGATTATTCCTGTATACACACTTAGAGTTGGCTATGTGTCCTCCTTAATAGGACAGTAACAGAATATGAGTGGGATAAAAAAATACTAAATAGAAGTCATATGATTTTGAGAATTCCACACATTCATTGACCATTATGTCTAGGATGGATGTTAGGTATCTGGGTGGAATGGAAATGTGAATAAGGGGAATAAGGGAAGAGGGGTGCAGTTATGGAGGAGGAAAGCTGAAATAAGGCTAGGGAGCTGATGTTGCAGAATTATAAGTAATGGTATTTAAATAAATGGCAGCCAGAAAGGGAAAATACCAAGTTAGTTTTCAGAGTGCACTGAAATTGTGTTAGGTGGAATGTTAGTTGAAGCAAGTAGGTTATTGACTGAGACATAACCGTTGTTTTACAGAAACATCTTCAGTAATGACATTTATTATTCTGATAAAGATCCTATATATAGTTAAGGGCAGACAACCAGCAGAATGGTATAAAATATTAGCAAATTTCAGTCCATCATCACTGATATTTCAAACTGTGTTTTGTATTAAGAGTGTAGAGCTTGCAGAGTGTAGAGATCCTTGGAAAAATGGCTGATACCAATTCTGGGCCAGGAAATGCATAAAATGTGTCTGGAATATCTTGGCATATTGAAGGACAAGAGGGTTATTAAAGACAAGTGGGTTCATGTCTAATGGACACCAGAGCCAATTTGTAGAGGGTTGCACTTGCCAAAGATGGGATAATATTAGCAACAAAAAGAATAATAATGATAATGGATTGAGACACATCAAATATATTAAAATCCATTAGTTCTTAATGCTACTTGCACACAAAAACTCTCATTAGTCACCTTTGAATATGCTATGGAACCAACAGTTTATTCTGAAAACTGGTAAATGAAGTGAAACAATCAAGCATTTATATCACATTTCTTGTACAAATAGTATTTAAAGGTGCCAAATAGTTAATTAGGGAAAGACTTTCCTAAAAGAATTTCAGCGAATAAATGTGGAAGCAATGGCAGAATTAGAATATCACCATTGAACTCCTAATGAAATAATGGATTTAGGCCATGATCATCAGTGGCTATTAAAACTATTCGGTGAATTGCTTATGGGGAGCTTTGTCATGGTGGAGCTGGCTGATACTGCAAACCCACTGCCCAGTCTTAATGTCCCAAAATGAGAAACAACTAGGTATGATGTGTCTCCTAATGGACTACACAACACTGCTATAAAATGGTCATGCCATAAATCTAGGCTGAATCTGATCAAGCCTTTAGCTTCCCAGAAAATATAAGAGCCAGAAGAATGTATGAAAAGTCCCCAGAGGGAGACAATCAGCAAAGTTTAGAAAGTGGAAATCTACTTTCTTCAACAAATAAATTATGAGGGAAGAAAAACTGTGAGGGAAAATTTACAGATTAAAATATATGTGAGAGATACTTTTGGGGTTTCCGTTCTGACAAGCAGAGAGCTAGAAAATCATCACTTTCATTCTTACAACAAGATAAAAATGCTGAAAAAAGACTCATTAGAGAACTGAGGTTACAGGGCAACTGCCACCCCCAAATCTGGAGAAACAGGTGAATACAGAGAATCTTAGCCAGGATCAGCTTACATGGAGCAGAAACCACTGGAGCCATAAAAAGGTAAAAGCACTTAAATGGTAATTTTGATGAATTCCTGGAGGCTTATTGTGGACAAGGTTAAGAGTGAGAAACTACCATGGTCCCAATTTCCTTAAAATTGTCCCCAAACTTTGGGGGTTTTACTTCCAGAAATCTACCAGGTTTTCTAGGTATAGATCTGAGAAAAAAAAAACACTTTGGATAGAAAGAGGGAAAATTAATGATTCTGAATTATGCCCATGGGAAAAGTAACCATTTGAAATACTCCCAGTGTAGACTCCATGACAAACAGCTGTCCTTCTTAATATAAGTGAAAATACTTTATCAGACCCGCATTTGACCCAGTGGCCAGGCAATAAGCCAACGTTAGCTCCTCTAGCTTTCTTTCCTCACCTAAAAGGAGAAAAAAGAGACTAAGAAACATTTATGAAGGTCACAGCCCAGGGACATGTATTCTAAAAAGCTCCTAAAAGGACTAAAAGCCTGAGATATAATCATAGGATTATAGAACACTCTCCCTTCCCATACCTTACCATCACATCAACAGGGCATCGGTATAGGAACAGTGGATTACAGATGAGAAAGCTGGAAGACACAGACTCAATTTAAGAAATTGCATTTAAAGAACCACTGCCCCCCCCCCCAGAAAAAAAGAGAAGAGGGGAACTTAGAAGACACTAGAAGAAACCAAAGCCTTTGTCACTTATAGCTATAGCAAACTTTCAGCACAATCCAACTCCTTGCTAGATCAACATAAAACCTCACACTACAGGGGCGCCTGGGTGGCTCAGTCGTTAAGCGTCTGCCTTCGGCTCAGGTCCTGATCCCAGGGTCCTGGGATTGAGCCCTGCATAGGGCTCCCTGCTCTGCAGGAGGCCTGCTTCTCCCTCTCCCACTCCCCCTGCTTGTGTTCCCTCTTGCTGTGTATCTCTCTGTCAAATAAATAAAATCTTTAAAAAAAAAAAAACAAAAAACCTCACACTACAGGCCTGTTAATTTCAATTCCCATTTCTCAGTATATCATGACCTGCTTTCAACAAGAAATTGCAAGGTATTCTAAAAGGCAAGAAAAAGCACAGTCTGAGGAAACAAAGCAAGCATCAGAACCAGGCTCCAACATGGCACAGATTTTAGAAATATCAGATAGGGAATTCAAAATAACTATGGTTCATTGATTAATATATGAAATGGTCCAGTGGAAGCAGAAGATAGCATGAAAGAAAAGTAATGTAAGTAGAGAGATAGAAACTCTAAGTAAAAATTGAAAGGGAATGTTAGAAATCAAAAACACTGAGAGAAATGAAGAATACCCTTCATGGGCTCATCAGACTGGACATGGCCAAGGAAAGAATCAGTGAGCTTGAAGATAAATCAGTAAAATTTCCCAAATTGAAATGCAAAGAAGAAAAGAATAATAAAAGAACAAAATTTCCAAGAACTATGGGACAATTACAAGTGATATAACATAGGCATAATTGGAATACTAAAAGAAGAGATAAAAGAGCAGAAGAAATATTTGAAGTAATGGCTGAGATTTTTTTTGAAATTAATGACAAAACAAACCACTACAGATACAAGGAAACGTAGAGAACACTAAGCAGGATACACACACACACACATACACACACACACAAGACATATCATATCAAGTGGCATAAAATCAAAGATGAGAAGAATTTGAAAGAAGTCAGAGGAAAATAAAACACCTTACCACTAAATAAACGATGATAAGAATTACAGTGGCATAAACCAGAAACCATACAAGCAAAAAGAGTTTGGAGTAAAATATTTAACATGTTGAATACTTAAATACTTAAGTATTTAAGTGTGTTTTATGGTCTAGAACATGACCTATATACCTAAATACTTAAAATACTATATTCAACAAATTTTTCCTTCAAAAGTGAAAGAGAAGTAAGTACTTTCTTAGAAAACTAAAAACTGGGGAAATTTATCAACAATACACCTGCCCTGCAAGAACTGTTAAAGAAGTCCTTCAGAGGAAAGGAAAATGATATAGATCAGAAACTCAGATCTACATGAAAAGCCGGTACAACAGAGAAGGAATAAATGAAAATAAAGTAATAAAATTTTTTTCTTATTCCTAATTGATATAACAATTAATTGTTCAACATAATAATTGTAACATTAGATGATTATGGCAAATGGATTAGTAAAATGAGTAACAGCAATGTTATAAGGCATGGGGGGGAGGACTCAGGAATACTCTTATAAGGTACCTGCACAACCTGTGAAGTGGCATGGTGTTATTTGAAAAGTAAACTTAGATGAGCTGCAAATATTGTACACTGTAGGCGAACCACAAAAAAGGGGAAAAAGTAGTGTAATTTATTTGCTAACAAAGAGAAAAATGAAATCATGTGAAATGCTCAATTAAAAACAGAGAAGAAAGAAAAATATTTTAAAAAAGGAGCAAAGAACAAATGTAATATATAGAAAACAGTTAAAAACATGGTATATATTAATTCACCTATATCAATAGTCACTTAAAATTTGAATGTTTTTAATACACCAATTAAATGACAGAGATTGTATGGTGGATAAAAGCACAAGGCCCATGTTGTCTACAAGAAACTCACTTCAATTAAAGAGACACAGATAAGTTAAAGATAAAGAACATGAAAGGACATACTTGATAACACTAATCAAAAGAAAGATGGAGTAGTTATTGTTAATTTCAGACAATCCAGACTTAAGAACAAGGAAAATTACCAGGAATAAAGAGAACATAACATAATGATAAATCATTCAGTTCTCTAAGAAGACATAATAATACTTAACATGTTTGCTTCTTGTAACAGAACATCAAAATATGTAAAGTAAAACTGATGCAATTACAAGGGAATATAGATGTCCATAATTATGTTTGGAAACTTCAACATCCCATTTTCAGCAATTGATAGATCCAATAGGCAGAAAATCAATAAGGATGTAATTGAACTAAACAGCGCCCTCAATCAACTGCATCCAATTTATATTTATAGAATGTTTACTCCCATAACAGCATTATGCATGTTCTCAAGCTGATAGAACATCCACTAAAATAGGTCATGTTCTAGACCATAAAACACACCTTAAATTTTTAAACAATAGAAATAATCCAAATTATGTTCTCAGACCAGATGGAATCAAACTGGAAATTAATCAAAGCAATACAAATATAGATTAAACAACACATTTCTAAATAAATAACACATCAAAGAAGTGTCTTAGAGATATTAAAATATTTTAAACTAAATCAAAATGAAAATATATCTTATCAAAATTTGTGGTTATAGGAAAAGCAATGCCTAGAAAGAAATTTATAGCACTGAATGCACATATTTTTGAAAATAAGATACATCTAAAATCAATTTAAACTTCCACATTAGGAAGATACAGAAAGAAGAATAATATAAGTCTAATCCAAGTAGAAGACAAGAAATAATAAAAGTTAAAGGAGATATCAAATTGAAATTGAAAACAGTGCCTTAATAAAGAAAATTCTTGTAAACAAAATAAAAGCTGATTCTTTGAAAAGAACAATAAAATTGATAAACCTCTAGCCAGACAGAGTAACCAAGAAAAGAGAGATGATGCAAATTACTAATATCAGAATGAAAGAGGGGTATTACTACTGATACCATGGACATTACATGGATAATAAATATTATGAACAACTCTATGCCCACAATTTTGATAACATAGATGAAATTGACCAATTACTTGAAAGATACTGTAGAGGAGGAAAAAGATTTACTCATTTTAGGTTCTCAACTGTAACAAAACACAGATTAAGAGAAAGGCAGTAAGCTTTTTCACACATATACCTCATATTTACGGGGAAAAACTCAGAGATGAGAAACTTAAAGAAGTGGTTTATGTAGCTTTGGCTTTTATAACATCTTAACCAAATAACAATACATCTTTAGAGGAGTGATAAGACAAAGGAAAATAGTTTTAGGCTTCCAATGGTGGCAAACTGTGGGAAGGTAAATATATAAGGGGAAACTGATGGAGTAGGGGTTTTCTTCTGACTCCTATGGTGCCATTCTGGGCTGATCAGAGTCTAGGTTCATCTTCAAAAAAAGCAAATATATACCCTGCCTTTAGCGAGGAAAAAAAAAGAGCATAGAGAGAGCTTTTCCTATGTTTACTGCTTCTTACTTGCCTTCAGCTCAAAATAATGTTTATGTCAAAGAGGCATGTTTTAGGGTGAAATATTCTGATTTTCTTCAATATAAACTACCAAAATGCATACAAAGACAAATAGATAATCTAAAGAGGCCTATATTAAATAAATTGTATCAAGAATTTATAACCTTCAAAAAGGAAAGCTCCAGGCCCAGTTGGTTTCACTGATGAATTCTGCCAACTATTTAAGGGAGAAATGATACCAAGTCTCTACATTCTCTTTTAGAAATAAGCAGCAGAAGGAATAGTTCTTAGTTTATTCTAAAGGCCAGTATTATCCTGATATCAAAACCACATAATGGCATTACAAAAAGAAGATTGCAGACCAATATCTCTCATAAACATAGATGCAAAAATTCTCAACAAAGTATTAGCAAATTGGATCTAACAATGTTTAAAAAGAATTGTATACCATAACTAAGCAGGATGTATTCTAGTTATTTAAGGCCAGCTCAACATTCAAATTTCAGTTCATGCAGTCCACCACATCAGTAGGCAAAGGAAGAAAAATGTTATGATTCAGAAGACATATTTGACAAAATCTTCATGATAAAACTCCTTCAACAGGGGTTGTTGGTAAAGAACATCTAAAAAACCTACAATTAACATCACACTTATTGGTGAGAAACTGAATGCTTTCCCCTAAAATTAGTAATAAGGCAAGCATGTCTTTTCTCACCACTCCTGTTCAACATTGTGCTGGAAGTCATAACAAGTACAATAAGAAAAAAAAAAAAAAGGAAATAAGCACTACACAGATTAGAAGGAAGGAATAAAACAGTTTTGGTTTACAGATGATATAATTGTCTGCCTAAAAAGTCACAATGAATCAACAACAACAAAAAAATCCTGGAACTAAGTGATTATAGCAAGGTCATAGGACATAAGGCTAATCATAAAAGTCAATTGCTGTCCTATATACCAGCAACAAATAGGTGGAATTTGAAATTAAAAACAGAGTGCTGTTTCCATTAGCACCAAAATAAATAAATAAAATGAAGTACGTGGCATACAAATAACAAAACATGTATAAGATCTAAATGAGAAAAACTACAAAACTCTTAAGAAAGAAATCAGGGATGCCTGGGTGGCTCAGTCATTAAGCATCTGCCTTCAGCTCAGGTCATGATCTCAGGGTCCTGGGATGGAGTCCCGCATCAGGCGCTTGCTGCTCAGTGGGGAGCCTGCTTCTCCCTCGGCCTGCTCTGCCTGCCACTCCCTCTGTTTGTGATCCTGCACTCTCTCTGTCTCTCTGACAAATAAATAAAATTAAAAAAAAAAAGAAATCAAAGATAAATGGAGAGATATTTCATGTTTATGAATAAGAAGACTTAATATTGTTAAGATGTCAGTTCTCAACTTACCTATAGATTCAATTTAATCCCAACTAAAGTATTAGTACGTTATTTTGTGGACATTGGCAAAATGGTTCTCAAGTTTATCTTGAAAGACAAAGACCCAGAATAGCCAATACAATACTAAAGAAGAACAAAATTGGAGAATTGACATTATCCAACTTCAGGACTTATTATAAACCTACGATAATCAAGACTATGTGTAGTATTAGTGAAAGCATAAATAAATATATCAATGGATGAGTATAGAGAGCCAAGAAGTAGACCCACACAAATGTTGTCAGCTGATCTTTTACAAAGGGGCAAAGACAATTCAAGGGATAAAGGATAATCTTTTCAACAAATAGTACTGGGACAAGTGGACATTCACATGCAAAATAATCTAGACACAGACCTTGCATGTTTCAACAAAATGGATCATAGACCTAAATGTAAAACATAAAACTAGAAAATGTCTGGATAATTTTTCTCCTCAAAACCCATAACCCTTGCCTAATCATGATTAAAACTTAATTTCGAATAGAGGGGCATCCTGTAGTATCTGACCAGTACTCCTCAAAATTGGCAAAATTGTAAAAACAAGGAAAGTCTGAGAAACTCACAGCTAAGAGGAGCAATTTTTGTTAAGTGTTGCCTTTTATTTATATATGTTACTGCAAAAAAAAAAAAATTATTTCTCCTAATGGAACTGTTTGTGTCATTTCAATTTGGACTTGACTTTTGTTCTTAAGTATAGGTCACATGTTTCTATTTCTTTGTATGTCTACCAAGTTTTTTTTTAATTTATTTAATTTATTTATTATGTTATGTTAATCACCATACATTACATCATTAGCTTTTGATGTAGTGTTCCATGATTCATTGTTTGCGTATAACACCCAGTGCTCCATTCAGTACGTGCCCTCTTTAATACCCATCACCAGGCTAACCCATCCCCCCACCCCCCTCCCCTCTAGAACCCTCAGTTTGTTTCTCAGAGTCCATAGTCTCTCATGGTTCGTCTCTCCCTCCAATCTCCCCCCGCTTCATTCTTCCCTTCCTACTATCTTCTTTTTTTTAATTTTTTTAACATATAATGTATTATTTGTTTCAGAGGTATAGGTCTGTGATTCAACAATCTTACACAATTCACAGCGCTCACCATAGCACATACCCTCCCCAGTGTCTATCACCCAGCCACCCCATCCCTCCCACCCCCCACCATGCCAGCAACCCTCAGTTTGTTTCCTGAGATTAAGAATTCCTCATATCAGTGAGGTCATATGATACGTGTCTTTCTCTGATTGGTATGTCTACCAAGTTTTGACTGGATACCTTCTACAGTAGACACATGGAAGAGTGACTTTTATTCTAGTCAACACTTACCTTGGCTCCATACTCAAACTCATATTCTTTCCCCTCTGTAGCCAGTAGCTGACATTTCCCTCAGATCAGTGATTTTCAGACTCTGGGGTTTTGTTTTGTTTTAGGGTAGTTTTTTGTTTTTAACTAGTTCCTCCATGGTCTCCCTGTGAATGTTGGTTTAGTGGTTGGCCAACACTTCAGGTCAATATTGGATGCATATTTGGGGACTCATTCCCTATGTGGTTCTTCCCTTCCAACCTCTCTTCTGTAGTTTTCTGTTTGCTCCTCAGGCCCTGAACTCTGACCTCCTACCCCTCAGAGCAGTAAGGCTTTGGCATTCTGCTGCCTTAAACTGCTGTGCAGATTGGGAATTGTCCTCAGGCAAGAAGCTACAAATTCCCCATTGACACTAGGTGCGATTCCTGTTTTACCAGAGTAGATTTTCTTCCAGTTTCTACCTGCTTTTGGTTGTTCTCCAGTGTCTCCAAATGGATTTTCTTCTTAAATAATTTTGTTCAAATTTTAAAACTTTAATCTGTGGACCATTTGGTCTATCCAGGCTACTCTACCATTATCAGATCGAAGAGCCAGTCCATGAACTCCTTTTGGAGGTTCAGCAAAGTTTAGCTAACTTTAAAATGAGAACTCTGTCTGCCCTATTTCTTGCTCGTTTTTATTCCATAAGCATTTATTTAGTGCTAGGTACCAGGAACTTTTCTGAGTTCTTTGCAGATACTAACTTATTTATTTCTTACAGACAAGCCCTATGGAAACTGCTATTATTATTATTCCCATTTGCCAACAGAAAAACTGAAGTAAAGAGAGGTTGTTTCTTGCCAATGTTTACATATCTGGCAAATGGGCTAATTGCTGAACCCAGTCCACTGTTTAGCCAGAGCTCATTCTTCTTCTCTATGAAAAAAACCAAAGGTTGATGCAGGGATTCTGAATGCCCCTCAAATCATGCCATCATGCTGCCCTTTATAATTTATGGGAGTAAATAAAATAAAAGCCTATATTAAGATATCCTGATTGTAGGGCTGGTTCTCCCATTAATTTTACACATGACTTTGATATATCATGTCTCTTATCTCTCAGCACCAGTTTTCTTATCTATAAAGCAGAGTGGTAGTAAATTTAACTCTAGCAGTGTATTCCAAAACATCAGAAGACGGTGTCATCCACCTGACACCAGAACCTGCATGTTATACTACTCGGGAGTATACCATAGGTGGAAAACTTCTGTGGCATGAAGGTGAAGGTCATTGGTTTTGAGAATTTTGAAGAATTGTAATGTCAAGATGATAAAAGGAATACTGACCTGGATTTTTTTTTTTTTTTTTAAAGATTCTTTTTTTTTTTTTTTAAGATTTTATTTATTTATTTGAGACAGAGAGAATGAGAGAGAGAGAGAGAGCACATGAGAGGGGTGAGGGTCATAGGGAGAAGCAGGCTCCCTGCCGAGCAGGGAGCCCGATGCGGGACTCGATCCAGGGACTCCAGGATCATGACCTGAGCCGAAGGCAGTCGCTTAACCAACTGAGCCACCCAGGCGCCCTGACCTGGATTTTTTAAAAAATATTTTATTTATCCATTTGACACAGAGAGAGCACAAGCAGGGGGAGTGGCAGGCAGAGGGAGAGGGAGAAGCAGGCTCCCCACTAACCAGGGAGCCTGACATGGGCTAGATCCCAGGACTCTGGGATCCTGACCTGAGCCGAAGGCAGACGCTTAACTGACTGAGCCACCCGGGTGTCTCTTGATCTGGATTTTGTAATTGCCTGTTAATTGTCTACATTCCCCCACTAGAAGGAAAAACGCCATTGGAGAGAAGAACCTGTCTCTCTTTTACGTGTCCTACCTAATGCCTAGAAAGTGCCTAGAAAGCATATATCAATAGTAGGTGCTCCATAAATATTTATGGAAAGAAGTAAGGAAGAAAGGAACTACAAAGGGTCTATCAGAATTGCAAAAGATCTGTTTTAGGCATTACCCTCATTTTATCAAATGTATTTTAAGTTCCTTAAGTGTATGTGACTTTCTTTTCTTTTCCCCTCAGTTATTCTGGCATTGTTTGTAATTGGTGTTTAATAAGTAATTATTGATTGTTTGAAGAGTGTCAGAAAAATTAATGAAAGACTTTGAAATGGGCACTCATTCCAGTTGTCTCTGCCTTTCAATATATTTGGCTGTTTTACAACTCAATGAGTTATATAAAATTAATAGTAGTACAAATGATTTTGTCCATAGAAATGAAAATTAGTTGTGTCTGGTGGAGTGTAATTAACTGTTGATCCATTTTATTTTGGCATTCCTTATCTGACTATACACATATGGTCTTTGAATTCTTCTTTGAACAAGTTTTAAGAACTTACTGGTTTTCTCATTAATTAATGAGTTAAGTAAGATCTTTGACACAGGATCATTTTATATCTGTATGAGTCATAATTATACCCTCTTTTAACAACTATACTTTAACAAGACAAAACACACAATTTCCTTTTTGTTTTGTTTTGTTTTTCTTTTTTTTATTCACAGCCACATTTCTTCTTAGAAATGAGCACTGATAGTTTGTGGTATCTCAAGATCCAATCATTCAGTTATGAGGACCCACCTTGAATAGTTTGTGTTTGGGGTTAAGCATTGTGTTTCTGCCTAGTTGAGGTACAACTTCCTTTTTAAATTTCAACCCTTCCACAACTTTTAAAGAAGTGGGGAGTCAGGTAGAAATTTGCGCTACCTTGCTAAACATGTTAGGACTCTGTCCACCAGATGTCACCCTTACATCTTAGGAGCCATAGAAAACAAAAGCGCTAACTTTCCTTTTGTAAGTAGGTTATTTTTGATAGTGCATATATAAACTGGTGGTATTTAATTTCTTAATATACTGAGGACTGAGACGGGCAGGATTGGAGGCAAAACGCAGGTCTTCATGTTTCTCCACATTCCTGCTTACCTGACAGACACTTTTCCATATAATGTTGCAAATTTTTCTCTCATTACTTAGTTATGATACACCCTTTTATAAAAGTACTCTCCTAATAATTAAAATATGGTTATTTACAAATAAGCCTAAAAAGCATGGTTATTTTCTGGATCATGTAAGAGTCCTCTTAATTCTAGAGTGGTATCCATTCAGACATCATCCATAGTGACAGTCTTTGAGGATTATGATGAAAACTGTCTTCTGGATCAAATGTTAGTCAGACTCCTCTGAGCCATCTTTTCAAGTAGGCTTGTCCTGGGGCCTTGTCTTTGCCCCATCTAGTCCATTTGTATTAAGAATCCTGCAAACTCGGGATGCCTGGGTGGCTCAGTCGGTTAAGTGTCTGCCTTCGGAGCAGGTCATGAACCCAGAGTCCTGGGATTGAGTCCCCCATGGGGCTCCTTGCTCAGCAGGGAACCTGCTCCTCCCTCTGCCTGCTGCTCCCCCTGCTTGTGCTCTCTCTCTCTTTTTCTCTCTCTCTGACAAATAAATAAAATCCTTAAAAAAAAAAAAAAAAGAATCCTGCAAACTCAGTTTATCGAGAATCCCCCAAATCTGATCACCTTGACTTGCCTTCAGCAAGAATCCTGTTGGTTGGTTTAGCAAAAATCCCTCTACCCGTGATGCCTCCTCTTAGTAATTTTTTATCCACTGACACCTCACTCTGTTCCCTTGCTATAAATTTCCAGTTTTCTTTGCTATATTTGGAATTGAGCCCAGTCTCTCTCCCATTTTGTTATAGTCTTGACAACTATTACAGTAGTGCTGAATAAAGTCTTGTTAAAATGTATATTTTAACAAGTATGTGTGCTCTGTAATGAGAAACTAAGATGGGCCTTCCTCATCGGACGTTTTCCATCATTTTCCAAAATTTGCATTTCAGTATTTTAATTTTTTACATTAATTTTCTGGCTTTTCAAGGCAAATGATACCAAAGATAAACTAATCCATTTATTTATTAGAATTCATTTATTAGGAAAAAAGGAAGTACACATGGACAGAGAACCAAAACTTTTTTTTTTTTAAGATTTTATTTATTTATTTGACAGAGAGTGACACAGCGAGAGAGGGAACACAAGCAGGGGGAGTGGGAGAGGGAGAAGCAGGCTTCCCGAGGAGCAGGGAGCCCGATGCGGGGCTTGATCCCAGGACCGTTGGATCATGACCTGAGCCAAAGGCAGACGCTTAACGACTGAGCCACCCAGGCGCCCCAAGAACCAAAACTTCTATAGCATTTACTCTATGTCAGGAACTTTACATGTGTAAGTTATATGTTAGTTAAATTCTCTTGAGTTTTTTGAGATTTGCTTAGGATGTTAGAAAACCCCGTGCCATGCACAGTAAGGAATACCACCTGTCTGAGGATTCTTGATGGGGGAGGGTCCAAGGTGTCTCGCATTTTATTTCTTCACCTCTGGCTCTACCCTCCTCAATTCTTTTTTTTTTAAAGTTTTTATTTAAGTTACACTTAGTTAACATGCAGTATAATATTAGTTTCAGGTGTACAGTTTAATGATTCAACACTTACATACAAAACCCGGTGCTCCTGAATTCTCGATCTTACTTGTATTTTTCTTTCTATGATTATTCTTCTCTATGCTTTCTAAAGACCTAGTATGGAACACAAAACGTTTTCTTTTATTTCCCTTCAAATGCTAGTCATACAGAGATTCAGAAAGTTTAATAATTTGCTTTAAATATATTGATGGCGCAGAGACATATCTTCAAGGTTGTCTGCCTTCAAAACCAGAGCTATTTCTATTCACTTTTCTTTTTTTTTTTTTTTTTTTAGATTTTATTTATTTATTTGAGAGAGAGAGACACAGCGAGAGAGGGAACACAAGCGGGGGAGTGGGAGAGAGAGAAGCAGGCTCCCCGCAGAGCAGGGAGCCTGATGTGGGACTCGATCCCAGGACCCTGGGATCCTGACCTGAGCCGAAGGCAGTCGCTTAACCGACTGAGCCACCCAGGCGCCCTATTCACTTTTCTTTCTGAAATATTTGCCAACTACATATGGTGGGCAGGGAAACTAATAACATAAAATGGATTTGACTTACTGTGAGATAGGAAGCCACATGAAATGATGAAAATTTACATGTGTGTGTGTGTGTGTGTGTGTGTGTGTGTATAAATTTATGTAGGCTCCATGCTCAGCTTGTAGCCCCACATGGGGCTTGAACTCACGACTCTGAGATCAGGACCTGAGCTGAGATCAAGAGTCAGATGCTTAACCTACTGAGCCACCCAAGCACCCCGTATAAATTTTTATTTCAAAGGGAAACTTCTATTGTTTAAAGCAGTGATTCTTATATAAGTATCCCTTAATTGATGTGGTTATTCTTACCATAGGTTTTGTAATAGTTAATTGTATATGAAATAATCTAACCTTGAAACATGTGCAAAAAATTTCTGTAGTCCCTAATTCTCTAAGAATTGGTCACCTCTCTACCAATGACTATACCAGAGTGGGCCACTAGGTGTCATTCTGGCACAGAAATGATCTAAAAATGCCCTAGAAAACAAGTGAGCTCACTTTCAAGGTAGGAAGATGCTCTATTTTGCCTTTTAAAGTACATGAATTTTGTGTCCACTCAGCCCTGGATATCCATCTGCACTAGGGAAAGATTAAAATTATTTCACTGAAGTAAAATTATTTTACTGCCAAAAGAAAGGTAATAGATAGCTTTTGATATCCGAAGTAGGGTTAGTCCTAACAGACTTAATAATAAAGAAAAATCTCTTTGAGAGTAGTAACAAAAAAGACAATATAATAGGAAGTAAACCTAACAAGAATGTGCAAAACCCATGTGAGAAAAACTTCATGGCAGTCTTGAAAGACACAACAATAGACTTGAGCAAATTAAAAGGCTTCCCTTCTTTATGGATAGGATGTGTCAATGACATGTAGATGTCAGTTCTCCTCAAGTTAGCACTTACATTTAGTGCTATCCCAATTGAAATACCACAAGTATTTCTGGAGAAAGAGAAATTGATTCTAAGGTTCATATAAGAAAATAAGCTTGCAAGAATAGTTGTGAAAGTCCTGTTTAAATAAAATGAGTGAAAAAAAAAATGGGTCTAGCCCCACCAGATATTAAAACATACTATAAAGTCTCTGTAATTAAAACAGTATGGTATTGGTGGGTAATAGAGACTAGTGGAGAGAATATCAAGTCTAGAAATATACCAAAGTGTATGTAGAAGCATATTGTATATTACATGTGGCTGCTCAAATCCCTGGGGGGAAAGATGGGCTTTTAGATAAATGACAGTGTGGCAACTTGAAAGTCATTGGATCACCCTATGTTGTACAAAGAATGAACTCCAAATGGATCAAAGGTATCAATGTAAAAATATCATATAGGTTAGAAGGAAAGTATAAGTTAGAATAAAATATGAGAAGAAAACTACCCTGAAGAAATTTACCCTGAAGTGCTCATCTATTAATATGAAACAAAACATATACATGGTTACTTATTCCAGCCTTTCTTCTAAGCACAGAAGATTGGAAATAACCTTAATGCCCATCCACAGGAGAGTGACTAAATAAAGTACGGCACATCCACACAATGGAGTTATTTGTGGCCAAAAAATAAAATGAGGAAGATATCTAGAAATGGAAGATCTCTGATATGGAGTGTTTCCAGACATATTTTTAGTTGAAAAAAGAAGTATAAAAGAGTATATATAGCATACTAACTGTTGTATAAGAAAGAAGAGGATATAAAGATAAATACACCTATTTTTTGTTAAGGAGGAGGAGGAGGAGGAATAATAATACAGGAATTATAAACTAGAAACTCTTGATAAATGGTTACCTAAATGGGAAGAGTGGGAACAGGATGAAACTTCTCTTTGTTCCCCCCCTTTTTAAAAATATAGTTTTGGACTTTGACCAAATTTTTGCAAAACAATTGCTCTGGCCTCTAAAAATATTAATGTCATAAAAGACAAAAACAGTTGGGGAACTATTCTAGCTTAAAGGAAACTAAAGAACTTTTTTTAAAAAAGCGCACGAGTTATAAAGAAAAGCTGTGCACTTTTGATGTTTGCACTTCAAGGAAACTTTAACCTTAAAAGTTGTAAGTCTTCTATGATGCTTTCAGAGAACACTATGAAAGAGCATCCGTAACCTTTCTCTGTCCCACCTCATTTTGCTGATACTTTTGAGTAGTCATCAGTACCGTATTAACATTAGAAGACAGGGAAAATAATCCTCCAATATGAAAAAGAAGGGAAAAAAAGCTTGCTATTGCTGTGAGATGCATCGTGTCCTCTTTTCAAATTTGATCTCAAATCTTTGAAATTCAGTAGATTAACCTAGTTTTAGAAGGCGGTTCGCTTCATTTAAACATAAAAATCATGTTGGAATTATTGCTTAAATTGAGAAAAGAGGTGTCCGGGTTGTAGGAAACAACACGTTAGTTACTTTAACGAAAGTACCTGCGAAAATTTTTGACTTTCTTTAAGTGAAAAAAATGTATTTCTGTGTGAAGTTGGAAGTTAAAATCCATTACTGGAAAATAATTTGAGCGTATATTATTTGTTTGTTAAACTGCAGATGGTATTACCTGATATTTTTGCCTGTGACTTGAGGTAAGGACAAACTTATTAGATGATATTTGTGGAAGAAAATTGGTCTTTTAGGAGAGCATGAGAAATCAATGTGTTAAATACTCCTGTACAATCCCTCATCATCATAAGATAGATCATTTTTAGTTATCTAATCCATCAAATTAAATTTAAGAAAAATTTGGTTCTTAATTAATCATATTAGGATCCAGAAAGGAAAACCATTAAGTCCATTGAAGAGTTCAAATTATATATTAATATTTATTGTGGTAAATTTCAAACATGTACACAAGTAAGGGGAATAATATGATGAATAATAATTTTCAACCCATGTCTAATCTTGTTTTATCTATACTGACCTCCATGTCCCCTCCTCTGAATTTTTTGAAGCAAATCACAGACATCATTTAAGATTAGATTATATATTATTAGGATCTTTATAGCTATTCCTATTATTATAAAATGGATACATCTAAGATACTAGCATTAGTAGACCTCAACACATAAAGTAATACATTATGTTTCTATAGGTCTTTAGTTTATCAAACTCTACTAGTACCTTGTGGCATATGTCACATGAACTTGACAGCTTCCCATAACCTAGTTTTTTTTTTACAAAGATTTTTTTTTTTAAGATTTTATTTATTTATTTAATTGACAGAGAGAGAGAGAGAGACAGCGAGAGAGGGAACACAAGTAGGGGGAGTGGGAGAGGGAGAAGCAGGCTTCCCGCGGAGCAGGGAGCCCGATGCGGGGCTCGATGCCGGGACCCTGGGATCATGACCTGAGCTGAAGGCAGTCGCTTAACCAACTGAGCCACCCAGGCGCCCAGTTTGCTATTTTTTTCAAGATTTTATTTATTTATTTGACAGAGAGAGACATAGAGCAGGAACACAAGCAGGGGGAGTAGGAGAGGGAGAAGCAGGCTTCCCGCGGAGCAGGGAGCCCGATGTGGAACTCGATCCCAGGACCCTGGGATCATGACCTGAGCCGAAGGCAGATGCTTAACAGCCACCCAGGCGCCCAGTTTGTTTTTTTTTTAATGAGATCTTTTTCTATAACAATAAATAGGATTTGTTTTATTGTATAATAAAATGTCAAATTTGGAATGTCTGCAATAGTTTTATGGACAAATATTTTACAAATGATCAATGTGTGATATTACAAAGTCATGCATGAGGGGCACCTGGGTGGCTCAGTTGGTTAAGCGACTGCCTTTGACTTAGGTCATGATCCCGGAGTCCCAGGATCGAGTCCCGCATTGGGTTCCCTGCTCAGCAGGGAGTCTGCTTCTCCCTCTGATCCTCCCCCCTCTCAAGCTCTCTCTCTCTCTCATTCTCTCTCTCAAATAAATAAATAAAATCTTGAAAAAAAAACAAAGTCATGCATGAGTAAAGGATCTGTTCAAAATATAAGATAGACGAATGGATTTTAACACGATAGAGTATGAGAAGTTCAGTGATATGGCTTCATATTCTACATTGTAACTAGCCTAAAAAACTGCCATCTATTGAGTTTTGATATAATGTCAAAGAAGAATATTTATAATTAAAAGACTATTAAAATACTACTCCCTCTTCCAACTACATATCTGTGTGAGGCCAGATTTTCTTTATATGCTTCAGCCAAACAGCATATTAAAACAGATTGAATGCAGAAGCAGATGTGACAATTTAATTGTCTTCTGTTAAGCCTGACATTAAAGCATTTTCAAAATTGTAAAACAATGTCACAGTTTTTTACTTTTGAAAATATAATTTTTAAAAAACGTTTTTCAGGGTTAAAATGTATTGATTTATTATTGTTATTTTAAAGTAAATAACAAATATTTTTTAAACTCTTAGTTTATTTCTTTATTAAGGTAAGTGTTGATAGTTATAACCCGTATCAACAAAAGTTCTTTGTGGTCCTCAATTGTTTTTAGTTGTAGAGGATTCTTGAGACCAGAAAGATTTAGAATCGCTTATCTAGCTTATCTCTCATTCAAGAGAATGGAAGGAAATGGGTACAGGCATACTTGGTTTTATTTTGCTTTGCTTTATTGTATTTTGCAGATACTGCATTTTTTACAAATTGAAGGTTTGTGGAAACTCTGCATTGAGCAAGTCTGTTGGTGCCATTTTCCCAACAGCTTTTGCTCACCTTGTGTCTCTGTGTCACATTTCGGTAAGTTTCCTAATATTTCACACTTTTTCATTATTATTATTGTATTTGTTATGGTAATCTGTAATCAGAAATCTATTTTAATTGATTTAAAGCACAATGAACCATGCCCATATAAGATGGCAAGCTTGATCGTTAAGTGTTTTTTGTGTTCTGACTGCTCTACCAACTGGCTATTCCCCTGTTCTCTCCCTCTCCGTGGGCATCCCTCTTCCCTGAGACACAACAATATTGAAACTGGGCCAGTTGATAACCCTACAGTGTCCTCTAAGTGTTCAAGTGAGAGACGAGCTACATGTCTCTCACTTTAAATTACAAGCTAGAAATGATTAAGCTTAGTGAGGAAGGAATGTTGAAAGCTGAGATAGGCCAAAAGCGGGGCCTTTGCATCAAACAGTTTGCCAAGTTGTGAATGCAAAGGAAGAGTTCTTAAAGGAAATTACAGGTGCTACTCAGTGAACACATAAATGATAAGAAAGCCAATGTTGCTGATAGAAAGTTTTAACGGTCTGGATAGAAGATCAAACAAGTCACATATCCTCTCAAGCCAAAGCTTAATTCAGAGCAAAGCCCTAACTGTCCTCAATTTTATGAAGGCTGAGAGAGGTGAGAAAGCTGCAGAAGAAAAGTTTGAAGCTAGAAGAGGTTGGTTTATGAGGTTTAAGAAAAGAAGCCATCTCCATAACATAAAAGTGCAAGATGAAGCAGCACGTGCTGATGTAGAAGCTGCAGCAAGTTATCCAGGAGATCTAGCTAAGATAACTAATGAAGGTGGCTACACTAAACAACAGATTTTCAGTGTAGGTGAAACAGCTTTATATTGGATGAAGATGCCATCTGGGACTTCCGTAGCAGGAGAGAAGTCAATGCCTGGCTTCAAGGCTTCAGAGGACAGGCTGACTCTCGTGTTAGGGGCTAATGCAGCTGGTGACTTCAGGTGAAGCCAGTGCTCACTTACCATTCTGAAAATCCTAGGGCCCTTATGAATGATGCTAAATCTACTCTGCCTGTGCTCTATCAGTGGAACAACCAAACCTGGATGACTACACATCTGTTTACAACATGGTTTACTGAATATTTTAAGCTCACTGTTGTCACTGACTGCACTGAAATTTATATATATAAATATATATATAAAATATATATATAAAATATATATATTCAAATATATCTCAAATATATATATTTCAATATATATTTCAAATACATACATATATATATATTTCAAAATAATACGGCTCACTGACAGTGCATCTGGTCACCCAAGAACTCTGATGAACTGTACAATGTGGTTAATGTTTTCATGCCTGCTAACACAACATCCATCCTGCAGCCCATGGATCATGTAAAAATTTTGACTTGTAAGTCTCATTATTTAAGAAATACATTTCAAAAAGCTATAGCTGCCATAAATGGTGCTTCCTTTGGTGGATCTTGGCAAAGTAAACTGAAAACTTTCTAGAAAGTATTCACCATTCTAGATGTCATTGGGAACATTTATGATTCATGGGAAGAGGTAAAAATATCAACATGAACAGGACTTTGAAGGAAGTTATTGTAACCCTCATGAGTGACTTTGAAGTGGTCAAGACTTCAGTGGAGGAAGTAATGACGGATTTGGAGGAAATAGCAAGACAACTAGAATTACAAATGGAGCCAGAAGATGTGACCAAATTGCTGCAAGCTTGTGATAAAACTTTAATGGATAAAGAGCTCTTACTTATGGCTGAACAAAGAAAGTGGTTTCTTGAGATGGCACTTACTCCTGGTAAAGGTGCTGTGACGATTGTTGAAATGACACCAAAGGATTTAGAATATTACATAAACTTAGTTGATAAGACAGCAGCAGGTTTTGATGGAATTGATTCCAATTTTGAAAGAAGTTCTACTGTGGATAAAATGTTATCAAACAGTGCCATATGCTACAGAGAAATTGTTCATGAAAGGAAGAGTCAATCCACATAGTGAAGTTCATTTTTGTCTTACTTTAAGAAATTGCTATAGCCATCCTGATCTTCAGCAACCACACCCTAATGAGTCAGCAACCATCAACATTGAGGCAGGACCTTCCAGCAGCCAAAAGATTATGACTCTGAAAGCTCACGTATTTTCAAATAGGGCTCTATTCTTTTTTTCTTTTTCCAGTTTTTATTTAAATTCCAGTTAGTTAAAAAAATAATAAATAAATTCCAGTTAGTTAACATACAGTGTAATATTAGTTTCAGGTATAGAATTTAGTGATTCATCATTTACATACAATACCCAGTGCCCATCACAACAAGCGCCCTCCTTAATACCCATCACACATTTAACCCATCCCCCCATCCTCCTCTCCTCCAGCAGCCCTCAGTTTGTTCTCTATTGTTAAGAGTCTGCTTTCTGGTTTGCCTCTCTTTTTTTTTTCTCCCCTATGTTCACTTATTTTATTTCTTAAATTCCACATATCAGGGAAATCATATGGTATTTGTCTTTCTCTGACTTATTTCACTTAGCATAGTACTCTCTAGCTCCATCCATGTCATTGCAAATAGCAAGATTTCATTCTCTTTTATGGCTGAATAATATTCAAGTGTGTATATATACTATATCTTATTCCAGTGAATGGACATCTGGGCTCTTTCCATAATTTGGCTATTGTAGATAATGCTGCTGTAAACATTGGGATGCATGTATCCCTTCAAATTCATATTTTTGTATCCTTTGGTTAATTACCTAGTAGTGTAATTGTTGGATTGTAGGGTAGTTCTATTTTTTATCTTTTTGAGGAACCTCCATACTGTTTTCCAGAGTGGTTGCACCAGTTTGCATTCTTGATTTTTAAAAAAATCCTGTTTGGGCAGCACGTGGGTGGCTCAGTTGGTTAATCATCCAACTCTTGGTTTCAGCTCAGGTCATGATCTCAGGGTCGTGAGACTGAGTCCCACCTGGGGCTCTGTGCTGGATGTGGAGTCTGCTTAAGATTCTCTCCCTCCCTCTTCCTCTGCCCCTCCTCTCCCTAAAAAAAAAACCTGTTTGGAATAGGAATTCAACTTGGTTGGTTGCATTTTGGGGCCAGGAGGACAAATAAAAGACCCAGATAGTACTTTTATTTCCTTCCATTTCTCACCATAATTTACGGGCTACAGATTGAATTTGACCTGCCTTGGAATTAATTTTTTTTTTTTCATTCTTCCCATTAGGAAAACCTTGCTGACTCTTATCCAAGGTTGTCGCTTATTAAAAAATATTCTCCTCCATAACTTAGACACAAAGAAACTTTTATATTTTAAATTCTTTTTATATTTTAAATTCAAACACAGCTTGGTGTTTTGGCCTCCCTTCTCATAATAATTGGAAAAATACATAGCATATGAAAGGAAAACAATATGACTGAAACAATCATAGATAGAATTAGAAATTACCTATTTAGAAATTAAGACATTTCTACTTGGAATTAAGACATTTCTACTTGTTACTATTTATGTATACAAAATTGATTACAGATGGAAGAGTCTCTTCCCAGCTAGACTCTGAGCACCTTTGAAACAGTAGCTATCTTATTCTGTTTGGTTAGCCCATTGCCTACTCAGCAAGTGAAACACAGAAAGTACTTAATTCCTATTTGTTTAATTGTAGAATAAAATTGACTTTCTTTAAAATGTACTTTTCCTCTAATTTAAAAACCTTTATTCTGCTCTATAATTTATCTCATTATATAGCATAGATATTAATTACCATTTTACATAATGTATTAATTGGGGAAAAAAAATAAGGATCACTATCTCATCAGGATTGATGCATTGCAAATCCACAGAATTTCCTTGTAGATAATCCACCTTTTCTAACAGTTTTTAATTTTTTTCCCTTTATCATTTGGTAAGAACAGGAGGATTTTTGTTATTAATTTTAATTAAGGAAGATGGTTAATTTAAATGGTAAACAGGTATTGTTGGGGAAATATAAACACAATCTCCTCCAACCCAGAACTCCTCTTCACAAAGTTGAAAAAGAAGATACTTTACTATTGAATAAGCATTAAAACAGATGTGATTGCACACCTTAGGTAATCAACTAAGAGATTGCAAAGATGGGAAAGCTGCCCCCACACCCCGCTTTTATATAGCCAAGCAGATACAACCCATTACATATATGTTCTTAGAATAAACAATAATCCTCAAGTAGGAGAACTTGACAACGCAGTTTGTCACACACAGTTCATCCTAACCTTACTTGGAAATTGGGGTGACCATCTGTGATATCTACTTAGCCTTATCCAGAGGAAAACCAAACTTTTCATGTCTTTATGACAAGAGATAGTTTTGCAATGTGAAGCAAGGTGCACAGGGAAGTTACCCTCCTACAGAAACTGGGAGATAGTGGTGCTATCTTCCTTGATTTTTACATTTCAAACAGATGGCTCCTAAGTCCTGGAGAAATTAATTTCTCTTTTTTTCCCTCCCTTTACAAAATCATTCTTTATATTTATTTAAATTTTTTTTTGCATTGCAGGTATGAGCCGCTAAAAGGCATGGTTCAGATAATCATGTTAGTGGATGGGTCTGAAAAAGCTTTCTTCTCTTCCTCTGGCGATGTTGCACTCTTGTGGTTTTCCTCTTGTGTCACTGGCTACCACTTCTTGGTCTCCTTACAGGCTACTTTTCCTCCACTTGACCCCCAAATGAAGGAGAGCATCTGAATAGAGTCAAACAGTCTCTCTCTTTGTTCACTATCACTCCATAGGTGGTTTCTTCTCATCCCATGGATTTAATACCATCTGATATTGATGAATCTAAGTTTATATCTCCAGCTCTTATACCTCCTATTAGTTCCAAAGTTTTATACCCAATAGCTTACTTGAAAGCTTGACTAAATAGCTGAAAAGCAGCCCAGACTTTACATATAGAAGTAGAATCTTGATGTCTCCCTTCCTCCAGGCTTAATTCAAAAATGACACCGTTATTCATTCAACTGGTCAAGCAAAACACAAAACAAAACAAAGACCTAAGAGTCATTCCACTGACTTACATGGTTTATCCTAAGTTTTGTTAATTCTACTTCTAAATTGCATTTCATATCCACTTCCTCTCTCAATTCTTATAGCCACCAACCCCAGTCCATGTACCACCCTTTCTCAGGAAAGAATGAGAAACCGGTTTAACCTCTTCTCCCATTTATCAGCCACCATGATCTTTTGAATCTGAATCTTAATACTTTGGTAATTTTATGATAAACCTTTAAGAGCTTTCCATTGCACTTAAGTTAATTCTTTTTTTTTTTTTAGTTTTTTTTTTAAATTCCAGTTAGTTAGCATACAATGTAATATTAGTTGTGGGTGTACAATATAGTGATTCGACATTTCCATACTACATTTGCTGCTCACCACAAGTGCACTCCTTAATCCCCATTACCTATTTAAGCCATAACCCCAACCAGTTCCCCTCTGGTAACCATCAGTTTGTTCTCAATAGTTATGTATCTGTTTCTTGGTTTGCCTCTCTTTTCCTTTTTTTCACCTTTATCCTTTGTCAGAGAAAGATAAATACCATATGATTTCACACATATGTGGAATTTAAGAAACAAAACAAATTAAAATTCTTTACTGGGATGTTCTTCATACTTTTTATCCAAGTGCCCTTAGGTATTTAAAAGTGGACAACTAAGAACAAATATTGGAGAAAATTTCCTTGCATTATTAAAAACAATAAACATTTTAAAATAAAAAGGCTATAAGTTCTAAGTATATTTAACTACTCAGCTATTAAATATAACAAGCAAAATTATTTTGTAAAATCATCCCTTAGTGAGATAACACATGGGAATTCTCTTCAATTAGATCATATTTCTGTGGATTGTAACATTTTTTTACAGCTAGAATAAGACAGGGTTCAAGATCCAGCATGACTGCCATTCTTATTGTATACTTTAGGATTTTTTTGCATAGCCAAATTTCAATTGTATAGGTCATTCTGATATACCTTAATAAGTGTGACTGAGAGATGTACCCTTAAGCCATTATATATGACTACATTTGTAATTTCATTTCATGGTTAAAACTATTAATTTATAATTATGCATTTGATGGAACAAGCACATCCTATCAACATCTGAGAGGGAGGAATCCATCCTAATTGACCAAAGCTGGTTTTCTATATTCAGAACATGTAATTTGGGAACATTTTGTTCTACGCCCATACTTAAGTGGATATTAAGAGTGCAATTTAATCAACTCTGCACAAATTAACAGCAAAGAGACAGTATTAGTCATCATTAAGTGTGTGTTTATAAAATGTGTACTATTTACAGGAGAGTCTATAACATATTCCTGTTAATTTAATCTAATATATGAATCGCAAGAATATATAAAATACTGGATAAGTGGCTGAGTGACAGCAAGCGGGAGGCTTTCAACCAAGTGAAGTAAATATGGCTTTATAGTACTCAGTGATCTTTTGGCAAAAGTTAGTGAGATGTGTCTTTTCCAACTCTGAATAAATATTAAGAAAATATTTTTAAACCTCTATTTTATTTCCAATATATGTATATTTTTCTTTATAATGTAATGTTGATTGGAAGTAAACTTTTTAAAAAAAATCTTTGACCTTGGGGTGCCTGGGTGACTCAGTCAATTAAGTGTCCCACTCATAGTTTCGGCTCAGGTTATGATCTCGGGCTGTGGGATCAGTCCCTGATCAGGCTCTGCACTCAGCTTGGTCTGCTTGGGTTTCTCTCTCTTTCTCTGCCCCTTCTCCCACTTGCACTCTCACTGTCTCTGTCTCTCTCTGTATCTCTAAAATAAATAGCTAAATCTTAAAAAAAATCTTTGACCTCTTCCTTAAGATCATGCAAAACATGCAGCTGAGACACTGGATGGTAGCAGATATCACTTTGGCTATACTAGCAGATTCACCCCAAATTATGGCCTTCTTTAGATCTGGATCTAAACTACATCAAAAACTAATGATGTATTGTATGGTATGGTGATTAACATAACATAATAAAAAAAAGGTGGGGGGAAGCCAAAAGAAATAAAATACCATATTTTTGA
The DNA here is from genome assembly GCF_964656455.1 of Halichoerus grypus. Classification (NCBI taxonomy): domain Eukaryota; kingdom Metazoa; phylum Chordata; class Mammalia; order Carnivora; family Phocidae; genus Halichoerus; species Halichoerus grypus. The sequence goes on along the minus strand of NC_135719.1, from coordinate 59,269,914 downwards.
CAGTATGTGTATGGTAGGAAAACAGATTTTAGTGTTTAATTGACTAGGTTCAAATCTCAACTGTCTGCCAACTAACTATATGATGCTGGGAATGTTACTTTACTTGTCTGTGCCTCAGTTTCTTTATTTGTAAAATAGAGGTGATGTTAACAGTAACTATGGTCTAGGTTTGCTATGAAATGAAATGAACAATTCAGAAAAACCTTCTGATTCCAGGAAGTATTCATTAAGTATTAGCTGATATCATCCAAGACAACCACTTTTGATGATTTGCTATTATGCTTTTTTCTCATGTATTTTCAATGTTTATTATAATAATAATAAATGTATGTGTATATGTGTATCCTGCTTTTCTTTTGAAATTAATTTTTAATAATTTTTTATGACTACAAAATTGTTACACATTCTTTGTAACAAAAAATAAAAACCCTATAGATAACTCATTGACTCAAATATTGCTCTGATCATGAGGGCCATTTAAAATGCTTTTTCTAGAGTATCTTAGAACACTGATATAAACAGCTGAGGACAGCCCTCCTCATCTGTGAGAAAGCATAATATAACTGAAAATTGGATGCTTATCCCAAGGGAAATTAGACATCCTTCCCCACAATGTGTCTTCAGAGGGCACTTATAATGGGATCCTTATGCTGGCTGCCTCAGTGATGGATATGTGACCCAAAGCCACTGTCTCCAAGGGAAACAGTCCCGTTTACCACTCATCACCAGTTGCTATCTTGTTTCTCTCAGGATAGCGTTCCCAGAAGACTTCTTCAGCAGGAAAGAAGCTCTAACATATTAGGGAACAGAAATATCAGAAGATTCCTACCTTAGTCAGCTCAGGTGCTATAACAAAATACCACAGGCTGGGTGGCTTCAACAGCAGAAATTTACTTTTCACAGTTCTGGGGGCTGGAAGTCCAAGATCAGGGTTGTTGACAGATTAGGTTTGTGGTGAGAGTTCTCTTCCTGGCTGGCAGATGGCCACCTTTTTGCTGTGTCTTCACATGATAAAGAAATAGAAACAGAGAGACAGAGGGACACAGAGAGATATCTCTTCAAAGGCTATATTCCTATCTGATTAGGGCTATACCATTATGATCTTGTTTAATCTTATCTCCAAATATAGTTATATTTGGGGTTAGGGCTTCAACATATGAATTTTGGGAGGATAGCAGTTCAATTCATAGTAGCTCCCATGTACTGTGCAGGTGAAGAGGAATTCAGGGAATGTCAATCCTACATTCTGAATGTGCATTTTCTTTGCACGATCATGTGACAGAAGAGGACTTCTCTGTTTTGTTTAATATCTATCATCATCATGAAAACATTTAATGAACATCTTCCTGTGTGCTAGGAAGCACACAGTATGCTGTGTCCTGGCGCGTGAACTGTTCTTCAGAAAATCCGTTGCCTCCATTTGTAAGCTCATGCTGTGTTTCAGGTCTCCTGATGGCTTTTACCTCAACCATTTGGCCAAACTTACCTCTCACATAATATTCCAGTATGAACCACTCACTGTACTTCATTTCTTCATTCTACAAATGCTTCTGAGTGCTAATCACGTGCTGGGTATGTTGTAGGGATTGTGGAAACAGAAGCAATGTAACCTAAGTTTCTGCTTTCATGGATTTTAAAGCCAATATGGGGTTCAGACAATGAACAAACAAAATAACATGCTATCAGTTAGTAACCCTTATTGTGAAGAAATAATAATAAGGATAGGAGGCAAGAGAGCAATTTAGGTGAATATATGTGCTATTTTGGATAGGGTGGTTAAGGAAGCTTTCTTGGATCATGTGGACATTTGAATAGGGACTTGAACAATTGAGGGAGGAAGCTGTGTGACTATTTAGGGAAAGGGCATTTCAGGCAGAGGGTAGAGCAAGTGCAAAGTTGTTGAAGTGGGAACATGCTTGAGGTATTTGTGTAATAGTAAGCTGGCCAAAGGGGATGAGTGAAGTAAACTAGGGAAAAGAAAGATTGAAGAATTTAATTGAAGAGATAACCAGGGGCCAGAGCATGTGAGATTGGGGGTGGAGCATGGTAAGCATTTGATTTTCAAGTAGGTAGGAAACCCTTGGAGTAGGGGAGGGAGATTGGTGGCTGTGTTTAGAGTAAGAGGTGGCAGGCCAGTGTGGAGAGAAGAGGTACTCTTGCTTTAGCAGTTGTCCAGTCTAGAAGACCCATCTCTGCCTCACTGGTATGCATCACTGCGTTCCTGCTTCCTCATCTCTACTCTCATCTCCTTATTCAGCATCATTCCACGTCTCTCCACTTAATCAGTCCTTTGTGATTCTCAGCTCACCTCACTGACTGATTTCATTCATGTTCAGCATGTTTTACATTTTATTTAATATTGCAGGTGACTTCTTTTCACATCTTTCAAGTACTTTAACATTCTTGGTTTCTGCCAACTAAATCCATTAATTTTGAGAATGATTTCCTAAATTTGTATTATTCTACCTTACTGAAATAATGTTATTCTTACTTGGAGATTTCTGACTACAAAGTCTTATCTAAATGGAATGCACAAGAGAATCCAGAAAAATAAGCCTCTGGTCTGCCAGAAAAGATGCCCCAAATCCGTGCCCTAAAGTTTGCATGTTTTCCTCCTACAGTCTCATCTCCACAAATGACCGTTAGAAGAGATATATAATAAATGTCTGTGGCATACTGTGGCAGGAAGTTTCCCTCCTTTGTTTCTGGGAATCCCACTTATTATCCCACTGAGTGTGAAGGAGAATTTGTTTTTCCCCAGCTGACAGGATAGACCACTCAGCTCCGTCAACATGATGTAGGGTAAAGTCAGTCCCATATATCTAAACAACTCCATCAGTAGGAAATAGTTGGGATACCCAAAGGAACTGAATAGGACATTTTGACCAGAAGGAGGAAGGATGTACCTGACATTTTTTAAAGTTTAGAAGTGAGAGGTCCTAGGAGGGCTATAGTTGACAGATTAAGAAGAATTTCTAGCTCTTAAGTGTTCTGTTATTTTCCTCCACTTCCATTTCTTTCCGCTGTCCACCTTCCACGTTGTCTAACTCATTTCCATCTCTCTACCTGGGGGAAAAGAGGGTAGATTTTGTATATCAGTCTAATCAGTTTATTATTTAAGAACTAGAGAGAAGTTTCTGGAAATAATGAAAAAATAAGACAAAATGCATAGAAGTGTCTTAGGAATGCCTGCTAACTCATTAGTCTTTGTAATGGTGACTGCATAATACATTTATTTAACTTTAGCATCTATTTCTTATGTTGAAGAGTTGGTACCTGAATTAATCAAGAATAATGAGCTGGCCCTGAAAATAATGAGCAGTGTCTAAACAACTATGGCATAGGTTTTCAATGAATGTCTCCTGAAATGAATTCAATTTCAATACTAATCTGTCCCATTAAATGAATTATATAATCTGTCCCAATAAAATAAATTATATAAAACTTGTAAATCCAGCTCATAATTATGACAGCTGTGAAAACATAAGAAGGCCCTTGGTAGACTCCTTAAAGAGAGTGAAATGGATGTTTTACTCAGTTTTCCAAGAGGCTGTTCCAAACAAAAGATTCATGGCAGCCATACTCTCAGTTTCGAAGGGGAAAAAAATACTTTACTTATATAAAAATCCAGTAGAAACAGAAAGAAGAAAAGGAAATCTGCATGGAGATGAGGGCAACAGTAAACAGTGAAGGAGAATAAGTCAGAGTTACATCAAATTGGGTACCTACAACATCCAGCCTCATTAGCTGGGGAAGCCCCACGAAGAAAGCTAGGTTGGAGTCCTGATTGGGAGACCTGGGCAGTGTCCTCCCTTCGAGTGAGACTTCCAACTGACCATTCCCATAAGGGCTGTATTTATAGGGCAAATGATGGGGGTCTGAACTTAAACATTTGTTTGCCTACCTGCAGTTTGGAGCAAGCTGCATTTCTATGTTATCATGTCTTTTTACATATTAAAGCCTGGGCTAGGTATGCTTGCATCTCCTCCCAGGTTCCATTCTGGCTGGGGGCCAGCCCAACCTGGAGGGAGAGGAGATGCAAGGCAAAATTTTCTGCTCTTAGCATCCAGACCAGAAGGGCCAATTCTGACCCGGAGGCCAGCTAATGTCAACTAACCAGGTTCCCAAGGTCACTTATGCTGCAGAAGTCTCACAAACAACATTCTTCAGCCTGCCTGCATATGTGCAGGTCTATATGGGCGGTTATGCAGGACAAATCACAGAAACCTCCATCCATACAATACAGAGGCCCCTAAATTTGGAGAGATCTGGCTTGAAACTTGCTACTACCAGTTATCAGTTTTACATGAGGCATAATTTTCCTAAGTATTTTCTTATCTATAAAATGGTTATAATGATTGATACCCCTCTTAGACTTTGACAAGAAAGTTCCCTGGCCTAGGCCCCACCCAGTTCCTTTTCTGACTATGCCCCTCCACAAGGTGTGAAGAGTTAGCAGGGCCAAGGAGAAATGAGTCCACAGTGCCCCAACTCTGTCCCATAGCCCAGCCCTGAGCATTGAGGCCTCCAGATTTTCAGGCTTGTGGGGCTCTGAGCCTGCCTGAGATGACCAAGGAGGGGCTGCTTTAGAGGTGGAAGGGGTATGTTCTACTGGGGATCCACAATGTGCATTTCAGGTGTCTTGTGCCGGGTAAGTGGAGTCTGAGGTAAGAAAAGTGGGGTGCACCTGAGATGGGTACCCTAGTTGGTAAAAAACCCCAAGGAGTTAAGAATATGAAAATGGAACCTGGAATTTTAGATAGTTATGAAGCATGTTTTTTAAGGTAGGGGATAGACTGTATTGTATTTAGTGTGTTGTTAGCTTGATTCAGTATTATTTTTAAAGATTATAATTTGAGAGTTGCAGATTCAAATGAAGATGTAAGAAATAATACAGAGGGGTCTCTTGTACACCTTGCCTAGTTTCCCCCAAAGGTAACATTTTGCAAAACATAGCATAATATCACAACCAAGATATTGACATTTATATGATCCAAAGATTATATTCTGATTTCCCCAGTTTTACTTGTACTCATTGTTATGTATGTGTGTATTAGGTTCTGTACATTTTACCACCTACCTAGGTCCATGTATTTGCAACCACAGTCAAGACACTTCTCGTACCACAAGGACTCCTTGTGGATTTATTACTTTTAAAATATATAGACAGAATGTCCTACCAAATGAGGGGAAGTAGTATTGAAATTAAATGTTTGGTCTAGGCTAAATTAAGAAGAAAGTAATAGAACACTTCTGAAAGGGAGAATGCTTCCTGAGACAAAATGCTATTAACCCCATCATTCCATTAGGACAGGTTTTTCTCCCACCTACACTTAGAGATGGGATTGTGGGAGGGTTGTACTTGAAACCGCTGCCTCTGATTCTTAGGACAGGCTGTTTCTCTGTTCCTTATTGCTTAACACTCCACATCTACATATTGTTTGCTCAATACTCCTTTTGTTCTTCATTGCTCAATACTCTGTGTCCATGAATACAGGAAAGCTGACATGTATAACCCTCATATTTACAGCAAAGCTCTTGGGCTTCCTGGGAGCTATGATTTCTATAGAGTTTATAGAAGCGTTGAGAGCCATCCTGCTAATCTTATTAGGACCTGTAAACTTCTCAGGCTTACACTCTACCCTGGATATAGACTTCTTGGACAACTCATAAGGCATAACTAATAAGGCTAACTCATGTCCTACCAGGGCCATTAAACAAGGCGGAAAGGAAGTTTATTACCTGTTAATAGTGGGAGTTATGTTGAAAGGTGTAGAAAAGGAGAAAACACTAGGAGAGGAAGAGATAAAAAGTAAGACCCTTATGGAACATAATCAAGTGGAGTTAGGTTATGTCAGGACTCAGGTTTGGAACAGTTCCACCCTTGAACTCCCTGTAGCTTGTCGCAGAGGTTCTGTGGTCTACCCTGAAATCCCTGTGATAGTTGGCAGGAGCCCCCCTCCATCAGATACAGCCTGTTGGATAGCTGACAGGCTGACTCATTCTTCAAGCTCTTCTTTTCCAGTCCTTTGGCTTCTAAGTCTTTGCATTTTCAGCAGTTGGTTGACTCCTAACAGGAGCCAAGACCTAATCTGGGAATGAAGCCAGGACCCAGGGCATCCAAAAGGCAAAAATTGGCTGTGAAAATAAACCTAGCACTTCCTTGGGGACTCTGGTATGTTAACAGTGTTATAGAAGCAAACCTGTTATTTATTTTGGGGTCTGAATTTATACACACACACACAAATTTATATATATGAAATCAAAGAAGTTTAAGAAAGATAATTTCTGATCTTCTAGGGAAGGAGCTCAATAGATAATGACTAAAATTATGAAATCAAGAAGTAGCAGCGCTGTGAGTTATAAATAGGGCCTCCTCTAAGGTATGTCAGATACAGGATAATACTTTCAAGAATTTTTTACATAAATAATTCAATTTAAAATGTGTGATAAAGTTCATGTGCCCATGTAAAATATCCGGATTTGATTAATTACAGATGTAGAGAAGAGATATTTACATTTAGCATTGTGTTCTTTATTGTCAACTGTGACATCCTTGCCTAATTTTATATCTCCCCACCCCCCTGAGAAAAAAGATAGCAAGGCAATATATTACTACTCACAATGCAATATTTCTTCAGAATCTGTTTGTATTGAAATAATATAGATATTGCTCTACAGTTCCCTAATTCCACTTATTTAATGGTGGTTAAACCGTTACTTTCTGGGAACACTGGTTTCCAACGACTCTGAAAAGCTGCTGATGTGTTGCACTGATAATGATCACAAATGCAAGTCTTACCTAAAGTACCCAGGAGTATGTGAATGAAAAGTAGTTTTCTGGTTTTGTTAAATTTACAGTTCAGAATTTCATAATGTAAATGTGTAACAATATCCTTCCAACTGTCTTTTCTGAAATGCTTTAAACTATAATGCCCCTGTTCCTAGGATGTGCTCTATTTTGATGTTGGCCACATCTCTACTTTCTATCCACCATCACCAGCAAAAGGTAAATAAGGGGAGTTGCGTGGAGGACGAAGAATAGTCCCATTCATAAAAGGACTGTCTGTCTCTTGTCTAGCACAGCGGAAGCCTGACCCTGGAGCTTGATATCTCTGCATCCACTGGAGACAATTAGAGAAAATGGTTGAGAGGGGCCTATTGGTAGTATGGAGCGATAGTGTCAGGAAGTCTGGAGGAGATAGCACGGCAGTCCTGCAGGACTGCCTGACAGTGGACAGCGCCAGTGGCGAGGGCATCCAGGCTAAAAAATCCCTGCCATCACCACCAACACCACACACCCCACATTTGGGTGCTATCTTCCTGAAGTGGTAGGATAATTGGAACATGGATGGCTGAGATCCCTGGCACAGACCTGTATATGCGGCGCTAGGACGATGGTCAACAGTGGAAAGTTGGTAGCCCAGGGTCTGAACTCATCCTGTGTCTGACATAAATGAAAGAGTCACCCCAAATCAGCAAGTAAGCACCATCCCGATGGTTCAGTCTTCTAAGATCCCAAGAAAGAAATACTTGTGTTGTCCAGCAGGAGTGATCTGATGTTAGGTCACTGTCCTGGAACTTGACCCATGCCTGGTCTAATGGTGGTAGTGGTCAGAAACTTGAAGAAGAAACAGTTAAAAAATGTAAATATTCTTTATTTCTCATTTATACTTAGAGAAGACCTAGGGAGGAAGAAAGGTAGGGTCAAGGGATCACTGTTTTTCATAACAAATCTTGTACCAGTATATTACTTTTTAAGTTCTATACATGGATTACTTCAAAAATAAAAATTAGGAAGAATATATAAAAACAAAATAAAATTGAGTTATAGTATGTTGGCTTTTTTATAATCTTCCTTTTCTATCTAATGATGTATCTCGAACATTTCCCCATATTCTTATAAAATATGACTTGATGATTAAATTGTATTCTAGCATACAGATGTGCCATAACTGACTTAACAGTCTTCTTATTTTGGATATTTAAGTGATTTCCAGTTTGTCTTTGTGGAATGAAAATCAGCAGGAATTCAGCACTTCCACATTCGGAGTCAGATGGACTTGCTAAAAATGACTTTTCATTCTGTCTGTTGCTTCCAGCCCTTGCTGTGTCTGGAAACTTGCTCTATCAACCCTCTCCCCTTTTTCCATTAAGGGCACAGACCTTATTATATGGCGGTGTAGCTAAGAGTGTGATTGCAGCAAGGCCAGGTGGACCTGGATTCAAATCATAAACCTCCCATTTTTCAGCTCTCAAAGACTCAGTTATCTTATATTTAAAATATGGTTACTATAAGGATTATATGAGACATTGTATCTAAAATTATGGAGCCTACTTAGTTGATAATAGTATTATCGTTTACTGACTCCTCTTTGACACCTCTTTATTGAGTGTTTTAATGTGGCAGACATTGTGATAGGTGCTGAAGATGCAAAGATGGGAGAAATGAGGGAGCCCTGGCCTGTAGCTTTTACAGTGTTGCATTACAGAAGATCATCAAATGATCATGTTTTAAAAAATTGAAATTGCTGCCATGCCAAATGCCGAGAGAGAGAGAGGGACCTGGTGCAATGAGTACCTGTCAGAGGGGATATGATATAGTCAGAAAGGGGCCTTGTGTTCTCACAGGGGTATCAGTCTTTGCCCTGTGATTCTGGACAAGAAGAGGAAGATTGGCATCCACCAGAAGACACAGTAGTTGGTTTAAGACTTTTTTTTTTTTTTCTTTTTTTCAGTCCCACATCGGGCTCCCTGCTCTGTGGGAAGATTTTTTTTTTTTTTCGGTCTTCACTCTCACCTGAACAGAACTCTATGAATGTGACTTTACAATGAAACACTGCAGACTGGGATCCGGGACATGTCTCACTCTTTCCTGCCCACTGTGCATGGCCTTTGGTCATCTTTCCAGTTAGCCTTTGCACGTGCCTCCAGGATGGACCATTGTTAATGTGCTTCTTTGACGAAGGTCTATCGTCTTCCAACTTCTTCACTGTGCCACCCTGGCAGTCTTTGTATTGCCAGGGCTTAGCAGGGTACCTGACACACAGTAGTTTCTCACAACATGCAGAGCAGGTGGGCTTAAATCTAATATAATATTTTAGGGCAGGAAAGATGACACCTGCCCAGGAAGATGTAGGGAGGAAGGAAGAGACTTTCTGGTCCCTGAATATACTAGAGCCCTGAGACAGTTCAGTGTGAAAAGGAGTGGGAGGAAAATATAAAGAGGCAGTGCTAGAAAGGTTCAGTGAAAAGGTGGGGGTGGGTTCCCCAGATAGGAAGAAGTGAGGTACCTAGGGAAGAAAGGATGTGCAACGTTGTCTGCAATAGGAGTATCCATTTATGGCTGTGCCAGGAGCAGGGAGAGGCTGGGGTGAGGCTGTTAGGTAGATCAGAAGACGATAACACTGGGAAAGTAGTTGGAGCTGAGTTCTGAAATGCCTTCTGTCATTAATATTAGAAACAAATTTTTTTAAAAAAAGAACACAGGCTGGAAAAAAGCAGAGAGCTTTAAAAAGATAGAATTTAAGTACTGCTAATTACCTGACAGCACAGAAAAATAACACAGAGCAAAACAAATCCTCCCAATGGTGACTAACATGCTTAAGGATCTTGAACTTCACAAGCCCCTCAGGAACTAAAACTCCCAGGATCTGATATCCTTGTTCCTGACCTTGTAATCCCGAAGTTAATATCATCTTCAGTGTGTGAAGGTAAAGCGATCTTTAGACCCGAGAAATATTGCATCTTAGTATTTATTTAAATTTGTGGTTAGTTTTTGCATCTTTATTTTTAAAATATGTAAACAATAAGGTTTTGTAACTACTTCATGAATAAATTCCTCATATTAACACATTTCTTCATACACCAAGAGCTTCGAAAGTTTATTTGTATAAACTTTCAAGTTTATGCAAGAAAGTAAGAAATCTATTACTGGAATAAATAGGGGCTTAATATGCTTGCTTCCATTCCATGGTCTATGGATTGCATGTAAGTGTTATGTGTACATATTCCGGTGTGTAGAACTGTGGTTCCCAGGAACTCACTTCATTACCTGTCATCCTAATTTCTAGAAACACACATTTGGGTTTATATTGGCTGGGCTGTGAGGCTGCTGGTTATCTAATTCTGGTCCCTTCTCTGAGGATTCAGAATTTAAGACCTTGGCCAGAACAGGTTTTTACCAACCAGTGGACAGTCATAGAGATTTTGCCATCAAACATTCTGGTTTGGTGTCAAGCCTGGAAAAAAAAAAAAAAGGTGTATGAATCAGAGTCCTAGAAAACAGAAGACACAATTCAAATTAGGATTATTTGACAAGGGTTTATTTACAAGGGCCTAATTACAAAAGTTCAAAGGACTGAAAGTCATATAAGAATTTCTGAGAGCTGAGTAAGTCCTTTCATGCCCAGCTTTGCATATCATTGTCTATTTGGAACATAAAATGCAATGAACCTGTGTGCATATATCAATTATCTTACATACAATTAAAATGAATCAAGGAGTGGAAAATAAAAGACTAAAGAAAACCTATCATAGCAGTCAGAATGTGTTGAAACCAAATCGTGGTTCTTTAGAATACTTTGCCTTACGAGGGAGCACAGTTCTGGAGAAAAGTAGCAAGTTCTTTCTGCTTACATGCACACTTGTCTGCTGCTGGAATGTACCAATGGCATCTTCATTCTCTGTTTCCAGCTCAGCTCTGTCTGCCTTATTGATTGGCTGCCCACCAAACCAGGAGCTGATATGCCTTATTGAAAAACCCAGTTGTTCACAATAAGTTTTCAGTAGTTTACTAAGTGGTATAAATATTTTAATCTTAAACAGCACTATAGTGCCTGCCCTGCCACTTCAAATTAACCTCACTCTCATTCTCAGTCCTGACTCTGGGCTTTTCATCGGCTGAAGTGAATGCTGTAGTTTTAGCTGCCCTGTTTTACAAAAAAGGTGCCAGGCAGCACCAACTAGCACACAGCATTAGGAGACCGTGGCAGAGGGAGGTGACAGTCTCTTCTGAAAGTTTTAACGTTTTGCTTTCATAAAAGCAAATTTACTTGTCTAATGTTACTGGGTTTTGTGTAAAATGTGAGGTAGGGATCTGATTTCACATTTTTTTTATATGAAAATTTCCCCCAGCACCGTTTGTCGAAGAGCCCACCCTTTCTCCACTGATTTGCAATGCCACTTTGTTAGAGATCACTTTTCTTTATATGTGCTGGTAAGATTCTGAGCTCTGGATTCTGTTCTACTGGTTGTTTTGTTTTATTTCTAAATCAGTGCATTCCTATCAACTCTCTAAAGTAACCTGGCTTAATAAACCTTGCTATTTTATTTTGTTAGCTAATGTTTCCTACTTTAATCATCAGGTTTTTGTAATATTTTTTCATTTTTTGCTGTTCTAAGAAAATTATTAAATTGAGTTATATTTTTTCCATGAAAAAATGGTTTTAGGATTTTCAGTGGAATTACATAAATTTATAGCTCAATTTGGAAAGATCAGTATCTTTAAATAGTATCTTCTTATTATAAGCATGATATATTTATCCATCATTTATCTTCTTCAATACTTTCAAAAGTTTTATGATTTTCTTCATAAAATTGTCCACATATGTCATTCATTCATTTACTTACTATTTTTTTTAGAAGGCTTACTTTTCAAGCCAACAAATTTGCTAGCATACTTATATCATTCTTGATTTTAAAGAAATACGGGCTTTTTTTTTTAAAATCATTACTAGTGATGTTAACTGTAGGTTTTTTTAGGTATGTTTTTGTTAGGTTAAGTAAAGTTCCCTTTTAGACTTAATTTTTACTATGACTAGATGTTAAATGTTATTGAATGCTTTAACTCATCTGTTGAGATGGCTATACGGTTTTCTTCATCATTTGGAAAATTATGCTAATAACTGATTTTCTAATATTAAACCATTCTAACATCTCTAATATACATCTAAGTTGATTATGATGAACTTTTATATATATTTATGTTTGTCTTGATATTTTATTTCAGATATATGCATTATTTTGTGAGAGGGATTAGCCTATACTTTTTCATTCTCATACTGTTCTTGTCTGATTTTAGGTCAAGATTTTGCTATCCTTATAAAATAATTTAATAAAGATTTGCTCATTCTTTGTTCTTTGGAAAAGTTTATAAAAACATTTGAACATTTGGTATAAATTACTAGTAAGTAATTTTATAGGAACTTTAAAGTTTGTCTAGGTTTTCAAATTCATTGGCATAGTAATTAAAAACATCCTCTTGTTATCTTTGAAATGTGATTATATCTCTACTATGATGTTTTTTGATTCCAAATATTTTATATGTGTCCTCTTTTTTCCCATGATTCCTAAAATATATATGATATGTATATGCATGTCTATATGGGCATGTGTATATGTGTATATGTATGTGTGTGTGTGTGTGTGTGTTCTTTTACTGTGAAAAATCTGGCTCCCGACAATTCCACGTTTAGCTATTTGTTCAATTCTATAATACATCTAAAGTAATATTAGAACTGCTTCACTGTACTCTCTAGTGACAATTTTTATTAGTAAGAATGCTTTTGTTCCTAAAGATGGTTTTGTCTGGGGGTGCCTGGGTGGCTCAGTCGGTTAAGCATCTGCCTTCGGCTCAAGTCATGATCCCAGGGTCCTGGGATCGAGTCCCGCATTGGGCTCCCTGCTCAGTGGGGAGTCTGCTTCTCCCTCTCCCTTTGCCCCTCCACCCCTGCTCATGCTCTTTCCCTCTCTCTCAAATAAATAAATGAAATCTTAAAAAAAGATGGTTTTGTCTGACAAAATATAGCGTCGCCAGCTTTTACCCTTCTTTTCCTCACCCTTTCAATGTCTTTATGTTTTAGCTTTGACTCCCGTAAACAGCTTGTGAATTTTATCTACTGGAACAGTCTCTGTTTTGAACCTGTTATTTTAGCTCATTTACATTAATAATGATTATTGTGGGTATTTGGGCTTATTTCTAATATCTTACATGGTGCTTATCATGGTTCCTATTTGTTCTTTTTTTTTTCCCTTCACTTCCCCCACTCCTATCTTGCCTTCATTGAATTGATATACTTTTTGCTCTTCTTGTTTGGAAGTTATATATATTATGTTTGTTTTATATTGTTTTTTAAAGGTTGCTAGTCAAATTTTGATATACATATATAGTTTAATAATGTCTAATATTAATTAATAACTCTATATGAGAACTCTAGAACACTTAACTCTAATCAACAGCTTCTCATTCTAAAATGTTATTGCTAGCAAGTATTTTATTTCTGCCCTGTCTTTTACTGTTTCCTCCCATCCATTGACTCATATCTCTAGGTTTATGAAAATTTCAAGTGCTTCCTGTGATTACTTGCCACCATATGAACTTTTAAAGGATGAAAGAGCAGCTTGTCCAACTTCACAATTGGATATCTCTGCTAAGATCCCACTCCCTCAACACTATGTAAAAAACAGTAATTGATATTATTTTTATTATTAGGCATACATAATTGTTTTTGCATAATGAAATTATATATATTTGAATGCATGTTCAATATTTTAGCTATAAAGATACCAACTATATGCCTGAGAACTTTTCCTCTTATTCTAAATTTCAGAGAATTCTCTCATTAGAATTTCAATTCCACCAAAGAAAGATGATATGCTGAACTAAGTAGTTTATTGATAGCTTGATGTGAAGGAGTTTATCAGTATTCTATGGAAAGACATAAAGTTAGATCTGCTTCTAGCCAAGTGAACTCTAGATCTAGAGTCACACTGGAAAGGAGCATGGAGAAAAGAAAGCCTGGCATAGAAACCTGTGAGACTTGAACAGCCACAACCCAAGGTACTAGACACCAGAGGTGGAACCTGAGGACAGGGTTCAAAATGGTGATGAGCAGCAAATGGTTAACATAACCTCATTCTGCCCTGTTGTCTAGGTCTATAGCACTTGTGTGATTCTTCCATCAGCTTTATGGATCCCCTTTTGGCTATGAATCAAGGCACTGAGGAAGTGTCAGTGTGAGCCCTCAAGGCTGGGATGGGAGGGCAAAGAGGAACAGATTTGAATAAGCAGGATCCATAATCTGTGAGCAGAGTAGAGTAGGGAGCATAGCCTGGCCCAGCAAAATGTATTTCTAGATGCCAGTATTCCAGTGTGATAATCTTAAGTGTCAGATTCAGAGGGTCAGTCCAGGCTCAAGCCATCAGAAGTGTGCAAGAAGTCCAGGAGCTTGGGTGTTGGTGAAAACAAAAGTACAGATGGTCTCTTAAACAGTGATGGTTTGCTTTCCTTTGGCTTTTTTGGACCACCTACGTGCATGCCAAGTAATTCATATATATTATCTCTAATGTTCTGAAGAATCTTGGAAAATTAGGGTATTCCAATCCCCATTCTACATGAAGAAACTGAGATTAAAAGCTTATTAAGAGATGATCATTTTACATCTATCCGTCAGCAGAACTAGGGTTTAAATACTAGTTGTTGTTTTTTTTTTTTTTAAGATTTTATTTATTTATTTGACAGAGAGAGAGATAGCGAGAGCAGGAACACAAGCAGGGGGAGCGGGAGAGGGAGAAGCAGGCTTCCTGCCGAGCAGGGAACCCGATGTGGGACTCGATCCCAGGACCCTGGGATCATGACCTGAGCTGAAGGCAGACGCTTAACGACTGAGCCACCCAGGCACCCTAAATACTAGTTTTTACTTTAGCATCTGCTTTTCCACTACAGCCTCCCCGCCCCCCCGCCTCCCCCCGCCACCATCTCTCAATGAAATGAAGTTCTGTTCTTTTCAACTGGGTCTTGATTCCAACCATGGTTAGACTAAAAAATACACATTTTTCTTTCTTTAAAATATATTGTGAGCTTTGTGCAGTGGCAGTATCATAGCCAATGAGGTTTATCCAAGGCGCGATTATTGCTAATTAAAATATATTGTGGATGGATTTTCTTATTCTGCACTCATTTCACATCCTATTTCTCAAGACTTTTTTATTATGGATAAATCTGGAGGCAACTAATAGATATTTAAAAAGTCAGGTCAAAAAATAAGATAGCTGAGAACCAATATGTGGAAAGATTACCTACTGTATTCAATTAAAAAAAGTTTATAGTCTGTGATAAATGGGTATTTTCCACAAGATGCCCTAGGAATAGGTTTGTGATTTTGGTTTGGGGAAAATTATTTTCCTAATAAGATCTGTGGTCTTATTTAATAGGAATGAGCACTGGAAGATTGTCACAGGTCTTATGTAGATTTGCACCACTTGCCAGAGACAGTAAATAAGATTGTCACTGCAGCTGATTAATTTTCAGGACAAAATTTGCATCTCCTCTCTTCAGGGATATTGTTACCATGGTGATGTTATGACATCAAGCTTTGCACAGAGGGTTGCTGTTTCTTACCTGTAGACTTTGGCTTGTGCTATGTAGGGAGAATTTCTGGCCATTTGGGGAAATTTTTTATATATGTCAAAGCCAGGGTAAGGGTAGAGAAATGTCCATTAGGTTGTGGACTCAGTGACTGTCATAATACCTCTTTCTATTTTGATGTCTATTGTAATATTCTGAATGAACATAAGTGAGAACATCAAATCATATACTTGTATTTGCATAAATTTAAGCTTCCAGTAAGGTGTTTTTCTTTTACACTCTGGAAAATGTAGTCTCATTTGTAGGTGGATTAGAATCACTGCACACTGGAAAGAATATTGACTTTAGGGTGGGAAATAGAAATTAAAGTCCAGTATTACTTTTTACTATGTGACTTTTAATTTAATCCTCCTGAATTTTGTTTTGTTCATTTATAAAGTGTGAATAATTTCTGTTGTTGAGAAGATAAAAAACCACTTTCCAGGTACAAAGTATCATCATAAGTGAATTTTCTGACAACACAGCACCCCGATTTACTGTTGGGAAAACTATTCTCTGCTATTCTCAATCCATGATGTTCAGATGAGACTGACAATTTCCTCAGCCCTTGATGAAATTGTGACTCAGAATTGGCCAATTATAGTACTGTATCTACTTGGTCATAGTAAACGATTCAGGATGGACTCATGACAGAAGCCAAGCCATTGAGAATCCTTCTTGAAACTTCTGTTTATCAAGAGAACTATGCTCTGTTTCAGGCATAGTTGCTTAGCTGGTAGGATATAAGCCTGAGTTGATAGACATCTCTGTTACCAGTTGGGGATATTCAGTCTAAAAATGAAGTTGACATAGAAAAACAGCTGAGAGAGAAGATGGCACATTTTGACCACTTGAACTCGTAACATCTACTCCTTAACTTTTCAAAAACTATATGAAGTGACTTATTGCTTAAGCCAATTTGAGTTGGGTTTCTCTTGCTTGAAACTGAAGAAATTCCGAATACCAGAATCATCAATCTACTCATACATATATACAGGTTATTTTTAATTTAAAATTTTGCTAAATACCGGGGGGCGGAGCAAGATGGCGGAGGAGTAGGAGACCTGGATTTCGTCTCCTCTCAGGAATTCAGGGGGATAGGGATCAAACCATTCTGAACACCTACAAACTCAACAGGAGATCAAAGAAAAGAAGAGCAACAACTCTCTGAACAGAAAAGCGACCACTTTTTGGAAGGTAGGACGTGCGGAGAAGTGAATCCGAGGCGTTATTCGGGAGGATAGACGGCGGGGGAGGGGCCTCCGTCGGCCGCTTCTGGCAAGTGATAGAGCCACGGAGCACAAAATCGGAACTTTTAGAAGTATGGTCCGCTGAGGGACGTCACTCTGGTGGCGAAGTGGGGGGTGGAACCCTCGCGGGACAGTGTGGTATCAGGACCCTCGGGGTCACAGGAAGACCGGGGGTGCCTGAGTGCGGCAGAGCTCCCAGGTATCGGAGCGGGGAAGCCGGCTGCAGAGACGGAGCCCAGGCGCGGGCTCTCAGCTCGGGGTTGCCATAAACCGTGATCCGCGGCACAGTTGGGCCACTGCTCCTCCAGCAGGGACCCAACAAGCGGCAGATCCGGGGAGACTCACCTTCTTCCCCCGGGAGGAGCGGTGCGGGAGCGCACCGCACGGATCTGCTGGGTTTGGAGACTCCACCCGGGGTCGGGTGCCAGATAGAAAGGCGTGGTCACAGGCCGGGTGAGCGAGGAGTGTGGCCGGAGACCGGGGAGACGGGAGTGACTGACTGCTTTTCTCTGGGGGCTCGCTGAGGAGCGGGACCCTGAGTTCTCGGCTCCTCCGGGGCGGAGACTGGGAGGCCGCCATTTTCACTCTCCGCCTCCAAAGCTGTACGGAGAGCTTGCAGGGAACAAAAGCTCCGGAGAGCAAACCCGAGCAGATTACTTAGCCCGGACCGGCAAGGGCGGGGCAATTTTGCCTCCGGCAAAGACATTTGGGAACCACGGCAACAGGCCCCTCCCCCAGAAGATCAGCGAGAACAGCCAGCCAAGACCAAGTTTACCGATCAGTGAGAACGGCAGAACTCCAGCGCTAGGGGAACACTGCACATAGAATTCATGGCTTTTTTACCATGATTCTTTAGTCTTTCAAAGTTAATTATTTTTTTTAACTGTCTTTTTTTCTTTTTTCCTTTTTTCTTTTTTTTTGAAATTTTCTTTTTCCCTTTTTCAACCAACATCTTATCAATCCCTTTTTTAAAAAAAAACATTTTTATTTTTCATTTTTAAAGTCATATTCTATCCCTTCATAGTAGTTACCCGTATTTTGGGCATATATATATAAGTTGTTCTCTCCTTAAAATCTTGAGATAGTTTCTTCTAACAGATCAAAATATACTCTAAATCTCTAGTGTATGGTTTTTTTCTACTCCCCTGCCTGATCACATTCTCTCCCTTTTTTCTTTCTTTCTTTCTTTCTTTTTTTTTTAATCCTATTCTTTCTTTTTTCAAACAACTTATCAAATCCTTTTTAAAAATTTTTTATAATTTCCATCTTTACAGTCATATTCCATCCCTTCATCATATCAACCCTTATTTTTGTACATATATAAGTTTTTCTTTCTTTAAAATTTTGGGAGGGACTTTCTTTTAACAGACCAAAATACACCCAAAACCTAGTGTGTGGCACTGATCTATAATCCAGCCTGATCATATTTGATCACATTCTGTTTTTGTTTTGTTTTGTTTTGTTCTGCTTTTGTTTGTTTTTATCTTTATCTTTATCTTTTTTCTTTTTTTCTTTCCTTTTCTTTTTTCTCTCTTTCCCTTTTCCCACTGCTTCAGGTCTTTTCTGATTTGTTTAGAGTATATTTTCTGGGGACGTTGTTACCCTGCTAGCATTTTGTTCTCTTATTAATCTATTCTCCTCTGCACAAAATGACAAGACGGAAAAAATCACCTCAACAAAAAGAACAAGAGGTAGTACCGACTGCCAGGGACCTACTCAATACGGACATTAGTACGATGTCAGATCTAGAGTTCAGAATCATCACTTTAAAGATACTAGCTGGGCTTGAAAAAAACATGGAAGTTATTAGAGAAACCCTTTCTGGAGAAGTAAAAGAACTAAAATCGAACCAAGTAGAAATCAAAAAGGCTATTAATGAGGTGCAATCAAATATGGGGGCGCTAACTGCTAGGATAAATGAGGCAGAAGAAAGAATCAGCGAGATAGAAGACCAAATGATGGAAAATAAAGAAGCTGAGAAAAAGAGAGATAAACAACTACTGGATCACGAGGGCAGAATTCGAGAGATAAACGATACCATAAGACGAAACAACATTAGAATAATTGGGATCCCAGAAGAAGAAGAAAGAGAGAGAGGTGCAGAAGGTATAATGGAGCAAATTATAGCAGAGAACTTCCCTAATTTGGGGAAGGAAACAGGCATCAAAATCCAGGAAGCACAGAGAACCCCTCTCAAAATCAATAAAAATAGGTCAACACCCCGACATCTAATAGTAAAACTTACGAGTCTCAGAGACAAAGAGAAAATCCTGAAAGCAGCTCGGGAGAAGAGATATGTAACCTACAATGGTAGAAACATTAGATTGGCAACAGACTTATCCACAGAGACCTGGCAGGCCAGAAAGGACTGGCAGGACATATTCAGAGCACTAAATGAGAAAAATATGCAGCCAAGAATACTATATCCAGCTAGGCTGTCATTGAAAATTGAAGGAGAGATAAAAAGCTTCCAGGACAAACAAAAACTAAAGGAATTTGCAAACACGAAACCAGCCCTACAACAAATATTGAAAGGGGTCCTCTAAGCAAAGAGAGAGCCTAAAAGCAACATAGACCAGAAAGGAACACAAACAATATACAGTAACAGTCACTTTACAGGCAATACAATGGCACTGAACTCCTATCTTTCAATAGTTACCCTGAATGTAAATGGGCTAAATGCCCCAATCAAAAGACACAGGCTATCAGATTGGATTAAAAAACAAGACCCATCGATATGCTGTCTGCAAGAGACTCATTTTAGACCCAAAGACACCCCCAGATTGAAAGTGAGGGGGTGGAAAACCATTTACCATGCTAATGGACAACAAAAGAAAGCTGGGGTGGCAATCCTTATATCAGACAAATTAGATTTTAAACCAAAGACTGTAATAAGAGATGAGGAAGGACACTATATCATACTTAAAGGGTCTATCCAACAAGAAGATCTAACAATTGTAAATATCTATGCCCCGAACATGGGAGCAGCCAATTATATAAGGCAATTAATAACAAAAGCAAAGAAACACATCGACAACAATACAATAATAGTGGGGGACTTTAACACCCCCCTCACTGAAATGGACAGATCGTCTAAGCAAAAGATCAACAAGGAAATAAAGACTTTAAATGACACACTGGACCAAATGGACTTCACAGACATATTCAGAACATTCCATCCCAAAGCAACGGAATACACATTCTTCTCTAGTGCCCATGGAACATTCTCCAGAATAGATCACATCCTAGGTCATAAATCAGGTCTCAACCGGTACCAGAAGATTGGGATCATCCCCTGCCTATTTTCAGACCACAATGCTTTGAAACTAGAACTCAATCACAAGAGGAAAGTCAGAAAGAACTCAAATACATGGAGGCTAAAGAGCATCCTACTGAAGAATGAATGGGTCAACCAGGAAATTAAAGAAGAATTAAAAAAATTCATGGAAACCAATGAAAATGAAAACACAACTATTCAAAATCTTTGGGATACAGCAAAGGCAGTCCTAAGAGGAAAGTATATAGCAATACAAGCCTTTCTCCAGAAACAAGAAAGGTCTCAAGTACACAACCTAACCCTACACCTAAAGGAGCTGGAGAAAGAACAGCAAATAAAGCCTAAACCCAGCAGGAGAAGAGAAATAATAAAGATCAGAGCAGAAATCAATGAAATAGAAACCAAAAGAACAGTAGAACAGATCAACGAAACTAGGAGCTGGTTCTTTGAAAGAATTAACAAGATTGATAAGCCCCTGGCCAGACTTATCAAAAAGAAAAGAGAAATGACCCAAATCAACAAAATCATGAATGAAAGAGGAGAAATCACAACCAACACCAAAGAAATACAAACAATTATAAGAACATATTATGAGCAACTCTATGCCAACAAATTAGATAACCTGGAAGTAATGGATGCATTCCTAGAGATGTATCAACTACCAAAACTGAACCAGGAAGAAATAGAACACCTGAACAGACCTATAACCACTAAGGAAATAGAAGCAGTCATCAAAAATCTCCCAAAACACAAAAGCCCAGGGCCAGATGGCTTCCCAGGGGAATTCTACCAAACATTTCAAGAAGAATTAATACCTATCCTTCTGAAACTGTTCCAAAAAATAGAAATGGAAGGAAAACTTCCAAACTCATTTTATGAGGCCAGCATTACCTTGATCCCAAAACCAGACAAAGACCCCATTAAAAAGGAGAATTACAGACCAATATCCCTGATGAACATGGATGCAAAAATTCTCACCAAAATACTAGCCAATAGGATCCAACAGTACATTAAAAGGATTATTCACCACGACCAAGTCGGATTTTTCCCTGGGCTGCAAGGTTGGTTCAACATCCGCAAATCAATCAACGTGATACAATACATTAACAAAAGAAAAAACAAGAATCACATGATCCTCTCAATAGATGCAGAAAAAGCATTTGACAAAGTACAGCATCCTTTCTTGATCAAAACTCTTCAGAGTATAGGGATAGAGGGTACATACCTCAATATCATAAAAGCCATCTATGAAAAACCTACAGCGAATATCATTCTCAATGGGGAAAAACTGAGAGCTTTCCCCCTAAGGTCAGGAACGCGGCAGGGATGTCCACTATCACCACTGCTATTCAACATAGTATTGGAAGTCCTAGCCACAGCAATCAGACAACAAAAAGAAATCAAAGGCATCCAAATTGGCAAAGAAGAAGTCAAACTCTCACTCTTTGCAGATGATATGATACTTTATGTGGAAAATCCCAAAGACTCCACCCCAAAACTGCTAGAACTCATACAGGAATTCAGTCAAGTGGCAGGATATAAAATCAATGCACAGAAGTCAGTGGCATTCCTATACACCAACAACAAGTCAGAAGAAAGAGAAATTAAGGAGTCGATCCCATTTACAATTGCACCCAAAACCATAAGATACCTAGGAATAAATCTAACCAAAGAGGCAAAGGATCTGTACTCAGAAAACTATAAAATACTCATGAAAGAAATTGAGGAAGACACAAAGAAATGGAAAAACGTTCCATGCTCATGGATTGGAAGAACAAATATTGTGAAGATGTCAATCCTACCTAGAGCAATCTACACATTCAATGCAATCCCCATCAAAATACCATCCACTTTTTTCAAAGAAATGGAACAAATAATCCTAAAATTTGTATGGAACCAGAAATGACCCCGAATAGCCAGAGGATGCTGGTGGCATCACAATTCCGGACTTCAAGCTCTATTACAAAGCTGTCATCATCAAGACAGTATGGTACTGGCACAAAAACAGACACATAGATCAATGGAACAGAACAGAGAGCCCAGAAATGGACCCTCAATTCTATGGTCAACTAATCTTCGACAAAGCAGGAAAGAATGTCCAATGGAAAAAAGACAGTCTCTTCAACAAATGGTGTTGGGAAAATTGGACAGCCACATGCAGAAGAATGAAACTGGACCATTTCCTTACACCACACACAAAAATAGACTCCAAATGGTTGAAAGACCTCAATGTGAGACAGGAGTCCATCAACATCCTAAAGGAGAACACAGGCAGCAACCTCTTCGACCTCAGCCGCAGCAACTTCTTCCTAGAAACATCGCCAAAGGCAAGGGAAGCAAGGGCAAAAATGAACTATTGGGACTTCATCAAGATAAAAAGCTTTTGCAAAGCAAAGGAAACAGTCAACAAAACCAAAAGACAACTGACAGAATGGGAGAAGATATTTGCAAATGACATATCAGATAAAGGGCTAGTATCCAAAATCTATAAAGAACTCATCAAACTCAACACCAAAAGAACAAAGAATCCAATCAAGAAATGGGCAGAAGACATGAACAGACATTTCTCCAAAGAAGACATCCAAATGGCCAACAGACACATGAAAAAGTGTTCAATATCGCTCGGCATCAGGGAAATCCAAATCAAAACCTCAATGAGATACCACCTCACACCAGTCAGAATGGCTAAAATTAACAAGTCAGGAAATGACAGATGTTGGCGGGGATGCGGAGAAAGGGGAACCCTCCTACACTGTTGGTGGGAATGCAAGCTGGTGCAGCCACTCTGGAAAACAGTATGGAGGCTCCTCAAAAAGTTGAAAATAGAGCTACCATATGATCCAGCAATTGCACTACTGGGTATTTACCCCAAAGATACAAAAGTAGGGACCCGAAAGGCTACGTGCACCCCGATGTTTATAGCAGCAATGTCCACAATAGCCAAACTGTGGAAAGAGCCAAGATGTCCATCAACAGATGAATGGATAAAGAAGATGTGGTATATATATGCAATGGAATATTATGCAGCCATCAAAAGGAATAAGATCTTGCCATTTGCAACGACGTGGATGGAACTGGAGGGTATTATGCTGAGCGAAATAAGTCAAACAGAGAAAGACATGTATCATATGACCTCACTGATATGAGGAATTCTTAATCTCAGGAAACAAACTGAGGGTTGCTGGAGTGGGGGGTGGGGTGGGAGGGATGGGGTGACTGGGTGATGGACACTGGGGAGGGTATGTGTTCTGGTAAGCGCTGTGAATTGTGCAGGACTGTTGAATCTCAGATCTGTACCTCTGAAACAAATAATGCAATATATGTTAAGAAAGAAAAAAAGAAGAAGAAGAATGTAGCAGGAGGGGAAGAATGAAGGGGGGGAAATCGGAGGGGGAGAAGAACCATGAGAGACGATGGACTCTGAAAAACAAACTGGGGGTTCTAGAGGGGAGGGGGTTGGGAGGATGGGTTAGCCTGGTGATGGGTATTGAGGAGGGCACGTTCTGCATGGAGCACTGGGTGTTATGCACAAACAATGAATCATGGAACACTATATCTAAAACTATTGATGTAATGTATGGGGATTAACATAACAATAAAAAAAATTAAATAAAATCAAAAAAAAAAAAAAATTTTGCTAAATACCTAGAATTTTGCTCATAACTAGCATGGTCAGAGATCAGCCATCTCTGACTTTTATGTCCTATCCCTTTAGATGTTTTTCAGTTGAATTTTTGTTTTATTTTTGCTATTTTAATATTTCTCTTTTAGAGAAATGAATTGGGTCAGTTATTTGGTAAATATAACTTTTTTTTTTTTTTTTTTGCTGTGTTTGTGTTTTACTGATTTTTTTTTTTTTTTACAATAAGTAATGAAACAATGGGACTAGTGATATTGTTCATGGAGAGACCAATGGGCGAGAAGAGGAAACCTGATGTCAATGTTATACATATATGGAGAAAGAAGAGACCATAATGGAGAATGAAAATGAAGGCAAAGTGTATAGTCTCAGAGTCAAGAGAGGAAATGAAAGAGTTCAGGAATGAGTTAAAAGTCTGCATATTTAAATATAACACAGCAATCTTTGCATTTGAGAAAGTTACTTAATTTACACTTTATAAAAAGAGAGTTTTAGTATTTACCTTATAGAATTGTGTGGAAATTAAATGAGATAGTATACTAGATTGCTCACAAAGCCAGGCATATTCATATATTAGTATGTTGATAGTTATTTGCTTTCAGATGCTTTTAGGAAGTTTTAAAGAATGGCATTTTTTTGTAAATGTACAGAGTGTACTGTATAGAACAGGTACCTTATATTGTTTACATCCTAATCCAGTTCATTTTCAGAAATAATGTTTCCAGGAATTCTAAGTTCTTCTAGGAAGAGCCTTTAGTTATGCCTTGATGATATATAATATCCAGACTGAAAGAGAGTCAGGAACATCTCAGAACATCTTATCAGGAGAACAAGGCTCCGCGACTGTGAATACATGAACTAACTCCAGAGAAGTCCAATCTCATAGGGTAGGGCCCAACTATAGAGCTGAGGGTTGAGAATAGTAGTACTGGAAAGACCCAGGCAGAGCCATTGTCCTAGCCTACGGGGACTTGAGGGCCATAATGTTAGGACCAATGTAAATGCCTAAGGAAGGCGTACCTGAACCCAAAGTCAAAAAAGAATACTCAGCTGAAGAGACCTCATATTAAAACTTTTGAACTGCTTAATTTTCCAGTGACCAAGTTCAAGACTGATCTTAGAATTTGGAGCAGAGTTGGATTTGCAGGATTTTAACTTTTCAGCAGTTATCAATTTGTGTCGAGAACTATGGAAGATGTCAAATGAACCTGGCTAGCAAAAAGAGAAAGATCATAGTGCAGGAAGTAGGCAAGGGATTTCATTGGCTAATTTTCTACATTTTTCTCTGGAGGAAGGCATAGAGAAATTGACTTAAAGACAGAGACTACCCAATGGTACAAATGGCAAAGATGAAATAATAAGGTTAAACATGGACCATGTGGTAAGGTAGACATGTGTTTTCTTTGCCTACTCAGTATCTCTTGCTTTCCTAATCCACGTGGTTTGAGTGAGTCTGAACCTCCAATGAAAGAAGTAAATGTAATTAAAGTTGGGCCAATCAAAGCACTTCATAACCTTAAACTAATTGATTGAGTATGGGCACGTGACATTTCATCTAAGTTGTATTAATTTGTTAATATTAATTAAGTTGTCATAAATTTGTTTATAATTTATCTCTTTCAGTGTCTGTAGGATCTCTAGTGATGTTTTCTCATTTCATCCCTGATGATAATTTGTGTTCTCTCCCCCAATCTCTCTCTCTCTCTGTTTCTCTCTGTCTCTCTCTCTCCCTCCCTCCCTCTTTCCTTCATCCCTCTCTCTCTCTCCCTCCCTATCCCCTCACCCCATTCCTTTTTATTGAACAGTCTAGTTAGAGGTTTTTAACCATCTTTTGGACTGATTTTCTCTGTTATATTTCTTGTTTCTGTTTCACTGGTTTCTGTTCTTATGTTTACTTTTTTTCCTTCTTTTTACCTTGAGTTTACTTTGTTCTTCTTTTACTATCTTCTTCAAGTAGAAGCTTTAGTTATTCTTTTCAGTTCACGGCTCTGCCCCCCAAATTATATTATGTTGGGCTTTCATTTTCATTTGTTTAAAATATTTTCTTCTGGTACTCGTTTGTGATTGAAAGTAGAAACCAAGTTACCTGCTTTTTGGGTAGTTAAGGGTGAAATAGAGAAAAGAGTATTATATATCTGAGTAAATTTTTGGAAAACTCGTTAGAACTTTAAAGGAGTCTTTTAGAGAGAGGAAAGCAAACCATAATTCTTTTAAGAATAGAGAACAAACTGAGGGTTGATGGAGGGAAGAGTGGGGGATGGGCTAAATGGGTGATGTATATTAAGGAGGGCACTTGTTATTATGAACACTGGGTGTTGTATGTAAGTGATGAATCACTAAATTCTATCCTGAAACCAATATTACACTGTATGTTAACTAACTAGAATTGAATAAAAATTTGAAAAAATAAATAAGGGGCAATCTTTTAATACCTGATTTGCCCTACAACCCAGTGGTTTAGTATATAAGGGAAAGGTAAGAATATTTGACGCAGATGAACACACATATCTAGCACATCCAGGCTCATGAACCTTGATTTCTGCTTATATGCTGTAATGTGGCTTATGCCTCCAGCTCCCTCAGATATGTGTATTTGGTAGGAGCTACTTGCCTGGAGTCATTTCCAGAAAATTAATTCCCCATCATGGTCATGCAGCAAGGGATATTTGAGTTGCAGCAACTTAAAGTTTTATTAGACCAAGTAATTTTGAATTTTAGATGGGAGCCTTTAAACTGAGGAACACCTTTAAATCCTAAATGATTTACTTTGTTGTTGCTTTTATAGTTACTGTCATAAGCAGTGTTGTTAGGAGGAATTTGAACTAATCTGCATTAAAAGATGAGCTATTTTCTATTTTACTTGCTTGAGGGTCAAAGAAGACAGGAAATAACATAGAAGAGGGAAAAAGGAAGCTAGAATAGAGGATGAAATAGCATGGTGGGAGGCTGGAGTCCAGGTTGTAGATTTTTAAAAATCAGGAGCAGTGATAGGAAGGAAGGAAGAGGGAAAGAATAAGGAAGGAGGAGGTATTTGAGAAAGAAAGCTCCCAGATACTGAGTATTAAGTTATTTGTGTTTCTGTGATGTAAATACTTCCAATATCTCAAATCCTTAGTAGAGATTGCTAGACACAAAAGTAAATGAATGAGTAAATTTTGCAGAAATTAAGGAAGCGTATTGGTTTCCACATCTGCATTGGCACCAGGCACAACAGATGTAGCATGCATGAGATGGAAACCGAGCTAAAATTAGGAGTAGAAACCCGGAGTCAGATTTGGGAATGTAAACTCCTGGGAATTTTCAGAAATCATAGAGAAGACATTAAACTTTTCAAACTCCATGGAAGAGAGATCCAGCAGAATACTATTGTAGATTTATTGAGCAGAATGACCCTAAGTGACCTCTGTGTTAACCTCAGGGCCCTGTGCTGCCAAACACCAGTAATACTCTCACTGAGCAGCTATTATTAACCTACTGCTGCTGGCAATGGCTGTCTGCTGGGGAAAACTATGCCGAGAAAAGGTTCCATTTCTTCCTCAGCTTTTGGTAGAGGACTAGGAGGAAGATTATGTGGAAAAATGGAACGATTTCATTTAGATGTTATATGATAAACCAGCTTTTTGGGGTGACACATTATCAGGCTGAAAGTACATGGCATGAAGGTTTTATTCAACTTATTTAAAATAATGAATGCAAAGTTATTTTTTAGAACAACTTAGTCACCCAGAATTTATTTCATTCCCAAAGGCAGTTCATAAATTGAGATTTACACTTAACATGCTGCTTTCTTAATTTGGAACATGTTAGTATAAGAAAATGACACACATTATTTTAGGGCTTCTAACTTAGCTCTTAAAGAAATGCTATTTTTATGATTTATATGAATGTTATATATCATATTTTCATGTTTAATTTCTTCATTTTTTGATATGCACATCTGACATATTGGTGGTTATATAGAAATAAGATGAGGCAATATATTATCTAGTATCCTGTCAATCAGAACTCTCTTTTATAGCATGATTACACAGTGAAAATTAAAGATAACAATGTAAATAAAACACTATAAGATTTTGATATGTGATTTGAATCATCTTCTTAAGGATATTATTAAATTAAATTATGCTTGGGGGCGCCTGGGTGGCTCAGTCGGTTAAGTGTCTGCCTTCGGCTCAGGTCATGATCCCAGGGTCCTGGGATCAAGCCTCGCATCGGGCTCCCTGCTACGCGGGAAGTTTGCTTCTCCCTCTCCCACTCCCCCCTGCTTGTGTTCCCTCTCTCGCTGTGTCTCTCTCTGTCAAATAAATAAATAAAATCTTTAAAAAAATAAATAAATTATGCTTGATTTCATCTTAGTATTTTGATATGACTGATAAAATTTTCAATGATAAAAACAACACAGTTGTATATTATCTCTTGTCTCACTTTTTCCTCATGAGATTTGGAAACACGTTCAGAAAAATAATGCTTGTCTGTGGCATAATGGCTGACGCACTACCTCTTAAATTCTACAAGTGTAAGTATTCATAGAGCTGATATTCATGATTTATTTCAATCCTCAAAAGAATTGATATACTGGTTTGAATAAGTACCCAGCAGGGCTCAGTCAGAGTTTATGATTCAAACTGTAATTTTATGCCATAGATATATTTTATTTAAGATTGAAATATTGTAAGAAGTTCTTATATGCATTTAGAAGTATCTATTGGTAATGTTGTTTAATATTTGAAGTCTGCTAATTTTAAATATTGAAAATTATTAATTTTGATTTTTTCTTTTTCTTTGTATTTTGGTAAATGAGTATATACTACTCAGAACAATAAAGCTAGTTAACATGCATTCACCAAAGCAGTTAATAAGCACAGAAAAACAACAACAATAACAACAAAAAGAACTGCAGGTACTCTTTATAATGTTTTAATGTTATTTTAAAAATTTGAATATTTAGGGGTGGCTCAGTCCGTTAAGTGTTGGACTTTTAGTTTCAGCTCAGGTCATGATATCAGGGTCCTGAGTTCAAGCCCCAAGTTGGGCTCCACAGTGGGTGTGGAGCCTACTTAAAAAAAATGAATATTTAAACATTAATATGGTTGTGTGGTATGAAGGAATTAATTTGTACAGTTATTGATTTCATTTGCCAAATAATTATTTTCAAACTTTTTATTCTTTTTTCAGTTCAAACTTAACATATCACCCTGACTGCCTCACAAAATCAGATTGCAAACACAAAAAGATGTTCTGAGTGGTTGTTTCCAGATTTTTAAATTTCACAGACTGGTGAAATTAAAAGGAAAGCAAATGAAAAGATTGGCTCAGGTTTGTTAGTATTTTCTATTGCCAATGACAGTGTTAAACAAAAGAAAACAAAATTATTTATAATTATCATTATTTCATAAAAGAGAGGATATAATAAACAACTCCTCCCCTAAAAGAGGAAAGAAAAAGGATGGTTATAATCTCATACAGAAGAAGTCTTTGAGAAGAACAGTTTATAAAACAAATTCTCTCATATTTATTTTTCATTTTTCATGCTATGAACTTCTAAACTCATATTCAGAAAAGTTTATCTAAATGGTATCAAGGGAACATATTTCTCGGCTGTTACCCAAAGCCTCTTTTTATCTCCCTGGCCAGATTCTTGGCTCCATGCCTCATTCCCGATACCTGTTTGTGTTGTCTTTCCATTGCATAATCCTTCTAATTCCACTTCTGGCTTTGCAGACCCGTCTTCTGTAAATGTTTTGGGCCATGCACACTCCCTAGGTTTTATCATTCTCTGCTGCTTTAGGGTGAGAAATCCCTGTGCTACCCTCCTGCCATTTGGAATTCCCATCTTAGCTGTGCTAGTCTCAGCTTTGATAAAAAAATTCAGACATATTTTCCCCAACCTAAATCAAATTTCAGTTCTGCTAGTTATAGCAGCACAATGCGTCTTCTCTTCCTGGATATTATTGTTCCTTGTTCCAATGACATTTAAAATAAGAACATATTTTGTTCAATTGTATAATATAGTTGTCTTAAACTTTGAAAATGTGTGTTTTTTAAAATTTTTTTTTTTTCTTTTTAGAGAGGAGAGGAGAGGGGGGAGGGATAGAAAGAGAGGGAGAGAAAGAATCTTAAGCAGGCTCCATACTAGGGAGCAGCCCCACAATGTGGGGCTCGATCTCATGAAACTGACACCATGACCTGAGCTGAAAGTAAGAATTGGCGCTTAACCGACTAAGCCACCCAGGCGCCCCATAATGTTTTTTTTTTTTTTTTTTTTTTAAAGACGATTTACTGAGGTGAGATTCACATGATGATATGTTTTAAATGATATATTTTTAAAGATTTTATTTATTTATTTATTTGGCAGAGAGCGCAAGAGAGCACGAGCAGGGGAAATGGCAGAGGGAGAGGGAGAAGCAGGCTCCCCGCTGAGCAGGGAGCCTGATGCAGGACTTGATCCCGGGAACCTGGGATCATGACCTGAGCCGAAGCAGACACTTAACTGACTGAGCCCCCAGGCACCCCTTAAATGATATTTTAAAGGTTGTTTGTATGACCTGAAATTTTCAAAATTTCAAGATAAAGAAGGGTGTTTTGAGGATCCTCCAGCAGGTAGCTTAGAGGTGAAGGGAACCATAGCAGTCATGTTCCACCCATAATGCAGTGTAACGATGTTTGAATTAAATGGTCATCCAACCTGTATTTGGACACTTCGAGTCAGGAAGAGGTCATTCCCATATAAGTTATCTCATTCCATTGTTGAGCACCATCATTGGAAATTTCTCTCTGAAAATGACCTGAAATCTGCACCTCTGTATCTTTTTTCTAATAATAGCCCTTCAGCTATTTGGAGATAGCTATCAATTCCCTTTAGGAGTCTTTGCTTCTCTAGGTTAAATATTCTTAGTCCTTTCAACCATTCACTTTTTATACATGTTTTTGGGACCTTAATCTTTTAAACTGAATTTTCCTAAATAAATTCACCATTTTCAAAGTGTTTGGATTCATGTCAGCTCCTAGAGCTGGTCACCATGTTCCTGAAAAAATCAGAAAACAGAGCATTGTTGACTATTTCTTTTGGATCAGTTGGACGAAAGTATTCCTATTAATACAGCGTGAGACTGGGTTAGATCTTCAAAAGTGTTCACATGAATTTTGTAATAAAAAAAAAAAAATCCCAAGATTTCATCTTTGCTGCTGAAATAGGTTCTTTCTATCCAGTTTTTGTTTGAATTTCTGAACCAAAATGTAGGGCTTTAGACTTTTTTAAAATTAACATTGCCAATACATTTTAGCACACACTGTAAGATGGAAATACTTTACATTATTTAAAGAAAGATCACATTAAATCTTATTTTATTATTTATAATATATGTATTTCTCCATTTCCTCTTATTTTCACATTCAGCTCAGCTTTTTTTAAAAATAAATCTGTGTCAGTGATAAACAAGGTGAATCTGCTCAAGGACTATATTTTTGAGACTTCTCATCAAGTTTATACTCTGTCATTAATTCACATTAATTGGATATAATTTTCTAAAAGCCATGAATCCAATTAAATATATTTTATTATTCAGCCCATGTTTTATTCAAGGACATAATTGGAAATTAATTGGAAACTTTATTGCTTACTTTCTAAAAGATAATAGTATCTGAATAGCCATCTCAAACATTAAATGACTCAGTTTAATAGTTTTGCACATACTAGTTTTGTTCTCTTGGAGTTCATTGGACGTTTTTTTCTATTAAAGTAAAAATATAGGGGCACATGGGTGTGGTAGTCGGTTAAGCGGCTGACTCTTGGTTTTGGCTCAGGTTGTGATTTCAGGGTCATGAGATCGAGCCCCACATAGGGCTCTGTGCTCAGTGGGGAGTCTGCTTAAGATTCTCTCCCCCTCTACCACCCCACCCCCTGCACTCCCTCTCATCCTCTCTGTAAATAAATAAATCTTAAAAAAAATAAAAATACAGAGTCTTTCTAAGAAATGTGTTTGTGAGCATTGATCCTTCAGAAAGGAGAGCCTGAGGTAGCAATTAAAGTGTGGTACAGGCACAAGTGTGGTAAGATAAAGGAAATAAAAG
Organism: Halichoerus grypus; assembly: GCF_964656455.1. Classification (NCBI taxonomy): domain Eukaryota; kingdom Metazoa; phylum Chordata; class Mammalia; order Carnivora; family Phocidae; genus Halichoerus; species Halichoerus grypus. Next base: position 59,238,271 of record NC_135719.1, on the reverse strand, counting down.
AAGTGAGGCAAGGAAATATTGGAACAGAGTGAGCGGAACAGAGACAGTAAGTTGCTCAGTGGGCGTGTTTGCTTAATATTCAGCACTTCCCAGAAGATTAAGGAGGAATCCCACCTCAGATTAGTCCATGAAAGAGAGTTAAAAAGGGGGAAATATATCTGCTTCGCTCTGTGCTGTCTCCTGCTTTGCATCAGTCAAGGTTCACCCACACTAACTCCCCACATCCCACCAGCTCAGTTGTCTTGTCCTTCCAGCTTCGTTCTCACCTGGTATATCTGTGCCTGCCCATACGTGGTTAGGGGGCATCAAATCTCAAACCTGAAATTAAGCTGGATGTATTAGTCTGCTCAGGTTGCCATAACAAAATACCATAGTCTAGGTGGCCTAAACAACTGATTTCTCATAGTTTTGTTGGAGTCTGGGAAGTCAAAGATCAGAGTGCCAACGTGGTCAAGTTCTGGTGAAAGCTCTCTTGCTGGCATACAGATAGCTAGCTACCTTCTTGCTGTGTCCTCACATGGCAGAGGGAGAGAGACAGACAGAAAGCTCTTTGATAGATCCCACCCTCAGGGTTTCAATATATGGATTTTGATGGGACACAATTCAGTCTATAGCATCCACCCCCTAAAATTCATGTCCTTCTCACATGAAAAATATGTTCAGTCCATCCCAACAGCCCCAATACATTTTTAAATTTTATTTTATTAAGATTTTTTTATTTGTTTATTTTGAGAGAGAGAGAGAGCAGAGTGAGCAAGAGAAAACACGAGTTGGGGGAGGGACGAAGAGACAGGGAGAAGCAGACTCTCCACTAGCAGGGAGCCCTATGTGGGGCTCAATCCCAGGACCCCGGGATCATGACCTGAGCCGAAGGCAGATGCTTAACTGACTGAGCCACACAGGCACCCCAGCCCCAATACTTTCCCCCCACCCCTTCATTTTTCCCTTCCTGCTATCTTCTTTTTTTTTTTTTTTTAACATATAATGTATTATTTGTTTCAGAGGTACAGGTCTGTGATTCAGCAGTCTTACACAATTCACAGCGCTCACCATAGCACATACCCTCCCCAATGTCTCTCACCCAGCCACCCCATCCTATCGTCAAGTCTAAAGTCTGGAGTCCAGAGTCTTATCTAAACATCATTTAAAGCAGATATGGGTGAAATTCAAGATTCATCCTGAGGCAAAATTCTTCTCTGTGAACCTGTGAAACCAGACCAGTGATGTGCTTTCAAAATACAATGGTATTCCCATTCCAAAAGGTAGAAATGGGAAGGAAGAAAGGCGTGACAGTTCCCAAGCAAGTCTAAAACCTAGTGAGGCAGGGGCGCCTGGGTGGCTCAGTTGGTTAAGCATCTGCCTTTGGCTCAGGATCCTGGGATTGAGCCCCGCATTGGGCTCCCTGCTCAGCGAGGAGCCTGCTTCTCCTTCTCCCTCTGCCACTCCCCCTGCTTGTGCTCTCTTGCGCCCTCTCTCTGTCAAATAAATTAATTAAAAAAAAAAAACCAAACCTAGCAAGGCAAATTACATTAGATCTTCAGGTAGGGGAAAATCCTCTGGTTTGATGCTCTGCCCTTTACATCCATGAGGGTGGCCGCATACCTACCGCACCATCACCCCCATGACCCTTTGGGGCAGCCCTGTCCCTTTTGGTCAATATTAGGCAGGAAACAATAGAAATAAAATACATTGTAATCATGTAAGTTAATATAATCTTTCTAGAGAGCAACCTTGTGATGCAAATTAAAAGCCATAAAACTTTGCATATCTTTTGGAGCAGTGATTCCAAGTTTAGCTATTTATTTATTATTTATTTTTAAAGATTTTATTTACTTATTTGACAGAGAGAGACACAGTGAGAGGGGGAACACAAGCAGGGGAAGTGGGAGAGGGAAAAGCAGGCTTCCCGCGGAGCAGGGAGCCTGATGCGGGGCTCGATCCCAGGACCCTGGGATCATGACTTGAGCCGAAGACAGACGCTTAACAACTGAGCCACCTAGGCACCTCGCCCCAAGTTTAGCTATTTATAATAATAATATTTTGATACTTGCACAAAATATTTCAGTACAAGAATGTTTATCACAATTCATATATTATTTTAAAAAATATTTTATTATGTATTTATTTATTTATTTGAGAGAGCGAGTGTGTGCGTACATGCGAGCTGTGGGGGGGGGGGCAGGGAGAGGGAGAGAGAATCTCAAGCAGAGTCCCTGCTGAGCGTGGAACCAAAAGAGGAGCTCTATCCCATGACCAGGAAATCATGACCTGAGCCGAAACCAAGAGTTCGTTGCTCAACTGACTGAGCCACCTAGACGCCCCCACAATTTGCATATTATAATGAAACACGTAGAAACCCCAAATGTCAACATATAGTTTCTCAATAGCCTAATATGCAGAGAAATGACAACATCATATTCAGACCATTTCATGTCATATAAGAAATCCAAGGTTTAATAAATAAATGAAGCAGGTTAGCAAACAACATGTGCATTGCAGATGCTGTGTGTGCCATCGCCATGTGCCTTCACCCTCACTACTTCAGGTATGCTTGCTATACTTCCAGTTGGCAGCATCTACTTCTGTTTGCCTGAGTTTTTTTTTCTTTTTGTTCGTGTGCTTAGCAGGCCAGGAGTGCTAAAGAATAATGCTCCTGAATGATAGTAATTGATAGAGTTCATGTGTGAACAGCCCAGGTCATTCACTCCTTTGTTGAGATGACTTAGAGAACAGTGCTACATACTGCAGAGTTCCTCACTGGGATCAGCTTCAGGGATCCACAGTGATGCCTTCCCAGGTCATGTACCCTCTATTGGCTGCTTTCTCTTCCCTGTCTCACTTTTCTACTCTCCTACCCGTGTTTCCTGATGTCATCTCTCAAGTGAACAATTAACACTTAAATCCTTGTCTCAAGGTCTTCTAGGGACATTCAACCTAAAACACCAATTCAAACAATTTCAATTAAAAATAATATGTATATGTATATATGTATATATATTATATATAAAACTGACTGGAAATATGTACATTGAATTAGCAATATTGGTTATTAGTGGGGTTGGTGAGATTATAGATGGACATTTTCTTCCTTTTTACCTAGTTACATTATCTTTAATGAACCTGGAAGAAGTAAAAAGTAATAAAAGTTATTTTAAACAGGAAAAAACAACAAATGCTTTTTCTCTTGTTCACTCTTTCTCAATCCCATTCTCATTTCAGTCCCTTCAAAGGAAAGCTACTTAATATGAGTTCCATTGATTTATAGTGCAAGGACTTATTGTGTAATTATATAATGGCTTTTAGTCAAAGGAATATTAAACTAACAGGCCTCAAGCAGTTCCTGTAGCAAGTGAATTTCAATTTTAAACTTTCAGTATTCTCTCTGCCTTGGCCACATCTTTAAATATTTCAGAGCTAAGAAATTCTTTTTTTCACCAGAAGAAGATTGACCTGGATAAGTGAATAGTATTTTCAGAATTGCAGGTATAGATATGCCTGAAAAATATGCTCTCCCTAGATTGTGTTATTTTAAAATAATACTGATTCCTTTTAGATGAAAAGGTATCAGACCTCAAGATTTCAGACGTGTTCATTTTCAAAAAAGCTTAAAGGACAGTTATGCTTATCATACAATTCTATTTGTAGGGTTAGAGAGAAAAATAAATTCTTTAGACAAATCTTTAAGTCTTTGAAATGAGTAGTGTAATGAGTGGTAATGGACATTGAACCAAGAGTTAAGAGACCTGAATTCATAGCCTTAGACCAGCTAGTAACCTGTTTGTTCAGCTGTGGATTTGATAAACTTCAAGCAGAGAGAAAACAATGAGCAAATTGAAGGCATGAGTTAATTTCTATTGGGAACAGACAAGTTACATAAGTAAAGTGATCTAATTTGGACCTTTTTTTTTTTTATGTTTGATAAAGACATGAGTACTAAGAAATATTTCTTTACCCTAAGAAAAGCAATGGTTGCAGGTGTGACTGATGAATAGTAAATGCACTTGGCCTCAGCTATAAAAGGTGTATGGGAAGTGTGGTCTGTGGGTAATTGTATTAGTTTGCTAGGGCTACCATAATAAAATATCACAGAATGGGTGGCTTAAACAACAGAAACTCTTTTCTTCCAATGCTGCAGACTGCAAGTCCAAGATCAAGGCTCCTGCAGGTGTGGTTTCTCCTGAGGCTGCTCTCGTGGTGTTACAGATGACCACCTTCTCACTGTGTCCTTTCATGGCCTTTTCTTTGTACATACACTCCTGGTTTCTCTTCTTCTTATAAGGATACCAGTCCTATTGGATTAGGGCCCTACTCTAAGAGGCTCATTTTAACTTAATCATCTCTCCAAAGGCCTTATCTGCAAGTAGGGCTACATTCTGAGGTACTAACAGTTGGGACTTCAACTCATGAATTTTGTGGGGCACTATTAGGTCTGTAACAGTCATGTAGGTAGGAAGGTGGAAGAATGATGAAAGCTCAGATTTTGGGACCACTAAACTCCATAAATCTATTTTGAATCTCAAGCTATATTTTTCTTGATACAGCTTTGAAAATCTGTTTCTAAAATTATATTTCTATTTATCTATTTCTTTTATTTTGATAAATATAGAAAATTGCTAAAAATTGGCTCCACGTAAGTTCATCATGAAACATACACATACAAAAAAATTGATTACATATTAAGGCAAAAGAAAATTGTCAAAAAATCCCCCAAAGTGGAAATCCTGAAACTACAGCAATAGAACAAGAAATCAGTGACTAAGATATGGTAAAAACAAAACCAACAAAGTAAAGGAAGACAGTAAAGTAACAGCAAAGAAATTTTTTTTTTTTAAGATTTTATTTATGTGTTTATTTGAGAGAGAGAGAGTGGGGGAGAGGGACAAGCAGACTACGCTGAGTGCAGAGTCTAATGCTGGGTTCCATCCCACGACCCTAGATCATAACCTGAGCTGAAATCAAGAGTTGGATGCTTAACCAATTGAGCCACCCAGATGCCCTGAAATCATTTTTAAAAAGAAACTCTTCTAAAAACTTGGGTTAAAGAGGCAAGTAAAAAAACTATGTGGTAGACAGAGGTACTAATGAAAACTTTTCAATTATTCTTCTTGAGTACTCCGAAATTATGTTAGTAAATGTTATGATGTTATTAAATAAATTAATGTTTATAAATAAATAGTAAAAAATAAAACATATTAAAACTTTATATTTTTTGAAAACAAAAAAATTTCAAAATGTATGTGTTATACATTCCACTTCAGAAGGCAGATAAGTTGCAATACTAAAGAAATAAGAATAAAAGAATTAATGAATGTAAGAGCATAAATTAATCAAATGGAAAGGAAAATATTTGTCTTCAGAGCTATTTCTTTTTTCTTTTTTTTTTCAGAACTATTTCTGAAACTATTTCTGAAACTATTTCTTTTAAAAGACCATCTAGACAACCCAAATATAAAACATCAATTATGAAGACGTATTTTCTCAGCTAATGAAGAAATTTAACCATTTTAAATGAATACTAACTATACATTTATATCAACAAATTTAAAAATATAGATCAAATGAATAACTTTCCTGAAAAAAAATTAGCAATTTGGACTCAAGAATAGTTGGAAACTATAACTAAAGGGACTATAAAGAATAGTTAGAAACTATAAATCAGAGCTCTCTCCCCTCTTCACCCCCAGCCCATAGGTATCAGATCCAAATATTTGTGCAAAGTCCAATTCAGCTTTTAAGGCACAAAAAATTGAGATACTAAAGCTATTGCAAACATAAAGATATACAAATTAGTAATTCATGCTATGAAAATGGTATGTTACTAGTTCCAAAAATGTTGGAGGATAACACCAAAAAATAAATTTACAGACTCATCCCATATGTGAACATAGAAAAAAAGTATTAAAAATAGCCATCTAATATAGTCTAGCACACTATTAGAACAACACTGTGCCATATTTCAGAATACAAAGATGGCTCAGCATTTGGAAATCTATTTGATTCACAACATCAATAATTAAGGAGAGAGAGTATATGATTTTTTTTAAAGACTTTTATTTACTTGAGAGAGAGAGAGAATGAGAGAGAGAGAGAGAGCATGAGAGGGGGGAGGGTCAGAGGGAGAAGCAGACTCCCCGCTGAGCAGGGAGCCCGATGCAGGACTTGATCCCAGGACCCTGAGATCATGACCTGAGCTGAAGGCAGACGCTTAACTGACTGAGCCACCCAGGTGCCTGAGAGTATATGATTGATGCTAGAAAGGCCATTTGATGAAGTTTAACATCCATTTCTGAGCAACTTCTTTAGTAACTTGTAAATCAAAGAAAATATGCTTAATTTTAAGTTTTTTTTTAATCAGTAGTTAAATAGCAGAAATCATACTCATTGAGAAACAGAGGAATTTCTATAAATTTAGGAAAAAGACAAAGATGCCCAGTCATTACTATTATTTAACATCAGGCTGGAGATCAAAGGATACGAACAAAGGGGCAGTTACAGAAGGACATACAAATGAAAAATAAACAATAAACATGAGAAGACATGCTCATCTGTAGTAATAATAGGAATGAAAACTAAAACTACAATAAAATATGATTTTTACTTATCGGATAAAACAATGCTTGATTTTGATACAATTGCACTCATTATATAAGCCCTTCTTATGTTCCTTCCTTAATGCCCCCACTTATCTGTGGATTAACGAAAATCACTTTACAACTATTCTTCACTAATTCCAAAACCTCAGGGCATCCACTGAAAGTCAATGACTTTTCTCTTCTGAAAAAAACTGCAGACAGGAGAGATCTGAGTAGTTGAGGGAGGTGTGGGATGTAGTAGAGGGAGAGCTTTGGTCCTGTGGATGGTGGTGGTTTTTTTCTAAATTGTCTAAGAATAAATACACCTTGCTATTGTAAGGATTGATTTCCTTCCTGCCCATTAACATGACTTGAATTCTATTTCCTGTAAAATAATAACCCTTACATTATTTTGCTAAGGTGCAGTCTTTTCTTCCTTGTTCAAGGTTATATTATAAACCTTTATCACATTAATCTATCTATGAATAGAAAATGGCCAACTTGCTGCTCTCTAATCCCCAGAAATCTCCATTGATCACCTGACTGGATTTGCAGCAGGCAGGGAAGGGTGGAGGATACTTCAATGCATTCTCACCTCACTAGCAATTGAGAAAAAAATTGTATTACATGATTGCACTGATCAACAAAAAAATGCAGCCAGAGACCATTTGGACTACTCGTCTACAGTTCTTAATAACAAAAGGACTAATTTAAATGAAAAGAGGATGGGATGCCTGAGTGGCTCAGTGAGTTAGTGGCTGCCTTCCGCTCCTGACCCCAGGGTCCTGGGATTGAGTCCCACCGAGGGCTCCCTGCTCTGCGGTGAGTCTGCTTCTCCCTCTGCCTTCCACTCCCCCTACAAGTGCTCACTCTTTCTCTCTGTCAAAATAAATAAATAAAATCTTAAAAAAAAAATAAATGAAGAGAGGAGCTGCATTGATTCACCTAAGCCTCTGAGTTATCTTTCCTGGATCTGGAGGCTGAATGCTGGGCTTGTCTTGTTAATTGTGCTGCAGGGGTCAGAAGAAGGATGTTCAGGGAGACCTTATAGCTTGTGCAGCCTGCCCCAGCAGGGTCCTTCCCTCTGCCTAATGTACAAGTTATTCTTGCTTGGGAAAGTGCTCTGTCCACAAAAAGTCATATATCCTTTGTTGTTGAAACCACAGGCAGTTAGGATTGTTGATTTTTTCTTTTGGCCAAACCATAAAGAGCTAAAAATGACCCATATAGTCCGGAGGGATGAAAATAAGATAAATTCTAAGTTATAGACTCAATTCCATTACTCAGGGATGTAGAAAAAGTGATGTTTTCTATAGAGACTTTACTGAGACACAGATTTAACAACAAGAATAATAAGGAGAGAAAACTAACTGATAGCCCAACAAAATGGATCAGAGATAGAGATCTTGGCTCAGAGTTTGGGGTTTGAAAAGTATAAATAGGGCCCTGGTTGACCAATGGTTCCTGCAGTTACAGAGGACCACCACACGGGGGCGGCAAGCCTTTGCAATCATGAAGTGGCCAGATCCACTTCTTTCTAGGTTGTGACCACATACGTCACGAGCTACCAAAAAGCAATTGTTCATACACTGGTATAAACATGCATGATTTTGTTTTCTTGTGAGGATATTTCATGAGTAGAAGAAAATCATTAATATTTTCTTCCATGTCATGCGTTGCTTTATAAAAAGTTGAATCCATAAAGACTGTTGTGAGCTTACTCATTTTTATCTCAATATTAGGATATATTTCCCCTCCCCCCTGAAAACAGTTCATTAAGCATATTTGGGGGTTCCTGTAGCTTTGTTCCAAGTATGTTAACTAATTCCCTCAGTATCCTTGTTACATGGAGATCAAATCTTTTGGGTTCCTCATTATCCTTATATAATACAGTTTTATCCAAATCCTTCTCCTTCAGTAAAACATTGGAGATATTTTATGTCTTAAGTTCACCAAGTCTCACCCACTAGAAATTATTTTTTCCTACTTTCCTCCTCATTCAAGCAGTTATTTTCTATCTTTACAACATTGACATACATTGAATATTGTTGGCTGCTAACTGTCCCCTGATGTGCATTCTCCCTTTTCTATTGTGACACAACTCTTGCATTTTAGCTGTACTGTACATGCTGTTCCTTTTCACCCTTCTTTCTTCTTTTTTTCCGACTAGCTGGAATGGAAATGTCATGGGCCACGTGCATAAGCACATAATCTCACTGATGGCAGAGCAACAAGATTGAAGAACTTTGACCATCCAGCTTGCTTTCCTAGGACTGCTTACACCTGGATCTAAGAAAATGCACTCTATCTTATTTAAGCCACTGTGGTTTGGGGGCTTCTCTTATAGCAGGTGAACCTATATCCTAACTAATACAAGCATCTAATATGTGCCAGGTGATAGTGGAGCACATTGTGTGCATTATCATATTTAATCCTCATAACCACTCTGTAGGGCAGTTCTTATCGTTATTGCCATTTTACAAATGAGTACCTCAAGGGATAGGGACTTAAGAGGTTTGGCCAAAGTCATACAGCTAATAGGTGGGAAAACTAAAGCCTCTGCTCTGAGCCACCATGCCATACATCTACTCAAGGATGACTCCATCCCTTCCCTCATTTCTCACATCTAATTAAGACCAAGTCCCGCTAGTCACTCTTGACACTAGTGTTGAAATCTATTCCTTTCTTCCCAGCTCTACTACCACAAGCCATTCCTGTTCTTCCCAGGTGGTTCCCCAGTTGCCAGTCATTTTCTCCTTAATTCGTTCTCATTTAACCTCCCAAGTTATCTGCCCCCAAGATAGATTTGATTGCTTGAATTCCTTGTCAAATCCTTTTACAAAGGCCTTCATTTATGTTATGGCTCCTGGAATGTCTTTTTTTTTTTCTTTTTCTTTCTTTTTTTTATTACTATGTCTTTTTTAAATTTTTATTTAAATTTTAGTTAGTTAACATACAGCACAATATTGGTTTCAGGAGTAGAATTCAGTGATTCATCACTTGCATATAACAACCCAGTGCTCATCAAAACAAGTGTCCTCCTTAATACCCATCACACATTTAACCCATCCCCCACCCACCTCCCTCCATCAACCCTCAGTTTGTTCTCTATTGTTAAGATTCTCTTGTGGTTTGTTTGCCTCTCTCCGTCCCCCTCCCCCCACTTCCAATATGTTCATCTGTTTTGTTTCTTAAATTCCACAAATGAGTGAAATCATATGCTATTTGTTTTTCTCTGATTGACTTCTTTCACTTAGCATAGTACATTCTAGCTCCATCCACATCGTTACAAGTGGCAAGATTTCATTCTTTTTGATGGCTGAGTAATATTCCTGGAATGTCTTTTTTGACCTCCTTATTTTTGCCCCACTTCCTCTGCCAACCTCCACCCCCTCCTTTCTCTAGTCCCTACTAATACTAATTGACTTAATATGCTCATGCCATGTTCAGCCATGTTTATTCTTGCCTTGGAGTTTTCGCATGTGCCTGGAATATTAATTCTTGATTTCCCCTGACTGACTCCTTCTTCTCCCTCAGGTTCAGCTTATGTTTGAATTTTGGAAAGCATTCTCTGAGTCTTCCATAACTAATCACTAATCACTTCCATAACAACCTCTGGTCATTTGTATCAGATGTAACATTCTGCTTTATGTCTTTGATATATTCCTGACAGGTCTGTGATCTCCTTGAGGGCAGATCGATTTTGCTTATTGCTATATCCAGTTGAGATCACAAGACCTCACACAAAGTGGGCCTTTAATAAATATACTCTGAATGACTGAATAAATGGTTGAAATTGGGAGGTGGCAGCAGATGTCCATGAGTCTCCCTAGGTCTGAGCCTGTGGCCTTGGTTCAGGTTTGAAATTATGAATTCTGGAAATTGAAAACATTGATTTTGTGTGGTTTCCTCTTCACCTAGCATCTTGATTAAACCCAGCACTTAAAATGGCCTATCCCAACATCAACCTGTTAGGAGAGTGATTATTATGAAGGTGAGTACTTATGCTTTAACTCTTCAACTTGTAATTATGCATCCCTTTACCCCCCAAAAAATACATGAAGGGAAATATTCCTCTGCTACTGGTTTCTGGAACTGGAGGTGTTGGAAATGTCCACACAGTGGGTGTGTGAAGTGGATGAAGCCAAAAATCTTCAAGAGAACCCACAGAGCAACTATTATGATGTGTTACAATGACCTCTGATCTAAGCTTCAGGAAATCTGGCTCATTGTTCATGTTTCTGGACTCACAGTCAAATGTCCTAGAGAGCCATGTGTCTTCTATATTTGTGCATCAGTATTCAGTACGTTCCACCATACTACACCAGCTTCATTCTCAGAGCAGGGAGAACTAGTGGTGATGATAACAGCATCTTTGGCTCTTTGGGAGGAAGTTGTGGGGTAGGGAGTGAAGATTTTATGAGTTGGAAAGGAGAAATGACTCTAGACCACATTGATCTCTTCATATTTTCTCTTAAAATGACTACCATTCATAGTTTTTTTCTTTCTTTCTTTCTTTCTTTCTTTCTTTCTTTCTTTCTTTCTTTCTTTCTTTCCTTCCTTCCAATACAAGATGGTGGGGGGGTGGTAGTAATGGACAATGGTAATCACGATCTAAGTTCAAGAACTTCAAATCAAGTTAGTTATCCTTTATTGTTACTCCCTAGAGATGGTTGCCAACATCTTTAAATTCTGCATGTTAAATACCATTGCTGTCGATCCCTTATATTTCCATTTCAGTAATCATCACAGGGGTGTAAGTCCCAGTGACTATGAGTCATCAGAATTATTTTAACAGCTTTTTCTCCAGGCTCCATGTCTCTAGGCTCTGCATCTTTAATCTACCATATGCACTACAGCTCAATTAATCCTTATGAAAGTCTGTACTGACTGGTCCCAAATCTTGAATGTTCTCTATGACCAGTTTATCTTCAGGATAAATTTCAAGTGCTAATAATTCAAGATTCTCACAATCTGGCCTCAGTTTACATTTGCAATATAACATCTCATTGTTCCTCTAGGCTGATTATACCTATAACTGACCTTGTTGGGGGCACACACACCTTGTGGAGGAGAAATCATACTATTTTCTCCAGTCACTTTCTTCAGCAAGCTAAAGCTCTTTAAATGACAAGTTCATCAGGTTCCATGGCTTTTTGGTCAGTGTAGTTCTTTAAAAGCCTCCTCTAGTACAATTTTTAAATTCTAGTTTTATCTCCTCCATTCCATTTAATAGGCTTCATCTGTGTCCCAGAGATCTTCAGGATGGTAGGCTTGCTATTGCCCTCCTCTTTCTCTTCCTTGCCTGGTTCTAGATCCTTTGGTGTGTTAAGGAGGAAGAAGAAAGACAGGGGGAAGTCCCTTTATCTTTGTGGCCATTGTAATCTTCTTTCTGGGCTTGTCCCTGTTTCTCTACTGTCAACTTGTTGTCAGAGCTTTTTGTGTTTTCCTTACCAAATTGTGGGCTTCTGAGCTGCTCTACAACGACATCCCTTTCTTATCCCCACACCCACTTTGTCCTTTTCCCAGCTCAAAGAGGTTCAGAAGGCAAATCATTTAGTAGTATGTACCAATATACTTCTAATGACAAGATAAAAGATCAGTTACCTTTATGTGCTAAGTAAATCTCTTGGAGGCCACCTCACTTGGCTTTGGGGGAGGATTGAGCTCCCCCTCCCCCTTTCATGAAAAAGAGAGGGGATGATAATATGAAACTCCTGCCCTAGCAGATGATTCACATTTTTGACATTTCCTCCACTCCCCTTACCCCCACCATTGTACATTCCTCTGCTTGTGTAGATTGGATAGGAGAGTTGTCATGGGGTGATAGTTTTAGGGTAGATGAGGTAGCTTAGTTGCCACTAGAAAGCCTTAAAGTGGTGTCTGACCTTTCAAGGGTTTTCAGAATGTGCTTGTTGTCAACTATTGGTCCTTGGCTTTAAGTTCTGGGAAACTAGGAAAAGTGTGACTGACTGTTCTTATAGATTCCTAAATAGGCGTATTTCTTATAATAAAAATAGTAGCTAGATTTTACTGTGCATTTAAAAGGCTAGGCGTTGTACAAAATACTTTGCTGTGTTATCTCACTTAATCCTCTGACAGCCTAATGAAGAATGCATTATTAGTATCGTTCTCATTTTATAGATGAAGCACTTGAGGTCTAAATAAGTTATACAACTTTTCTACGGTCATACATGCAAGAGGTGGCAGTACGAGGACAAGCCCAGGTCTGTCTGATTTCTTTGCCCACACTCTTAACCTCTGTGACGTATTGTCTCCAAATATACCATGCACTATGCCTTTATCCATATTGTTGAAATTAGACTTTAGAGATTATCCAATTAGATATTTCCATCATGCAGATAAGAACCTTCACCTAGAGAGGATAGATGACTTTGTCAAGGTCACACATCAGAACTTTCTCTCCTGAAATACTTCCTTTACTATCCTATATATCCAAACCCTATATAGCCTTCAATACCTAGCTCAAATCCCACTTCACCCCACCTCCCAAAGCCTTTCCTGTCCAGCCCAGTCCTCAGTGTTCTCACGTTCCTCTGAAACTTATACCATGTTCTGCTGGTACCACTTATTTGGTACTTCCACACAGACTGTCTTGGCATTTCTTTAATTCCGATGTGACTAATTTTAAAAATCATTTCATGTGCACATGACTTTCTCCCTCGTATAGATTTTAAATACTGTGAGCAGTACTTTAGAAAATATTCTCTCAGGTTGCAGTTTCAATTCAGTTTGTTGAAAATGTGTTGAGCACCTAACAAGGTTAACACCATGTACCTGGAGATGAGTAAGAAATTCTCTAATCTTAAAGAACTTTCTGCTTTGTAAGGAACATAATTTAAGTGCACACATTATTATTTTTAAAAGAACAAGTAATATAAATGCCAAAGCTATGAAACTTGAAAGGACAGATTATATCTGGTTTGAGAGGATTTGGGAGGTTTCGTAGAGGAAGCAGATTAAAGATCAGCCTTGAAGGTGAAGATGGGTTTATGAGCATTGAAGGCCAAGGAAAAGCAAAGGGAAAGAAATGGTGCTCAGGGAAAAGTCTCACTTTGGCCTCCCTTGCTCTGTGGAGACCCAGCAGGTTGACTATGGACTACAGACTTACTTTGTTTGGCCAGTACAATATTTCTTTTCCAATTATAATCTGAATGTCTTTAGGTGGGTCATGCCTACTCTTACTCTCTATGGTTTTCTAACAGGCCTGTCTAGCCCCTGAAGGCTTTTGAGTGAGGAGGTGGCAGGAGGATGCTGGTAAGATGGCTGGAGGGCCAATGTTATGTCAGGGTAGAGATTTTCAAACAAGTCATTTGGGAAGACTAGAGTTTTGGAAAGAAAGAGTAATGTGATTGAAGCTGCACTTTGAGAAGGTGGATCTGGCAGTGGTATGTATGATTGAGCAGAAAGAAGTGGGGTTCAAAAAAATCAACATTCCCTGTGTTCCCTTGCAGCCTGTGGCACAAGGAGTTCTACCTCTCCAACAGTTCTTGTGGTCTGTGTCACAGTGTGGCCCTGTCCTGTGTTCCCTAATGTTTTCTGTTGCAGCATTCTTAAGCACTGGAGATCTGGGGTTGTGTCTTGTATTTTTGTGTGTCACACCATGCTGGCCCAGCACAGGCAGTCCATGGACAGTTGTTTGGAGATTCAGTATTACTTCTCTGGAGACAACAACAGTAATGAGGGAGGGACATTAATTGATATGCTGTATCAATTTAAATTATTAAAGAAGTTCTCTCAAATAACTGAGCACAGAGTGTGTGTTCTAAAATGTTTTTGTTTGTTCCAGTCCCACATAATGACCTTTTATACTAAATAATCTTTCCTGTTCAAGATAAAATATCTTTCTTTTTTGAGTCTGACATACGTGATATGATCTGAATTATTCATGATTGTTTTGGCTCATGTTGCATTTTGAAGTCTAATACGCAGAGACATTTTGACATAATGTGGTGCTAAACTCACTCATTAATACATTGGAGTCTTTCCCTAATTCAGTGGAAAGTTAAAACCTATAACCTCAAGTCCAAAAACTTCTATTGAGTCTTAGGCAGACACCTTCTCACTTGAGTCCTTCTCAAAATCAAACCTTCCTATTTCAGTATTGTAATTAAGAATAAAAGCTCGAAGAACTAACTCAGTGGTATGTTGATCTTTGTTGGAAAACTGGACAGGACTCACAGTACAGCTGTCCCGTATTATCTACCACACCATAAACCTAGAATGTGATGATATTAAGAAAATGCAATAGACATGGATTGGTTTCTTCCATAAAAAGCTTCAAGTTTCATAGTGCTCACACAGTACCTAGTCTTGGAAACCAAATAAGAAGGGCAGGAATTGCTGTTGGGGCCAAAGGTTTTTGTTCCAGTTTTTATAACACTATCTTTGGACAAGTCTCTCCAAGTTTATGTTTTTCACAAAATAATGGGCAACAAGTTATAACTGCCTGTTCCCCTCTGTTTCATCCTAGAAGTATTTTTTATTGTATCTGTAGACATTTTTGTGATTATAGAAACAATATGCTAATTGTAAAAACAAAACCACAGACGTGAATGGGATAGAGTAGGCTTTCTATGATTCCTGTCCCCAGAGACAAACACTGCCAACTGTTTCGCTTTTTGTTGTCAAATAAGATAGGCAGCTAGGTAAGTGGGATTCTTGGTACTTAAAGCAAAAGAGTAAATAATGGTGTTTCTGTAAGTCCAACTTTGGCATATTCTTTAGGAATCATTGAGGCAATTTATTTCCTATTTGGATTTTATCTTGCTCTAAGGTCCAACAAATTCCATGGTGGATGTTTCTTAACTCCATGACTGGGGGTGGCGGGGGGGCGCCTGGGTGGCTCAGTTGGTTAAGTGTCTGCCTTCAGGTCAGGTCATGTTCCCAGGGTCCTGGGATCGAGTTCCACATCGGGCTCCCTGCTCAGCGGGAAGTCGGCTTCACCATCTTCCTCTGCCCCTTCCACCCCTTCTCCGCTCTTGCGCGTGAGCTCTCATTCTCTCTCTCATGCAAAAAAACCAAAACACAAAAAAAACCTCCATCTGTTAAACTCTTCTATGCTACAATTTAAATCAGTGGCTGAGTCAACCTGGTGGATAACTTACTGGATCCTAGAGATTCTGGAAGTGGTTTCCCTGGGTAATTTAGGAAGTTGTCAAGGTAAGATCCCTCTGGGATAACATAGTAACATGCCAAAAGTCCAGCTTAGAAAAGTCATTTTAAGATAATTATCCAACTTGATTAGATGAATCATGCAAATGTTTCAGTGGTCCACAGGTAGTTTGTAGCAGAGCTAGAAGAGACTCCTGTTCTCCTTTTACCTTACTCTTACCAATGTATCCTGTGCCATCAATCCCTTCCATCCAGTGTAGTTCTGAAATCAGTTAAGTAAAAAATGTAAGTGCCCTGTTGCATTGCTGAAAAACTACTATTTTATTCATGGAATCAGCCAATAAATAATGAACCTCTGGAGCAATTAATGTACTTATGCAAACCATTTGCTATCTGGAGCAGTGATACTCTTTTGAAAATTTGTAATATTATGTGCTCTTTGACTTTCATTTTAAAATAATTTTTGCTTTTTTTTTTTTAAAGATTTATTTATTTGACAGAGAGAGACAAAGCAAGAGAAGGAACACAAGCAGGGGGAGTGGGAGAGGGAGAAGCAGGCTTCCCACTGAGCAGGAAGCCTGATGTGGGGCCCAGTCCCAGGACCCTGGGATCATGACCTGACTCGAAGGCAGATGCTTAACGACTGAGCCAACCAGGCGCCCTCCCCCCCTTTTAAAAGTAATTTTTGCTTTTGAACAATTAAATCAAACCTGGAGATGGTTCTCATTGAAAAGCGTCACCTCCAAACTCTATAAACAAGACATGCCTTGTACATTTTGATTGCCTTATAAAAGTATATTGAAAAGCAAAAAAAGAAAAGAAAAATAGCAAAGAAAATATTCCTCCATGATTTTAAATAGGTTTCATTTTTCTCATTTTTAAAAATTTTTATTTATTTTTTAATTCTAGTATAATTAACACACAGTGTTAGTTTCAGGTGTACAGTATAGTGATTCAACAATTCTGTACATTACTCAGGGCTCATCACGAGGAGTGTGCTCTTAATCCCCTTCACCTATTTCACCCATCCCCCCACCCACCTCCCGTCTAGTAAACATGTTTGTTCTCATATTTAAGAATGTGTTTTTTTGTCTCTTTTTTCTTTGTTTTTTTCTTAAATTCCACATATGAGTGAAATCCTATGGTATTTGCCTTTCTCTGAGTTATTGCACTTAGCATCAGATCCATTCATGTTGTTGCAAATGGCAAGATTTCATTCTTTTTTATGGCTGAGTAATATTCTTTTGTATAAATCTATACTACTTCTTCTTTATCCATTCATCTATGGATGGACACTTGAGTTGCTTCCATGTCTTGGCTATTGCAAATAATGCTGCAATAAATATAGTGGTATATATCTTTTTGAATTAGAGTTTTCACTTTCTTTGGGTAAATACCCAGTAATGGAATTACTCGATTATAGGGTAGCTCTATTTTTAATGTTTTGAGGAAACTTCATACTGTTTTCCACAGTGGCTGCACCAGTTTGCATTCCCACCAAGAGTGCACAAGTGTTCCTTTTTTTCCACATCCTCGCCAACACTTGTTGTTTCTTGTGTTTTTGATCGTAGTTTTTCTGACACAGGTGAGATGATGCCTCGTTGTTTTGACTTGCATTTCCCTGAGGATGAGTGATGTTGAGCATCTTTTCATGTGTCTATTAGCCATTTGTATTTCTTCTTTGGAGAAATGTCTGTTCCATGTCCTCTGCCCATTTTTAATTGGATTAATTTTTATTAAAAGAATGTGTGGAAATAGCATTTATGTTAATGGTGATTTACAGACTGTCTGAGTAAATCAGGAACTTTGTTCTTGTAGCTATTTTAAGTATACCTGTGACTTTTTTGAAGTAAATCCTGTTTTTTTTTTAAATAAAAAAGATATATTTAGGTCATCTAACCTAATGTATAAAGTATGACAAAAATTTTAAATTTCTTATGCTACATGTGCATGTGTAATTTTTCTTCTACATTTGCTTTTAGACAACACATTTTATCAAGGATGACTGGCATTTTTGCTCAAACCATGCAGTTACTCTACAAAACTCTATGAGGTAAACAGGACAAGTACTGTGCCCATTTTACAGATGGGAAGGTAACCTTTCAATATTGAATTGCTAGAAAGAGGTGAGGCTGGAATGAAAATTCACCTTCCTTTGAGAGATTTTCCAGTGTTTTCCCTGCTACACTTTTTTTTTTTTTTTTTTTTTGCTTGTCTTTTTCAGTTTTGGTACAGCCAGGAGCAAATAACCAGGAGCAAAGCCAAGAACAAAAAGAGTTTGTAATTGTCATAATGAGAGCTCTGGATGAACAGCAGTTTTACTCAGATTTGAGAATTAGAAAGCTGGCTGAAAAACTATTATAAAGATTGAAGAAACTAGATGGCAAATCAATATTCATTCAGAGTGAACTTTATTGACCAATTACTTAAATTTCAAAGAAGTTAATTTGTGTTGCAGCAGCACCTTTGCAACTGTTTTCTGAAGAACTGAAGAAATAGCCTAATAAAGTTGAAACTGCATGCTTGGTTTTCAGAGAGAATTGTGGGCAGTGCTTTAGAGTACACCAGCAGGTCAGCATTTTGGTGACAGCATGAGCTTCCATGAGGTCAGCTGGGGGCTCTCCTGGGACTAAATCCTGATCTATGATTAGGATAACCCACTCTGCTCCTGAAATGAGATTTCTAACGGGAATTAACCACAGCAGCTGCTTCCTCTCTTTAAAAGCAAGCTGCTTTGTCATCCTTCCTTTACTGAAATCATCACAAAAAAAAAGGGGGGGGGGTTTGAGAATTTTCTGCTTATGACATTGCAGCAGACAATAGACAAAATAAGATGTAGACAATTGCTCACTGTCCCCTCCCAACACCAATGCTTCTTACTCCCCTTAGAGATTACTCCAGTGTGTTTTAGGATAACAATGGCTTAGGTTTAATGTTCATGAATAAAACAAGGAGCCTGTGAGTGAGAGTCTGAATTTGGAAGGTAATAAAGAAACATATCAAGAGAGAAAAGAAACTTGGGGCTGAATTGGAAGCGGAATATGAAAGAAGCAATCTTTCTTCTGTATAGCCCCGAGTAATGTTGGCCCTGTCAGATACATCACAGCTCTTAAGTCACGCTTTAGCAGAGTTTGAGGCAAAGCAAGGAATAAGCCCATCCTTTAAGGGCTGCATTAACTTCTCTTAGCCAGTTGGAGACGTTGTGTGTGTATGTGTTTGTGTGTATGTGCGTGCAAATTCACAACTAATTGGTTTTGTTTGTTTTGCTCTGTGAAGGGGAAGAAGTGATACTTATTAAGTACTTCCATTCTTTTGAGCCTCAAAGTAGTCAGGCCAGTTGGAGAGATTGCTGCTTACCCAAGTTTGTATGGTTAAGGAATGTTAGAATTGAAAATCGTGTCCAAGTCTGTGCCAATATGTCCCATCCCTACCCCATTGTCAAAGTGATCATTTTAAATATCTGAAAATTAAAAAGTTTCCTCTTATACTGGGATCATAATTTCTGATTTGAAACATTTGAAATGAAATCTTTGTAAATTATGAAGAAGTTTTGCTCAGTCATCCATCACTTTCAGCCACTTTAAGCCAGATTAGCATGAAGGGGAAATAATGTAGCATGTCCCTGTAGAGGATCGAGGGGCTGCCAACTTCTTCGTCCTCTTCCCTGGTCCCAGTTTAATTATCCAGCAGTGGGCATCTGACTCAAGCCACCAAATGGAGCTTTTAACCACCTGACTAGAACTTCTGTAGTCAGTTTTTCCTGGTCATGGAAATCGTGAGGTTTGAAAGTTGATTTTTTCACTTGTATTCGGAGTTCTGATCAGCACATTCATTTGTTTAGAGAGTATTCAGAAGGCGTATGTTCTCAAAAATCTTTCAGTAGCTTCCAATAAGTAGATTATTATTCCTATATTCATTACATAAAATCATAAAAGACCCTGTTAAGATATGAATATTATTGAGAAGGACTGTACATCAAGCCTCTAACCTCTGTGATCTCTTTAACACGTATGATCTTTCTGATATCTACTCAGCAACCTCTTCGAGTCTTGATAGAAGAATTAGCACAGGTCAATTTCAAAGGGAAAGAAAGGCCAGAAACAAACATCATAGGAGGTAGGGATGAGACAGCTTCGGTGTAAAGATACCCAGAATATGCATAATGGCGGGAAGTTAACCTCTAAAAAAGAGTGTAAGTAGTACTTAGCGCTAAGGGTTATATGAAGATGAATTGGGATAATGCATTTTAAGGTACTGAATATGGTGCCTAGTTCTTATTTTATGGTCAGCAAATGTCAGCTATTACTATTATAATAAAATACTAATATATTTAACATAATCGAATATGTTTTTAACTTATGAACTACTTCAAAATCTTCCATTGTTACATAGCTATTTTATCTTTATTATGCAGTTCTATGTAAAAATATGGTATTATATTTCAGATTTGCAAGTCTGGAAATTATTATTATTATTATTTTTTTAAAGATTTTATTTATTTATTTGACAGAGAGAGACACAGTGAGAGAGGGAACACAAGCAGGGGGAGTGGGAGAGGGAGAAGCAGACTTCCCTCAGAGCAGGGAGCCTGATGTGGGGCTCGATCCCAGGACCCTGGGATCATGACCTGAGCTGAAGGCAGACGCTTAACGACTGAGCCACCCAGGAGCCCCGGAAATTATTTTTTTCTATAGTACTTTTGTTTATAGTAGTTTTGTATATACGTAAGGTTATCATATTGTAATTCATTATTCCTGTGACCCAGAGTCATTACTTCTGCCTGTGTTCATGTGTTTATGTACAATTAATTTTATAATATGTCAGACCTATTATATGTCTCATGACAGGGACTCAGAATTATTCATATTGACAAGACTTGATGATTTGTATTGCCCTTTGAGAAAAGACACGTCAACACTTTTTTCACATTTCTACACTTTTCCACCATTTGCTAATATAACAGAGTTAATTGGGGCATAATTTATATTTGTTGAAAGTGGATTTGGTGATGGTGGGCCACTCTTTTCCTAAAATTTTGTCTAATCAGTATGTCCAAGAAACGGTTTTGGTGGAGAGGTGAGTGTAACATTCCTAAGGTCCTGATTTGTGTATTGGTATGATCTTTACAAAGGCTATTAAGCATTAAATAGTTTGGACAACCTATTCTCTATTCTCTACTGATGATGATATTAACCTTTTTTTTTTCTTTTTTTTTTAGTATACAGCTCTGGGCTCTGGTTCTCTTTTTTCATTACCCAGAGAATCTGTGAAGAGCTATGTATCTATAGTATCTTAGAAAACCTGTATTATAGGAAGAGATGTAATGGAGAACTAGCAATTGACTTGTTTTAAACTTAAAGTGATGCAAGTTTATTATCTTACCATAGGTGAATGCCAGCCTTAGAAAAGGGCAAGGCAGATGCTGGTGGATCTGGGTTGCAGGCTGTAACTTTGGGAGACTCAAAAATGAGAGATATGTTTCTTTTCACTTCTGACATCAAATATTGTCACTGTTTGCTTTGAAATATTTCCCCTTGGTATCAGTCATAGTCTGCAAGGGCTGACAAGTAGAGCATATTTCTCAGTTTTTGGGATGGAGTCAAGCAAAACTCTTAAAAGATTACTGTCTTTTTTTCCATGAGATTCAAGAGTTTAATTTTCTTAAACCAAAAAGAGAGAGCCAAATGCCAGTTCGACTCTATCATATGCCCTTTCATAGAGCTGTTGGTAAAGCAATTAAATGCATAAATGACAGAAATGATAGATATTGGTTCTGTTATTGCTATTTCATGCAGACAGAGTATATTTCCCCAAGATTAGATTTTATGACAACATTTTTTTTTTTTTTTTTTTTAGTCATAATACAGAACTGTTATTTGTCAAAGAAGTTGTATTTGTTTTTGGCTGTTGGTGAAATCTCAGAGGAAAAATTTCCAGCTCCATTTTACTTTTAAGAAGTACATAAACCTGAAAAGTAAAGTTTTTTTCTTTCAAAATAGGTTTTGTTTTGGCTTTGAAAACCTCAGACTTCCACAGAGCATTATAGTGTTTGAAATAAGCATATAAAATATTTCAGGGTATTGGTATTTATCTTTTTTCATAATGCTGGGCAAAAATTCCTAGGGAAAGTCTGAGGATAGGCTTTTTTCATCTTCTCTCTGCTGTTTTCAGTTTTCCAAGTTGCCTCGATGCCAAGGTCTGGGGGAATTGCTTCAGGTCCTGTGCACAGCCGAGTCTATCTAGGTGTGCACGAGACCGTCCGGGATCCTCATTGTTGTTACAGTGGTTAACACAAGAGATGCGCAGAGTGCTTCAGACTGGAAAGGATTGTCCAAATCAACTATATAATCCTATCATTTTTCAAATGGGAAACTGAGGCACAGGGAGATGAAGGGACCTCTCAACATCATCTGATCAGCTAGTGATCCAGACAGACTGACTCTCCATTTAGCGATTTTTCTCAGTAATTTCCCAGGATCCTTTTTGACTTCACTCTTGATTTGTTCTGCTCCAGTTCGTTCCAACTGGCTCCTGATCTTGACCTGACTGCTATTTTAGCTTCAGTCCTGCCCTCTAGCTGTATTGATTCACTAAGATTTCCCCACTAGGAATCTTGGCATTCTCTCAGTGGTTGGGACTTGGACTTACTTGTCCAGAGGCTTTAGTTCCTGGAGACCCTGGGAAGGACTCCTTCTCCACCTGCTGGCCTTTACTGCCCCTGCTGCTGCTACCCCATACCACACGGCTTATTCAGGTACTGCTTTCTGTCAGGCATTGTGCTTGGCACGTCACAAAACAAGTTCATGTCCTCCACACAACGGCTCTTTAAGGTGGGTATTTGATCACCTTGCAGTTGAGGAATCAAAGCTCAGGAATCAAATCACGTCCCCTTCATCTTAGAGCGGTAAGTGCAGACTGAGATTAAAACCCAGGAGTGTCCAAATCCCATTCTCTTTCCATGACACCTCTCAGTTCCAGCCTGAAATGCTTAAAGCTCAGATTTTGAGTAACAAATTGTTGTAAAGTTGCCCTGCTTGGGGGACTCTGGCTCCCGTTAACCTGCTCTGTAAAACATCTTTAACTGTGTACTAACTCAGGAGCTTTCTCTGTGCAGGCTTGTATGATGGTAGGACTTCCCAGCTTTCTGCTCTTAGAGCTGTTTTCCATATTCTGCCCTGTTTTATGTTCTGGATGTGGGAATGGGAATGGTTTAATGTCACTCTTGGCTGAAACAGTAACTTCCTGATTGAAACTCCAGCTGAAAACAGACCTTCCAAATGGTAAGATCATAGAATGCCCTGATATGTTCGATGTAACACTATTGAACATTTCCACTTGCTTTCCTACCTCCCACTTCTGCCATTTAAGGGACAAATTCCTTTTTTTAACCATTTCACATTCCCTATCATGAAGGCATCATGGTCAGAAAGGGTCTGTAGCAGGATTGATTCCAACAGCTGCCAAAGGACATCAGCTGCCTTAGCAAGTTGAATTTACCTAGTTTGCCCTGCCTTGTTGCAGCTACTTGGATTTAAAGATACTGAGAATCCCTCACATGACAGCCTTACATTCAGTATTTCCTGGCAGGATATATCACTGCAGGAACGGAAAGGAGGGGAAAATATTCATTGAGTGCTTATTATGTGCATAAAAATATGTTAGAAATTTTCATATGTATTACCTCAATTGATCCCCACAATAAGTGTATGAAGTATGGAATTTTTTTCTCATTTTAAAGAGACATTAAATGGTTTACTTGAGATCACAATATTAGAAATGGATACTATTGGCATTTGAATCTAGGTGAGACTGACTTCATGTATATTACCAGGCTACCCCTAATAGTCCAGAAGCCTGGGGGCCCAGGCTTCCATCATCCTATCTACTATTACTCTCACCCTATGTGGGTTAGACAGGGACCCTGGCTTCAGAAATGCTAACAAGAATCTTCGCTAATCTTTGAAATTTTTATCTCCATTTATCAAAGAATGGTGATTTACATGCTTACACAGAGACTAAATTATAAATCTATAGTTTTCATTTTCCCTACCCCACTCAGTGACTAGACAGTTTTCGGTAAAGAATAATACTCCTTGTTGCAGTGTGCCCCTGGTAGGTATGGGAGGGTGACATATTTTGGCCTTGGCAAAGATCCAGCACATCTTTCCACCTGGTGGTTTGACGAAAAACCAAGGTAATATTTGTTTTATCTATGTGTTGACTCCCTAATGGAGAAAAATCCAGCTGACTCGAGTAGCTGACTAATTCTTTTTCTGGATTGATAACTGCAAACCTAAACTTGAAAAGAAAGTGAATCCATTCCTAACCATCGTACGCTCATTTGCGTGCTCTTTCTTTCTCACTCCCTCCTTGTCTCTCCTGCTTTCATCTCCTCCGGCTAGCTCTACCCAACTCAACAACACCTTAGCCCCACACATGGCCAGTATGCACTGACTCTTCTTTTTAAAAGACATTCCTTCCTGTGAAGCTGAAGATAGATTATTTATTTTTATTTTATTTTTGTAATTCAGGTCACCTTCCTAAACTTGAATTTCTTTTTTTCTGAAAAACAAGGAGATTAATCTGGAAATATTTTAAGATTCAATATGTTTGCCAGTCTGTTAAAATGAATGAATCTTAATGAGCATTTTTTTATTTATCCTGAATAAAGTTTTAGCAATGGGCCTCCCCAGCCACAGGTGACTTCCTCTGTCCAGCACTGTGAGGCAGAGATTTGTTGCCATTTCTCTCAGGTTCTATCAGCACAGAGCATCCTTCTTTCCACCTCCTCCCCATGACATCCCATTCTCTCTACAGTTTTCTTATTTGTTTCTCAGTCACCACTAGTTCTCTCTGCCTCCACCTGGGGGGCTTACCAAAGGCAGGGGTTTCTGTCCTCGAATTTCCTCTGACTCCCCAACTAAGACAGGTCCTGTCCATACTTGTTACAGATTTCATCAGACCATATTCAATTCAACAAATGTTTGTCTAGTGTCAATCATGTGCAAGCCTATGATGGTTGCTATGTTTCCATTCTAAGGATACAACCTCACCAGGGAACAAGTTTCATAGAAAGAAAAACCTGGAGTCCCTTTTTGAAAGACTTCTGTATTTTTCTCAATATTCAAATAAAAAAAAGATTTAAAAAAATAAGCTTTTTTCTATATTTATAAGAATCTTGATAAGAAAAAATATATATGACATGTTACTTAAAAGCTTCCAAAAGGGAGAAATAATATACTTATCTACTGGGTTCTGTATCTTATACATTGTTTTCAAGAGTATCCATGTCCTAGTCATGAGGATTAGAATTTCAAAACCTCTACTTTGTGTTTAAGGAATTCGATAAGTTATGGAAAAAATGGGATTATATAATTGAGGTTACTTATGAATTATGAGAGTATTTATTAATATATTTTATGCTCATTAAAATAACACAGTAAAGGCAGCCTATTAAATAAAGAGAAAGTCAATAATAGTTTATATATTTTAAATTAGTAGTAATGGGTAATATATCATTCCTTGCTCAAAGAAACTCATTTTAGGATTTTACTCCTCCAAGTTTTAATGAGATACTTATTAATTTATTTAGTGTTTTTGTGTATTATCTGGGCTTATCCTCACAAATTGGTATTTGTTCCAAAAGAAATTGGAGTGGAAATGTTGACTCGTGACTTTTAGGTCCCCACAGTGATTGCAAAAACACAGAACAATTAATGGATGAGAAGAAACAAATAAATAAAGCAACAGGGATTCTTTAGCATAGCTAAGGAAACATTTCTCATCCCTGATAAATTATTCCTCTTAGTTCTTTTTATGATCACTTTAGGTCAAAGCATATCCTAGAGTCTCCTCTTCCATAAGACCTTTCTTTTTCTACTAAAAGACCCTTAAATACAGCTTTAAGGCTCAGTGTTATTTTCCCTCAGATTTCTTTATGTCTCATTGGAATTATTACAGCTCCTTCACCCCTCCAGCTGGATGTCACTTCTTGCATAAAAACATTCTTGAACTTGGAAACTTGGAAATTTCCTTTTTGGAATTCCACTCATTCTAACTTCTGGTACAATTACTTTGGTGGTTACCTTATTCATCTTCATTATATTGTAAGCTTGTCAAGCTCTATATTCCCTCATCTTTATTTACCCAGCAGCATCTATCAGGGATCCTGCTGAGAGTGGCTACTTAACAAACATTAGCTGAAATGAATTATTGAATTACTGTTTGGTACCATTGTGTGAGCAGTACAGAGTTAATATTTATTGCTCAGAAAAGAATGACCAAAGCATGCCCTTTGTCTAATGTGTGATTGTTTCTTTTCAACTTCATAATGTGTTAGATTGAACCATATTAAATTGCTATTTTGTAGTTCAAACTTGACAAAAGCTGAAAATATTGACAATTTCATATACTTCAGTTTATATTACTAATATGTTTTCAAATGTTTCACAGGCATTGGTATAACTTTCGGGCACTCAGATAGCAACCATTAATTTTTCAGATTCCAAGGAGGTTTTTATCGTATGGAATCTAATTTGTGAGGATTCAAACCACTCTATCTGAATACTCTCCCTTTTTTTCCTTTAGCTTTTTTTTTTTTTCAAACAAGCTCTATCTCTTTATAGTGATTAAGATAATTCTCAAAATTTCAGAAGCATTTGGAATTTTATGTGAATAGAATGGAATTTTATGTGAACTCCTATTTTTATTGTTTAGAAAATGTATTTGAGAAGAATGGATTTGTTATCATTCGGTTATGGGTCCCCCCCCTTTTTTTTTGCCTACAATAGAGACTTATTTGGGAAAAATTATATGAGTATCGGGTTTTTGTGCCTCTCCAGTTCAACATGCAATCCATGTTAACAAACTTAAGATTCATATATCAAAAACTGAACTGGTGACCTGCTCCTCCCCAAAACCTTCCTCATGTCAACTAATGGCAACTTCATCATTCTAACTGAACAGGCCAAAAAGCATGGGATCACCACTAGGTCCCCTCATTTTCATACTCCACGTCCAATTAATCAGAAATTCCCTTTTGAGTCTACCTTCACTTCCACTTCTCCCACCGTGATTCAGACACTGTTACTTCTTATCTGCACTACTACAATGACCTCCAAAAACCTCTCCTTGCTTCTATTCTTTTTCTTTCATTTTCTATTCTCAAAAATTAGTCAAAGTAACACTTCTAAAACGTAAGTCAGATCATCTTACTCGTCTGCTCAAAACCTTACTGTGGTTCTCCATTTCACTCAGAGAGAAAGCTAGAGTCCTTGTGATGATCTACAAGGCTCTACATGATCTGCCTCCTCCCCCTAACACCACCCCAGTCCTGCCCCATCACCTCTCTGACTCAGCCACTTAACCTTCTTGCTGTCACTTGAACATGCCAGGCACTCTTGCATTAAGAGCAAAAATCCAAAGAAGTGCAATGCTCATAATGCTCAATAAATATTTATTGAATTAAATTGAACTGAAGTTAGCTCACAATTGGTGCTATTATGATAAGATTTAGAATTTGGGATTACCATTCTTCTTTTTTTTTTTTTAAGATTTTATTTATTTATTTGACAGAGAGAGAGACAGCGAGAGCAGGAACACAAGCAGGGGGAGTCAGAGAGGGAGAAGCAGGCTTCCTGCGGAGCAGGGAGCCCGATGTGGGGCTCAATCCCAGGACTCTGGGATCATGACTTGAGCTGAAGGCAGATGCTTAATGACTGAGCCACCCAGGAGCCCCTACCATTATTCTTTTGCTTAAGTTATATCTCATAGCATCCACCAATACACAAGTTCCTTTCCTCTTTCAAGTATCTTTTTTTTCTTTTTTTTCTATTTGGTAATGTGGGCTTGGGAGAATTTCCATGGTATATTTTGGAGATAAATACGATTTGGAACAGCATAAGTATCTTAATTATTCGAATTATGGACAAGCATATTGTTGGAGAATTGACCAATGTAGGAGGGCTTTTCTAATTCTATGAAATGATTTGGCAGAGTTGCCCATGATCAAATCAGAGATTTATAAGGATGGATTTATTTACAGTTGTCTCCAGGATACCATCTGCCTAATTTAAATTTAGTGGTGAGTGAAAAAGATATATTGTTAGATAAGTGCATAGCTACAGGCTTTGATTTTTGTAATTCATTCATAAACATGATAGTATTGGCAAATTGCCTGAATGGTAAGACCTTTATTTTGATCACAAATTATAACACCACTTAGAAAAATTTGTGAAAGGTTTTCTAAATTTTTTGAGATGACTTTTCATAGCAATAAGTAATTTTGTTTTTTAAAAGGAACTGTAGAGCATCTTGGCTTCTCTGATGGCCAGTGTAAAACTATATGTTTATTTTTGCCTATGCTTGCAGTACTTCACCTGGAACACTGGGTTTCTTAATTTATGGAGTTAGTGTGAGTAATATGCAGAAATGCATTGCTTAAAAAGTTTTTATAGTATTGACCAAAAATTTGTTCATAATAACTATGTTTTAATTATTAGTATATCTTCCAATTAAGGTAAACAAATTCATTTTTTATTAAAAATTTTCATTTACAGCCTAAAAGGTTTTGTTTATTTGTTTGTTATAAAACAATTTCTATTAGGTTTGAGCAAGATTTCTATATCTAAGTTAAGAATATCACCAGTGACTAAAATACTTGGTAAACAAATTTTGAACTTATAAAAAAATTTGTCAGTAAACACATCTAATTCTACATTTTCTTATTTTTAGAAGAGTTGGTATTTTGTAGGCTTTAAGAAACTGTGAGGATCTAATGATTTTTGAGAAAAGTGAAAATATAAGCACTAATCTTATTTAAGTGTATGCCATACATGCCAATATTTTAAAATTACAACAACAACAAAAAAGTTGGCATGTTGATTTAAACGTATCCCAAATGAGGCTTAAGAACCCCCTTTAGGAATTGTGTTGAAAAAAAAAAAAAATGAAATTTGGTAATGCTCAGATGGAACAATGCCCTCTATCGTAAGTGAATGATCAACTTCTGGCTGTAACTTTGACATATAAAAAGCTTGGAAGTCATCACTCCTATGCTCACAAGAAAAAAAGTAGAACACAGTGAAAATAAATGACTATTTTTGGATCCATAAGATAATTTGGTTTACAGGGCAAACCACACTCAAATCTGTAGGTACAGCTGAAAACAGAAAATCACAGAAGCAACCAGCTTATCTGGAGCAGAAGACGCTAGAACCATAAACTTGTATCTTGCCAATTTCTCCTGGTGAAGATCCCAGAAAAATGCTCTCTTGTTTCTGGCAGAATGAGGGGAAAAGTAACCATTTTGAAATATTCCCAGAGGTAAGGAACACTTGTGAAGGTCACAGCCCAAGGACACAGGGCCATTAAAAGTCTGAGATTGAATTATAAGATTATAGAAAACCTTTCCTCCCCAGCACCTTACCACTGCATCAGTAGGGCTCCAATATAATAGCAGTGAATTACAACTGAGAGCTGCAAGGTGCAGATGCTGTTTAAAAAGGAGTTCTTAGGGAAACAAAATCAACAGAAGAGACAAAAAGTCACCAGAGGAAACAGAAGCCTCTGGCACCTATAGCAACATTAAACAGACCAACTCCTATCCAGATTAACATGAAACATCACTGTCTTAGTCTTCTTGGGCTACCATAACAAAATACCTTAGACTGAGTGACTTAAACAACAAAAAATTGATTTCCTCACAGTTCTGGAGGCTGGGAAGTTAAGATCAGAGTGCCCGCATGGTCCATGGTTGGTTTCTGGTGAGAGTTCTTTTCTTGGCCTGTAGAGCGCTGCCTTATTGCTATACTCTCATATGACCTTTCCTCTGTGTGTGCATAGAGGTGGGGGTAGGGGAAGAGAGAGAGAAGGAGGGCAAGAGGGAGAGGGGGAGAGAGAGAGAGAGAGAGCGATCTCATCTTGCAAGGACACCAATCCTCATTCCTATCAGATTAAGACCTTACCCTATGACCTCATTTAACATTAATTACCTCCCTAAAACCCCTATTCCCAAATACAGTCAGATTGGAGGTTAGAGTTTCAACATCTAAATTTCGGGGGTCACAATTTAGTACATAGCAGTTATGATAAAAGCACATTTATATTATATTCTGTTACCCAATGCATTATATTCAACAAAAAACGTCAAGGCATGCTAAAAGGCAAGAAACCTCACAGACTGAAGAGACAAAGCAAGTATCAAAACCAAACTCAGATATGACACAGATTTTGGAATTATCAAATAGGGAATTTGAAATAATTCTGATTAATATGTCAAAGCTTCTAATGGAAAAAATAAACAATATGCAAGAACAATTAAGTAATGTAAGCAGAGAAATGGGAACTCTAAGAAAGAACCAAAAGGAAATGCTAGAAATTAAAAGCTGTAAAGGAAATTCAAATGTCTTTGATGCGCTCATCGGTAGATTGGACAAGGTCAAGGAGAAAATCAGTGAGCTTGAAGGTATGTGAATAGAAACCTACAGAACCAAAATGTAAAGAGAAAAGAAAAGCCCAGAACAGAACATCCAAGAACTGAGGACAAGAGACCAAATATAACAAATGATATTCCCATTGCTCTTACGGCTTAGGAAACTGAAGGTTTTGGGAGCTGTGAGCCATAAAAAATGGACAAAGACCAAAATATATAAATCACAATATCATGAAAAATATACAGATTGAGGAGGAAGAAATAAAACTGTTTTTGTTTGCAGATGACAAGATTGTCTCTGAAGAACCTCACACAACTAACAAAAACAAAACTTTCTTGAACTAAATAGCAAGTATCACAATATCACAGGATATAAGGTTGATATACAAAAGCCAATTGCTTTTCTATATGCCAGCAATGAATAATTGCAAGTTAAAAATATACCATTTATCTAAGCACCAAAAAAATTTGACATAGTTAGCTATAAATCTAATAAAATATGTAAAAGGATCCATATGTGAAAAAAACTCAAAGTGCTGATGAAAGAAATCAAAGAAGATCCAAGTAAATGGATAGATTTTTCATTTTCAGATATTGGAAGACTCAATGTTGTTCAGATGTCACTTCTTCCCAACTTGATCTATAGATTCAGCATGATCCCAATCAAAATCCCCAACAAGCTATTTTGTGGATATTGACAAACTGATATTAAATTTTTATGAAAAGATGAAAGGCCCAAAATAGCCAACAAATGACTGAGGAAGAATGATGTGGGAAGACTGATCAATTACCTTAGTGATCAAGACTTACTATAGAAGTGCAGTAATCAAGACAGTATAGTATTGAGAAAACAATAGACACAAAGATCAATAAGAGACAATATATGAGAAAATTTAGGTGACCTTGAGTTTGGTCACTCAAACTGATGAGTTTTTAGATACAACACCAAAAGCACAATCCATGAAAGAAAAATATTAATAAGTTGAACATTATTAAAATTAAAAACTTAATTAAACACACTATTAACAAACTGAAATAATGTTACAGACGGACTAGGATAAAATATGTGTGATACATATCTTATGAAGAAGTTGTGTCCAAAATATATAAAGAATTTCTAAAACTCAAAATAATAATTAAAAAAAAAACAACCCACACACCTAAAGAAAGATCTAAAAAGATCTCAATAGACACCTCACCAAGGAAGATACACAGATAAGAAATAAGCATACAAAAAGACTATCAACATCATTTGTCATTCAGGAATGTAAATTAAAACAACGAGGTATCACTAAGCACCATTAGAATGGCTAAAATCCCAAAACTTATGCTAGCAAGAATGTAGACAAACAGGAACTCTCATTCATTGCCAGTAGGAATGCAAAAATGGTACAGCTTCTTTAGAAGACAAGCGGTTTCTTACAAAGCTAAACATAGTCATGCCATGTGACCCAGTAATTGTGCTCCTAAGTACTTATCCAACTGAGTTGAAAAGTTATATACACACAAAAACCTAAAGGCAAATGTTTATAGCAGCTTTATTAATAATCACCAAAAATTGGAAATAATAAAGATATCCTTCAATTAAGTGAATGGATAAAGAAATTCTGCTATATCTGTACAATAAAATATTATTTAGCAATAAAAACTGATGGAAGCCATGGTCAAGCCATGGAAAGATGTGTATAATAATAATTATACAATTAATGCAATTCTAAGTGAAATAAGCTAATTTTAAAAGGCTATATAAGATTCCAATTATATGACATTCTGAAAAGGAAAAAAACTATAGAGAAAAAGATCGGTGGCCGCCAAGAGTTCAGGAAGAGAGAGAGAGAGGGATGAATAGATGAAGTTAGATTTTTTTTTTTAAACCATAAAACTATTTATGTGTGATGCTGAAATAGTGGAGTCATGAGATTATGCATCTCTCAAACCCATAGACCTTTATAACACAAAGAGTGCACCTTAATATATAGGCAAATTATTATTCTTTTATTTTTTTTTAAAGATTTTATTTATTTATTTATTCGAGAGAGAGAGAGAGCACATGAGAGGGGGTAAGGTCAGAGGGAGAAGCAGACTCCCCAACGAGCAGGGATCCCGATGCGGGACTCGATCCCGGGACTCCAGGATCATGACCTGAGCCGAAGGCAGTCGCATAACCAACTGAGCCACCCAGGTGCCCTAGGCAAATTATTTTTATTAAAATTTTAATTTAGAAGGTTATGGGATTTCAAGAAGCAATGTAGACAGTGACAAAAGAATAGAAATGTACATAAACATTTCTATGTACATAAGCATTTCTAAAATGTACTAAACATATGAAACCATATCTCTAATGGGGATCGGGGGAAAGGTGCTGATAGAAGTAAATTTGGAAATTAGTGGAGTCTAACACCAAAGACACAAGGAAAAACACATAAGAACTGTAGTGTCATCAATAAGGTTTTTCCCATCAAATGCAGGTTAACAAATATGATACTGTTCTACCTGTATATTGGAATTGAATGATTATGTGAATGAATGATGGGTGGGGGGAGGCAAATTTCTCACTGTTGGGTTGGCAATTTATAGATAATTAAAGAGAGGAGGCTAGAATGATCCATATGGCAATGGATAAAAGTTGGAGACATTAGTAAGAATTCATGTTTAGATGGTTATGTGTGGAAGTAGTTCTAGATCTGTGTATATACATTTATCTCCTTGCTGTCAGCAGAGAGGGTCTAAAAACAGAAATGACACCCTAGTACTAATTAGTACATCTAACACCCAATCTTGATTTCTAATACCATTCAGATAGAAATACTTGATATTTTCTAATACCAAAACTCCTTGGAGAAATAGCTATTTTTAGGGGAAACACATATTCAAGATGAGCTTGGAGCTCATCTTTGTAGTTTTAGAAAGTTAGGGAGTGCTCAAACACACACACACAAACAGAAAATAACAAACCCAAACCTACACTGATAAGGGTATGGCAAAGGGGCAGAGGAACCAACTGAAAGAGCTCCTAATTGCCAAAGCTAGAAAAAATTGACAACCAAATAAAGTAATATTTGATTATAACCTGAAGTATAAAGCAAGTATCTATGAGTTTATACTGATATAAGTAAATAAATGAGTAAGTTAATAAATGGGAGGGGGGGAGACAAATCTCTCATGCAGAAATTTTATAAATAATTTATGAAGATATTCCATTCTAAAGGAGAGGCAGTGTAATTCTCTATTCCTTAAGTATGGCTGTGCATAGTAGTCACATTCTCTCAAAAAATACAGTATCTTAAAGACATTGGGGAGGGTATGTGCTATGGTGAGCGCTGTGAATTGTGTAAGACTGTTGAATCACAGACCTGTACCTCTGAAACAAATAATACATTATATGTTAAAAAAAAAAAAGAAGAAGATCATAGGAAGGGAAAAATGAAGGGGGGGAAATCAGAGGGGGAGATGAACCATGAGAGACTATGGACTCTGAGAAACAAACTGAGGGTTCTAGAGGGGAGGGGGATGGGGGGATGGGTTAGCCTGGTGATGGGTATTAAAGAGGGCACGTACTGAATGGAGCACTGGGTGTTATACGCAAACAATGAATCATGGAACACTACATCAAAAACTAATGATGTAATGTATGGTGATTAACATAACATAATAAAATAAACAAACAAAAAAACAAAACAAAACAAAAAGTGAAGGGGAGTGACCTTACAGTGGAGAAAACTAATAAACACTGTTTGAGCCAGATGATCAAGGTCAACATCACCAGTCATAAATCAGGTTGATAGTATGTACCCTTGCTATGATGTGATGAAATTGACACTGTACCTCAGATTTTCCTCCTTAAACCCATAACTCTAGTCTAATCATGAGAAAAACGAGACAAATTGCAGTATGGGAACTCTGTACTATCTTCTCAATTTTCTAAATTCTAAAACTGTTCTAAAAAAGTTTATTTAAAACTTGACTACATTAAAAAATGTCCAGTATTATCTACATCCTTATAATTCTTTATTATTTAATATGTTTATTTTTCACTCTCTTCTGCACAGCATTATATTAATAATGATAATGCTTCCAAATTAAATATATATAATTATCCAGTGAACCTTTTCATGAATAAAGCTTTTTTTTCTCTCTCTCTTTTTGTTTTTTGTTTTGTTTTGTTTTTTTTTAGAGAGAAAAAGAGAAGGGGGGTGGGAGAGAGAGAATCTTAAGCAGGCTCCACACCCAACATGGGCTGTCACAGGGCTCAATCTCAGGACCCTGAGATCGTGACCTGAGCTGAAACCAAGAGTTGGGATGCTTAACTGACTGAGCCACCCAGGCACCCCAAAGCTTTATTCTGTTATTAGGATTATTTCTTTAAGGTATTTTCTTAGAAATGAAATGTAGTTTTAGAAAGTTAGGGAGTGCTCAAACACACACACACAAACAGAAAATAGGTAATAGTCTTTGTCTTTTGAAAGATAGGTTGTAGAAGGCTTAGGTTGTAGAAGGCTTAGGCTTGATATGATACCATTTAAGTCTTGGATGAAGTAATTGAATATTCATAAATGGACAAAATAAAAACATTTTCTGTAAAATACATTTTAGAATGCTTCTGTAAACATAATCAAAATAATCCCAGCCTAAGTAAACTGAATATCTAACTAGTAATACATATAATCCTTAGTAGATGAGTTTGAATTCTCCAGCTGTCTATGAGATTAGAATGTGTACAAATGAAGAATGAATACTGCTCTTTGTGTTTTTTTAGGAGTTTCTTAGGAGTTACAGATGAGAAGGATTTACTCATCTCTGGATTCATTTTATTATTAATATTTCCACTAGTTTTATTATGTCTACTCCAAAATCCTAAAAGGTTTGAGAAATCAATGTTCTTTGATGAGCATTGAAAGCATAAACTAAAACTAATGTTATTCTACTGTTTAATCTTAATGTCTTTAACAAAGATAGGATTCTTTTAAGATGCAAAGACATTAAGAATATCTGAGTCTGAAGGTGAGGTTGAGGCCATTTAGTTCAGTGTTTTTCAACTTTTAGCATTTCTCAGAGGTTCTTGCAGATATCTTCTGCAAATATTTGATTTTTACTTAAAAATACATCTGAAGGGGCGCCTGGGTGGCTCAGTTGTTAGGCGTCTGCCTTCGGCTCAGGTCATGATCCCAGGGTCCCGGGATCAAGCCATGCATTGGGCTCCCTGCTCTGCGGGAAGCCTGCTTTCTCCCTCTCCCACTCCCCCTGCTTATGTCCCTTCTCTCACTGTGTCTCTCTCTGTCAAAAAATAAATAAAATCTTAAAAAAAAAAATCTGAAACAAATTAAAATGATAATAAGTAAATAAAAGCACCACATGAATCTAAATATGTTAATGTCACATGTGACACATTAGTGACCATCATCAAGTTAATTTGAGCTGCCAATGTAATATACTTTTGTGGAGTTCCATGAACAATACCCCATTCATCTACAGGAATATATTGGAATATCTTATAAAGTTGTAGATTGAAGAACACGTTATCATTGTTTCATTTTGTGTTTGATTTTTAACTTACTTGTGATAAAAGTGAGAAATATACCACTAGAACCCGTATGTGCCAAACCTAATTAAGTGACAGTCTAGATCTACTAGTGAATTGTGTTTTAATCTTTCATTGTAGTTTTAACACTTACTCTTCAGTTGGTTGCTACTTTGCTCTTTTGGTTCAGTTTAGTAGATTTCTCTGATCTTTCACGGATTGTTTGTTTTTCAAAGGTATTACTTATTTGATACACATTTATATGAATCAGTATTTTACTCTTAATGCTGGATACCAGTATGAATATTGTTTTGCAATATTCAATATTATTATTATTACAATAGTACTTTGGATGCTGAAGTAGACATACATTTGTCCTCAAAGCAATCCTCTCATGAGATCATGACCCAAGCCAAAACCAAGAGTAGGATGCTCAACTGACTGAGCCACCCAGTTGCCCCAAGATAACACCCTTTCTTTCATATATGTATATGAAAGAAAGTTTTCTACAGAGATGTATATATATTGTCCAAGCAATACGAATCTTCTTTCATATACATATACATATATGTATATGAAAGAAAGGGTGATGAACAAAAGGCAACTGACATTTAATCTCATTGTCAGGAAAACAAGGGAATATGGTGGTGAGGATTATGGATAACTGCAGTCACATAATTCACCTGAGGAGGGCAGCCATACCGCACGTCCAGGGGCCTATTACTGTATTAAAATGGAGTCCCAGTGTTCATTGAACTTCTGTTTTACTTTTTTTCAAGAAGAACCAGAAATGCATATCTTTTATGTTAAATCATGCAATTTTTAAATGTTCAACATATCTGAGGCCCAAATCTGCAATCTTTATTTTGTACTTTTGCAATGCCGACTCAGAAAATGTCCAATGTTGTTAATTAACTGAGCTCCAGGAGTCTGTACTTTATTTTACCCACTTTGTCTTCATTTTTATTTTCACTTAGAAACTATTCTTTTTTTCCTCCTCTCCAATACTAGTCTTAACATTTACCAGAGATTTTTAAAAAATATTTGATATGTACTTTCTGATGATGAAAATAATATATACATCTCTGTAGAAAACTTGGAAAATACTGAAAAATATTTACAAAAATGTAAGAATAATTCTGTATATTGCTATCATTTTATTCATTTTCTTTTTATAGTCTATGACATATTTAATTAACATAATAAAGTCATTGGATTTATTTGTCATAACAGAAATTCTCCATGAAATTAAAAATTCTTGGTAGACATTATTTAAATGTCTACATAGATTCGTATTGCTTGGACATACCATGATTAATTAATTTAATTAATAATTAATTTGATATATTTATAATTAGTTAATTATAACTAATTGGTTTACTTATAGAGCCACATCTCTATCATTGGACAATTAGGTTGTTTCCAGGTTTGCAGTGAACACTTTGGTACATAAACTATCTATATTTTGAATTATTTTATTGGAAATAAAGTTAGTAGATTCAAATATATGAATATTTTTAGGTCAAATAGATTTCCAAAAACATTTTGCCAATGCTGCCAGCAATTTGAGAGTGTATATTTTACTGTATCCAGAACATTTGGATAATCTCATTAAAAAAAATCTTAAGGTAATTGATGATTCTATGTCTCTACCCTCTCCTCAGGTCTTCTCTTTTGCTACTGACTTATTTCAGGAGATAACCTTTATTCCTATTTAAAAAGAAAATTGAGTGTTCTTATCCCTCTACCTACAGTTACCCATACTCATTCTTATTCCTTTCCACTTGCCTCAATAAAAGAAATTCTTTTTGTTTTGGCTAATACTTCCACTTGTGCCTTATCACTCATTTCTTCCTATGTCCTCCAAG
Source organism: Halichoerus grypus (assembly GCF_964656455.1). NCBI lineage: Eukaryota > Metazoa > Chordata > Mammalia > Carnivora > Phocidae > Halichoerus > Halichoerus grypus. Next base: position 59,200,747 of record NC_135719.1, on the reverse strand, counting down.
ACCAGACTTTCACAGCCATACCTCTACCTTCAGTGTTTTCAATATCTTCCTCTCTTGGGTTCTTTCCTCATAACTTATAACAATACTTGAATTTGTTTTATTTAAAAAGTCTTTCTTCATCCTTGTTTCTACTTCCAGTTGCACTCTTATTTCTCTTCTTTCCTTTACAGCCAACTTTCTTTGCATGGTCTTAACTCCCTACCTTTAATTTCTCCACTTCTAAGATTTTCCTGAGCCCCAACGTCCTTACTTTTCTGGAACAAGTCTTGCTCAGATCACCAGTGATCTACTATATGTAAATCCCATCTAGGTGTACTTTTCTAGAGCTAAGAGACAGATTGAAGGAAGTTGGAGATGAATTTTGACCTCAACAGGATGGCCAGTTGTGTCCAAGGATTAGCAGAAATGGGGGAGAAAGAAGACTGATATGGTTAGAAAGTGCACTGAAGAAAGTAATAATGTTATCAGGTAGTGACTGTAAAACACAAGGACCTAACATGAGTAGTTTGGGGCAGCAGAAACCTAACATAGTAGCAGAAAGACTAGTTAGGGAGAGAAGAGACCACTGCAGTGACAGATAGGGGACAAGGAGATAGCTGAGATTAAAAAGTCTGATTTATCTATTCATTTATTTAATTAACTCACATTAAACACTTAATACATGCTAAGCACAGGGAATATAGTGTTTCAAGGGGTAGATAATTCATTGTCAATATCAGCAGAAGCAAGAAATTTGTAGTTATAGAAGCCAATGCAGAAACAGTTTGGTCAAGGGTCTTCAGGGGACTTAGTAACTGCACAGTGACTGGGGCATAAATGAATCCCAGTACCATCAGCAACAGAGAAGGGAACTGAAACTCATTATGGAATAATATAAGGTATGGAGGAAGGAAAGAATGATGTTAAAGGAAATAAGGGATTATAGGAAAGATAGAGGGAAAAACAGAAGCAGTGGACATTTCAAAGGTGATAGGTTGGAATGCTGAGACATTTATTCCAATAAAAGTTCCTTTGGAAAATGCCAGTGGAAATCAACAGTCAATCTGAAGTTTTATTCTGTTAGAAATAAAGATAAGATAATGCAGATACAATCATTTGTTTGCTTTAAAAGTATTCTCTTAATACAGGGGATAAAGTCTTCATAAAATAATCAAATAAGTTATGTTGATAGATACTAGTTTCCATTTTGGAGCTGTAAAGCTAATGCAGACTGCATGACATGAGATTATCTCAGATTTCAAGATTTCTTTGACCCCAACAGATGTAACACATTAGAATATTATAGTGTAAATAAGAGTCCGACATATTGTTCTACAGCACAAGGTTTCTTGATAGAGCCTATCGAAATAAATCAAAAGCATATCCATCAAATGTCACTTGAAATATTTCAGAGTATAATCTCTCAAGAGAAAATAATTTCCATTCTAATTAAGTTTCCTGAATTTGAAATTCAGCCAGAGCAAGACAAATCCAATCAGAGTCTTCTTCATTAATATGAGATTGTAATGATATCTCCATATGGAACTGGATGGCTGCAAGGCTGACCAGATAATTTTGCCTTCTTCAATCCCATCGCCCCCAGCTATATCAATAGAGTGGCAGTTCCCACCAATCTCCAGGCTATCCACCATGATCAGACCAGGTACACTGCTGTCTGGTGACTGTTCTGTAGCCTGAGAGCAGGCTTAGGGAAGCAGGCAGTAGGCATGATCTGGTATTGGGAAACTGGAAGTTGAGGGGCTATGTTGAAGTCTAGGGCAGGCAGGAAGTCATATGAGCAGCCTAATTATCTGTGAATGAGAAGGGATTTAGTGACTGAAGACCTCTCTTAGAGCTGCTTTGGTGGTTGTGGGGTAGTTAGATAATGTTAGATAATGAAGTTAGATAAAAAAAGTTAGATAATGAAGTTTCAATCTGAGATAGGGAATGGTTAGTATTTAGACCTTGGAAGCACATAAGAAAGGAAGGATAATATGAAGTAGAGATGACCTTGTACAGTGATATAAAAGGTCAGAAAAACCCTTGAAACTCAGTGGGTCTTTAACATGAATATCCACATACCTAATAACTTTTAATTGATTGGCTAACTGATTGATTGGTTTGCTTGGCCAAATTCAAGCCTTAGAATTATTTTAAATCTTGAAGGTTCAATAGGAAGACCTTTGTCTGGGGCAAACTGAACTTTTCCTGCTGAAATGGTAGACCATGCTTGGTTCTGTTTCCAGTTTGAAATAGTGCCATATTTATCAAATAACACTTTTAGGCATCATTTGAGGAATTTTGGGATCTTCACTCTTCTTCTTTATAAATGAAGAAACATTTAATATGTCCAAAAGAACTTATACAAATAAATGCACATTGTAAAGCATAATAATTTGGAATACAAATATAATGAAAAATCTCATTTTAATTTTTATCCATATGAATTGTCATCTTATAAAATATAAATGCAAGAATATATCTTCATGTAAATATTTTCAATAAAAATGAATAAAACCATCCTTTCAGTGTTTGCTGGATTAACTCTAATAACTCTAAATTATTTTATTTGCCTTCAGGTCATTAGGGACATTGCCTCATTACTTTCACAAAATAACATTCTATTTTGCAGAATTGAAAATGTATTCAAACAATAGGTTACTCTGAACTTTATAGGAGAATCTTAAAATTTTTGAAATCACAAGTTCTTATTTATTATTTTTTTTTACTTTTTTTACTTATTTTATTTAAATGCAATTAGTTAACACATAGTACATCATTAGTTTCAGATGTAGAGTTTAGTAATTCATCAGTTGCATATAATACCTAGTGCTCATGACATCATGTGCCCTCTTTAATGCCCATCCCTAAGTTACCGCATCCCCCTCCATCACCTCTCCAACAATCCTGTTTGTTTTCTATAGTTAAGAGTCTTTTATGGTTTGTCTCCCTCCCTGATTTTGACTTATTTTATTTTTCCCACCCTTCCCCTGTGATCCTCTGTTTTGTTTCTTAAATTCTACATATGAGTGATCAATGATAATTGTCCTTCTATGATTGATTTATTTCGCTCAGGATAATTCCCTCCAGTTCCATCCATGTTGATGTAGATTATAAGATTTCATCCTTTTTTTGATGGCTGAGTAATATTCCATTGTATATATGAACCACATCTTCTTTATCCATTCATCTGTTGATGGACATCTGGGCTCTTTCCATAGTTTGGCTATTGTGGACATTGCTGCTATAAACATTGGGTTACAGGTGACCCTTTGAGTCACTACATTTGTATCTTTGGGGTAAATATCCAGTAGTGCAATTGCTGGGTCATAGGGTAGCTCTATTTTCAACTTTTTGAGGATTCTCCATACTGTTTTCCAGAGTGGCTGTACCAGCTTGCATTCCCACCAACAGTGTAAAAGGGTTCCCCTTACTCCACATCCTTACCAACATTTGTTGTTTCCTGACTTGTTCATTTTAGCCATTCTGACTTGTGTGAGGTGGTGTCTCATTGTGGTTTCCATTTGTATTTCCCTGATGCCAAGTGATGTGGAGCCTTTTTTCATGTGTCTGTGGCCAACTGTATGTCTTCTTTGGAGAAATGTCTGTTCATGTCTTCTGCTCATTTCTTGACTAGATTTTTTGGTTTTTTTGGGTGTTGAGTTTGATAACTTCTTTATAGATCTTGGATACCAGCCAAGTATCTGACATATCTGATATGTCATTTGCAAATATCTTTTCCCATTCCGTAGGTTGCCTTTTATTTTTGTTGACTGTTTCCTTTGCTGTGAAGATGCTTTTTATCTTGATGAAGTCCCAAAAGTTCATTTTTGCTTTTGTTTTTCTTGCCTTTGGAGACATGTCTAGCAAGAAGTTTCTGTGTCTGAGGTGAAAGTGGTTGTTGTCTGCATTCTCCTCTAAGGTTTTGATGGATTCCTATCTCATATTTAGGCCTTTCATCCATTTTGAGTTTATCTTTGTGTATGGTGTAAGAGAGTGGTCCAGTCCCATTCTTGTGCATGTCGCTGTCCAATTTTCCTAGCACCATTCATTGAAGAGACTGTCTTTTTTCCATTGGATATTCTTTCCTGCTTTGTCAAAAATTAGTTGACCATAGAGTTGAGGGTCCATTTCTGGGCTATTCTGTTCATTGATTTATGTGTCTGGTTTTATACCAGTACCATGCTGTCTTGATGATCACAGCTTTGTAATATAACTTGAAGTCAGGCATTGTGATTCTCCCAGCTTTGGTTTTCTTTCTCAGCATTCCCCCCGGCTATTTGGGGTCTTTTCCAGTTCCATACATATTTTAGGATTGTTTGTTTCAGCTCTGTGAAAAATGTTGATGGTATTTTGATAAGGATTGCATTAAATGTGTAGATTGCTGTGGGTAGCATAGACATTTTAACAATTTTATTCTTCCAATCCATGAGCATGGAATGTTTTTCCATCTCTTTGTGTCTTCCTCAATTTCTTTCATAAGTGTTCTGTAGCTTTTAGAGTACAGATCCTTTACCTCTTTGGTTAGGTTTATTCCTAGGTATCCTATGGTTTTGGGTGCAATTGTAAATGGGATCAATTCCTTAATTTCTCTTTCTTCGGTCTGATTGTTAGTGTATAGAAATGCAACTGATTTCTGTGCATTGATTTTGTAACCTGCCATATTGCTGAATTGCTGTATGAGTTCTAGCAAGTTTGAAGTGAAGTCTTTTGGGTTTTCCATATAGAGTATCATGTCATCTGCCAGGAGTGAGAGTTTGAATTCTTTGTTGCCAATTTGAATGCCTTTTATTTCTTTTTGCTGTCTGATTGCTGAGGCTATTTTTGCTGTCTGATTGCTGAGGCTAGGACTTCTAGTACTATGTTGAACAACAGCAGTGAGAGTGGGCATCCCTGTTGTGTTCCTGACTTTAAGGGTAAAGCTCTCAGTTTTTCCCCATTGAGAATGATATTCACTGTGGGCTTTTTGTAGATGGCTTTTATGGTATTGAGGTATGTTCCCTCTATCCCCATACTGTGGAGAGTTTTAATCAAGAAAGGATGCTATATTTTGTCAAATGCTTTTTCTGCATCAATTGAGAGGATCATATGGTTCTTGTCCTTTCTTTTATTAATGTGATCTATCACATTGATTGATTTGCGAATGTTGAACCACCATTGCATCCCAGGAATAAATCCCACTTGGTCATGGTGAGTAATCCTTTTAATGTACTGTTGGATTCTATTGGCTAGTATCTGGGTATTTTGACATCCATGTTCATCAGAGATACTGGTCTGTAATTCTCCTTTTTGATGGGGTCTTCTTCTGGTTTTGGGATCAAGGTAACTCATAGAACGAGTTTGGAAGTTTTCCTTCCATTTCTATTTTTTGAAATAGCTTTAGTAGAATAGGTATTAATTCTTCTTTAAATGTTTGGTACAATTCCCCTGGGAAGCCATCTGGCCCAGGACTCTTGTTTTATGGAAGGTTTTTTTTTTTTTTTTTTTTTTTTTTGATTACTGCTTTAATTTCCTTGCTGTTTATTGGTCTGTTCAGGTTTTCTGTTTCTTCCTGTTTCAGTTTTGGTAGTTTCTAAGTTTCCAGGAATGCATCCATTTCTTCCAGATTGCCTAATTTGTTGGCATATAGTTGCTCATAATAAGTTCTTAAAATTGTCTCTATTTCTTGGGTGTTGGTCGTGATCTCTCCCTTTCAGTCATGATTTTATTAATTGGGGCCCTTTCTCTTTTCTTTTGGATAAGTCTGGCTAGAGTTTTATCTATCTTACTAATTCTTTCAAAGAACCAGCTTCTAGTTTCATTGAACTGTCCTACTGTTTTTCTGGTTTCAATTTCACTGACTTCTGCCCTAATCTTTATTATTTCTCTTCTACTGCTTGGTTTAGGCTTTATTTGTTGTTCTTTCTCCAGCTCTTTTAGGTGTAAGGTTAGCTTGTGTATTTGAGATTCTTCTAATTTTTTTGAGAGAGGCTTATATTGCACTGTACTTCCCTCTTAGGACTGCCTTTGTTGTATCCCAAAGGTTTTGAACAGATGTGTTTTCATTTTCATTAGTTTCCATGTATTTTTTAAAATCTTTAATTTTCTGGTTGACCCTTTCATTCTTTAGTAGGATGCTCTTTAACTTCCAATTGTTTGAGTTCTTTCCAAATTTCCTCTCATGATTGAATTCAAGTTTCAAAGCATTGTGATCTGAAAATATGTAGGGAATGATCCCAATCTTTTGGAATCTGTTGAGACCTGATTTATGACTCAGTTTGTGATCTATTCTGGAGAATATTCCATGTGCATTCTGTTGCTTTAGGATGGAATGCTCTAGTATATCTGTGAAGTCCATCTAGTCCAGTGTGTCATTCAAACTTCTTGTTTCCTTGTTGGTCTTCTGCTTAGATGATCTGTCCATTGTTGTGAGTGGGGTGTTAAAGTCCCCCACTATTATTGTATTATTGTCAATGTATTTCTTTAATTTTGTTATTAGTTGGTTTATATAATTGGCTGCTCCCAAGGTAGGGGCATAAACATTTATGATTGTTAGATCTTCTTGTTGGATAGACCCTTTAAGTATGATATAGTGTCCCTCTTCATCTCTTATTACAGTCTTTGCTTTAAAATCTAATCTGTCTGATTTAAGGATTGCTACCTCTGCTTTCTTTTGATGTCCACTCACCACAGCTTATTGAGGGGTCTGCAATCTTTCTGACTTTTTCCCTCTTCCTGACTTTGCTCCCTGAACTGGGCTTCCCCCCCTTCCTAGCCCTGTGGCCCCCCAACCCAGTCCCCCAGTTCAGGGCTCTGAACCTTGCTTCTGCCAAATTCACTCACTCCAAATGTGTGGATTGTTTCTATACTCCTCTGATCCTTTTCCTACTTGTTCCAAAATAGTTGAAGGTTGATCTAGTTGTACTCAAAGGACAAGGCAAGTCCAGGGTCCCTCTACTACTCTGCCAGCTTGGAACCTCCTCAAAGTGTTTTCTCAGGTTCTTATTCTTAAAGCAAATGTTCTTCTCACCTACTTTAGATCAGATCATTGAGAAAAGATCCTATGTTTTCATAGTTATGAACATCAACTTTGGAGTCAGTTTATACCCTAGTTCTACTACTTACTAGTTATGATACCTTGGGCACATTACTTAACCTTTATGATGTCTCATTTTGTTCAGGTAGTTTTATAATAGTGCTTCCAACCTATAAGTGTTGCTGTGAGGATTAATGAAATCAGGAAAACATTAAAACAGTAACTTACATAGTAAGAGTTAAATATTCTTATAAAAAATCTCTGTAAGGGAAATAGATATCCCAAGAACTGAGGTATGCCCAGAGTGGAAATCATAAGAGAAATAATTCATATTTGTTGGACAATGAATGCATGGCACATGGAACTCCCTGCTTCAGGGTAGAGATTTTAAAAATAGAGGGCATGCTGCTACCCTTGACACATTAAGCAGATTGAAACTGCAAATATTCTAACACATGTAAGTATCCACTGTCCTAAGCTCTTGCTAGAATTAAATGTTTAGAGGCTGGGAGAGTCCTGGGAGACCACTGAAAGTCTCTATAATGGATTTATATAGATAGCCCTATTACTGTTCCAGGCCTGTCAGTCTGACCCAGACTATTTACCTTGCTGCATCTGAATTTCCCACAAAATTCTGATTTCAATATTCACTTTAACAACATCTGTCTAGGTGGCATCTGATGATTCTTCTGGCAAGTATTCTCCATTCTTCTAGTAATGACCTCCTCCCTTCTGCTTGGCATGTAGATGAACTAGTCAGTCAAGATGTCCCATTCTTCTCTTGCCAAGAGATCAACCAGGACCCCCTGGAGCAGCATGTATTTCTGACTTAGTTACGGATAAAAACCTAGAGCATAAATTTAGAGCCCTCTGGAATTTTGCCATGGTTCTCGGACCTGAGTAAAATGAGTTGCTGCTGCAGTTACTAGCATTCTGCCGTCCAGTACAAAGGGGAGGGATTCCTTCTCCCTCCTCTCTAGCCCCACTTCATGGTTGTTCCCCCGTGTGCCAGCCTCAGACCAGGGTGGGTCCAAGGGAGCAGCATTAGAGACTGCCGAGAGTCCAGGCCAACTCCTCTAAAGGTTGTTCAGGTCTGGGCCTGAGTCCTGGGGCCCAGGTCAGCTCACTTCACCAATCAGTGCTCCCAGGGCACTTTTCACACAAACACTACCTAATTAGATAAGATATTTTACAAGCTGAAAAATCTGTGGGGATATTGCTTTTTCAAACATACTGGGGAGAAAATCAGTGTGTGTGTGTGTGTGTGTGTGTGTGTGTGTGTGTGTGTGTGTGTGTGTTTTAATACCTTGCTTTCCTCCTAGGCCAAATCAACTCACCCATGACCCATGTCATAAGTTCTGTCTGAAAGCCCCATCTATCTGCTTCCCACAAAACAGGCACCCTTCTTGATGGGGACTTTTCTGAGTATCTTTAGCAAAACACCACTTAAATTTACATACAACTGTGAATTTAGAGTTATACCATCTTTCCGTTAGAACTACACCGTTAGTACTACAGTTTATCAGAGTTAGAATTTAAAACATTGAAAATATTTAATAAAGCCAAAGGATCCTGACTTTCAATTTATTCTGTAAATATAATTTTGAACACATTCTTGGCATCAGTCTCTGTGCTGAAATTAGGGCAGGCAGGGTGGCTGGGCAGAGTGAGTGATTAATATAATAGAGTTTCTACCCCAAGGAGCTCATACTCAAGCAGGGAGTCCAACCCATGCATGATTAGCTATAATACAGAGGACACCCTTTAATGCTTGCTTAATCCTACTAGGTTTTAAAAAAGGAATACAATAACCATGTGTAGAGAAGACAGTGTCTTGGATATTGTAAAGGCCTAAGGAGAAACTGTGAGACAAATGCAAATCCTATTCCAAATTCCAGTAGATTAAATGAAAATTAGGGAAAAACAACTGTATATTTATCAAACATCTGGAGAGGAAATAATTTTTTATGTCAAGTAAAAGAAAAAAGCAGATCATAAATGAAGACATTTACAAATGGAACTACTTAACATGATTTTTAAAATATTTCAATATATGAAAAATTTTATTTTTTATTTTTTTAAGATTTTATTTATTTATTTGAGAGAGAGAGAGAGAGCGCATGAGCAGGGGGGAGGGGCAGAGGCAAAGGGAGAAGCAGGACTTCCCCCTGAGCAGGGACCCCTGATGTGGACTCAATCCCAGTACCCTGGGATTATGACCTGAGCCGAAGGCAGACACTTAACCGACTAAGCCACCCAGGCGCCCTTTTTTAAATTTTTTTTTTTATTTTTTAAAGATTTTATTTACTTATTTGAGAGAGAGGGAGAGAGAACAAACATGAAAAATTTTAAACCACCAAAATCAAAATACAGACTACAGACTGAGAAAATAATGTAGCAATTATGATCAACAAAGAATTAACCATTTTTATTTTTTTTTTTTAAGATTTTATTTATTTGAGAGAGGAAAATGAGAGAGAAAGAGAAGGAGCAGGGGTAGGGGCAGAGGGAGAGGGAGAAGTAGACTCCCTGCCGAGCAGGAAGCCTGATACAGGGCTCAATCCCGGGACTCCAGGATCCTGACCTGAGCTGAAGGCAGACGCTTAACCGACTGAACCACCCAAGTGCCCTGACAATTTTTATATATAAAGTGTTTTTAAACAAAAAGTCACAAAGTCCTCAAAAGACAAATGGAGAAAGGATTTAAGTGGATATTTAATAAATAATGGAGTACAATTAATAGACAACTATTTGAAAATTATGTTCAACTTCACTAGCAATCAAAATAATAAAAATTAAATCAAAAAGTTGTATCACATTTTGCTTATTGTATCAGCAAAAGTTTTAAAAGAATATAAACCAGCAGTGTGACACTAGTATATTAAATATTTGTTAATGAATATATAAAGAGATAAATTGGTGAATATTGGGGGAAATATAAGATACAAGTTGGTTTTTTTTTTTAAGATTTATTTATTTATTTTTTTGACAGAGAGAGACACAGTGAGAGAGGGAACACAAGCAGGGGGAGTGGGAGAGGGAGAAGCAGGCTTCCCACTGAGCAGGAAGCTGGGTGTGGGGCTTGATCCCAGGACTCTGGGATCATGACCTGAGCCGAAGGCAGACACTTAACGACTGAGCCACCCAGGCGCCCCAAGATACAAGTTGTTTTATTTTTTTATTTTATTTTATTTTGTTATGTTATGTTAATCACCATACATTACATCATTAGTTTTTGATGTGGTGTTCCATGACTCATTGTTTGCGTATAACACCCAGTGCTCCATTCAATATGTGCCCTCTTTAATACCCATCACCAGGCTAACCCATCTATTCATGTGACTAAAGGTACATATATGAAAAAATACAGTTGGAATGCTGCTCATTGTTCTTTATCCCAGTTTTCTAATTTGTAAAACGGAGAAAAAGAAGTGTATTACTTTCAATATTCTTTCATTATTTAATTTATTTTTCCAAGTTTTCTCTTTTCCCCAAATTTCTGTTACGGTATTGCTTACGCTTTTGAAATGCAAATCTGTAAAATAAGTCTTCAAAGTAAATAAAACAAAAGCCGCTTATATTAAACATAGATTATTATAAAAGAGGGGGCAGTGTAGCAGGGAAGTCTGAGATCAGGGCGAGTCACAGTTCAGGGGATGGTAATAGAAGAGCTGGCAGTCCAGGGCAGGGACCACCAATACAACTTAAGGCATTAGCCATGCCTGGGTTTGGAGCGCAGGCTAGGGGGACCTAGCTGTAAGAATGTGACCCAAGTCAGGGCTGGTGGCAAGGTGTTCAGGTCAGTTGAGGGTGGTACAACGTGATTTATCTGAGAAGGACATCCTGAGCAATGAGATTCCTAGTTGTGATTTATCTCTTCCATAGCTGCATTTTCCATGAAATATTCTGCATCCCCAGTGAAGTTTCTTTCTGCACTTGAATCTAAACAGTAGGCTGTACAGTAATGGAAGCATGGGGGTAAATTAGCACTGGGGAAGGCACCACAGAGAGAACAGAAAAGACCAAGACTTGTAAGATAAAACTGAGACCTATCAGTAGTCAAAGAGCTGGGGAGTAGAGCTGCCTGCATTGCACAATACTCAGAAACTATGCAGTGTTGTGAACAGTGTGCTCCTATTTCAGAATTACTGGAGTGGCTTTCTAAAAATGCAGATTGCTGTGGTCCCAATAGTTTATTTTTGCTTTTGTTTCCCTTGCCTCAGGAAACATATCTAGAAAAATGTTGCTATGGCTGATGTCAAAGAAATTAGTGCCTGTGTTAACATTTCTTTAAATGGAGTTTTATGGTTTTAGGTCTCACATGTAGGTCTTAATCCATTTTGGGTTTATTTCTGTGTATGGTGTAAGAAAGTGGTCTAGTTTCATTCTTTTGCGTGTTGCTGTCCAGTTTTCCCAGCACCATTTATTGAAGAGACTGTCTTTTCCCCATTGTATATTCTTGTCTCCTTTGTCATAGATTGATTGACCATATAAGTGTGGAGAAAAAGGAACCCTCATGCTCTGTTGGTATAGCCACTGCGGAAAACAGTATGGAGGTTCCTCAAAAAATTAAAATTGAAATGCCATATGATCCAGTCATTCCACTACTGGGTATTTACCCAAAGAAAACAAAAATGCTATTTAGAAAATATATATGCACCCCTCTGTTTATTGTAACATTATTTACAATAGCCAAGACATGGAAGGAAACCAAATGTCCATCTATAGATGAATGGATAAAGAAGAGGTGGTATATATGATAAAGAAGAGCTGGTAATCTGTGTCTAATATATATATTTTTTTACTTTGAAGCCATATACATATATATGTATATATATATAATGAGATCTTGCCATTTGCGTCAACATGGGTAGACCTAGAGAGTGTTACGCTAAGTGAAATAAGTTAGACAAAAACCATGCTATATGATTTTGCTTATATGTGGCTTCTAAAAAACAAAACAAATGAATGAACAAACAGAAAAGCAGAATCAGACCGATAAATACACAGAGCAAACTGATGATTGCCAGAGGGGAGGAGTCTGGGTGGTTGGGTATAGGTGAAGAGGAGTGGGAGATACAAGCTTGCAGTTATGGAATGAATAAGTCACAGGAATAAAAGGTACAGCACAGGGAATATAATCAATGGTATGGTAATAACATTGTATGGTGACAGATGGTAGCTCCATTGTGGTGAGCACAGCATAAGGTATAGAGTTGTTGAATCACTATATTATACACCTGAAACTAATGTAACATTTGTGTGTCAACTATACTCATGAAACAGAAAAAAAAAAAAAGGAAAAAAGAATCTAAATAAGTTAAAAAAAAAAAAAGCAGATTGGGAGCCTCATCCAGAACCACTGAATCCCAGTCCAAAGATATGCATTTTATGCATATTCTCAACATGATTCTCATGTACTTCAAAGTTTGAGAACCCTTCAAATATCAGCATATTTAAGAATCATCAGGAAACTGAGGCACTGTGCCTGGGGGACTGTCAAGGTATCTGCATTTTTAGCAAGCATCTTGGGGCTTTGAGGCAGGTGGTTCACATATTGGATTTAGGTAAACGATGTTACAGGTTGTTTGAATAAAGTTAAAAATTGGCAGGAAAAAAAAGAAGCACATGACCTGACTCTCATTAGATAGATCCTAAGCACAGCATCAGAAGGGCATCCAATTCCTTCTTTGTTTGCTTGCTTGTTTGATATCCTAGTCCTGGTGAATTCAATATTTAAATAAACACAATATGAAAACTTTGTGAGAGAATCTTGTCCTTTCCTATTCCCGCACCATCCTTACTGGTTATCATGTAGGTTGTGAACATGCAAAGGAGTGACTTTTGTGAGCTCACTTCTTGAATGTGAGAAGTAATTTCACCAATTGAGCCTCCCAGAACTCTTTCACTGGTGGCTGCAGCTAATGCCTGAGTAAGACGAGGTGTCAAACACCCCCCTTCCATCTGGCTATGCCTGTAAGACTGGACATTAGAGTAAAGTGGGAAGGTACTAGGCTCCCAGAGTTCAATAAATACAAAGAGGAAGGAAAAGAAGAAAGAAAAAAGAAAGTTGAGTTCTCTTACGTCTCCGGAGGGAACTTGTACAAGTGAGTATATCAGTTCTTAGCTATAAGTGGACCTTGATTGTCATTTGTTTGAAGGCAGGCTTGCTGGTGATGGAGATTCAGGGCAACCCGCATCCCAAGACTCTCACAGGGAAAACTTTGGATTTAAAGAAATGTAACAAAGTGGTAATTCAGACTGTGGACAGAAATGTGACATGGGGAGGGGAGGCGGTGGGTAGGCCTCTTTCCTGCCCTCCTCAACACACATGCAAGTTCATACACATTTTAGTTCTGTTATTCTTTCTCTAGAAGACAGGAAAGCAGACACAAAGTAGATACAAAGTGGAACCAGCCTTTTTGGCTTAGGACAATAGGATGTGGGACGATGTAAACTTTTTGGCTACTTTCACTGATTTTGTTAAACTGATAAGAACAGATACTACGCTTGATCTTAGCCAAAAGGCCGAGAAGCGATACTACTTTCACTGATTTTGTTTGAGAAATTTTATTTTTAAATTATTTGTTAGCTACTTTCATTGATTTTGCTTGAGAAGTAGTTTTGTTCTGTTTTAGTCTTTGATTACCATTTCCTATTTGGTCCTTCCTAAATTTTTAGTAACTTAAAATACAGTCATCTGTCTTAGAGGGAATAGAAGGAACGGCGGTGTTTTCCTAAAATATCGTTTAGTTTCACATGTTCCAGGGAAGTAAGACTTTCGAGGGGCTTGGGCGTGCTGGTTGCAGCAGGATCAAAAGAAGAGAACCCAGAAAGGGAAGTGAGATGAGGAGAAAAAGTTGCGGATGCTTTTTATAAGAAATGCTCCCTCTGCCTCCAGCAAGAGGCTCCTGCCAGAATTTTATTTGCTGAAAACTTGGATGGTTTTTAAATTCTGTTTTAATAAGGTTGATTGATTATCTACTTTCAATCCTAATTCATTGTTTTTATGCTTGTTTTTTGTTTGTTTTTGCTTAACAAAGCCACTCAATTGCAGAAGCGGTAGGGACTCAAATCCGTGGTGTATTGAGGCCCTGTTTGTTCTCCCCTCCCTCCTTGGCCCCCAGGCTGCAACTGCAAGGAAGGAGCAGGTATTTGGCCTCAGGCCCAGTTGCTTTCCTTCTGTTGTCAGCAACTGTTTTCTTCTCTCCTAAGCTGATTTTATTTTCTTGCCCTGTTGTCTTAAGTCACACTAATTAACAGTCTTTTTGGTGAAGACCAAGGTGAAAATAGCCTCTCAACCTTCAACTTTTCATAGCTTGTAAATGATCTTCCCTCTCCCTCAGAGGAGCATCAGTCTGTGACATTGATATTTTTGTCCCTGTCTAGTGAGCCTTTTCAATGTCGGTTCCCTGCTGTGACAGCCACGTCAATGCTGAGCATAGGGACTGTCCCAGTCCTCACAGCTGATATTACAGGCTGTCTGGGGCTTCTGGAGACGGCACACTCCCATTGCCTGGTGACGGCTGGACCCACAGGGACTCGAAAACTGCCTGTTTTCCAAACCAAAGACTGGTAGTAAAGTAAGGATCGTCAGCCAGATGCTTCTTCCTGCAAGTGCCTGTCATCGGAGAGCCTCTAGCCCACATACCATGGAATTTATCTGGTAGTATAAATTATGCTCTTGTGAATTCGGGGCATTATGTAATGCTTTAGAGAACTTTTTAGAAAGATGGGGACACTAGGGACTTTTCTACAGTCACAATATATGTGCTTCCCTGACTCTGCAGGAGAGAGAGGTGAACAATGGGATATCTTTTCTTCTCCAACCTTGGTTTGTTTCTTATCATATGTGGAGGTATAAGCAGCTCTATGATTCATGTGAATTTAATAATATAGAATTGAAGCAGGCATTTTCTAACTTGATACTTTTTCCCCTAAAGTTTTGCAATTCTCTCATTTTCATGGTAGCATAGTGTAATGGTTAAACGTGTGGGCTCTGGGTTCAGTTCCTGGCTTGGACACTTACTGGCTCTGTGAACTTGCATAGTTTATGTAAGCTTTATGGTGTCTCAGTTCCTTTTGTTAAAAAGTGGGGGTGTTAATAATTATGCCTGATCCGCGGAGTTGTGAGGATAAAATGGAGTAGAATGGTTGGCATCCTCAGAGACCGGTCTGGCGCATCACAAACAAACATACTGGCATGCCTATCAGAAGAGCCTGTTTTCCTAGGAGACGGGTGCATGCCTCAGTGAATCAGTGCTCTTTAGGGTACAGCCTCCCAGGTTGGATAATGAATTAACTCCCTGATTGGAATCAGAGAAGGATTCTCAAAGGATGGATCCTTGTAGCTGCTTGGGTGCTGATTTCTAAACAAAATGTAAATGTGCTCATTTACATTCCAGGCCAGCCCGTGTCCATCTCCAATACCATCATGTGATTGGAGGCACACTGTAATATTCCAAGAAGCTGACACGATCTTCTGTTGAAACAGTGTTAATTTCAGATTCTAGCTGAGTATACTCAATAACTGTAAATCCCAGAGTTTCCAAGAGTAAGACTAGATGTCTGTGGGTACTCAATCTTTATTCAAAGGCATAACCCAGTTTTCCTTTATACTGGAAAAGATGCCACATATAACATGATGCAGTGTTCTCAAGTATCTAAAGTTTTGGTGAAAAATAGTCTACAGCCAGCCTCTGAGTATTACTATATGTATACTTTAAAATGATTATCTTGATATAAATAATATTGCAAAAAAAATTATTCATTATAATCTTACCACCTTTATCTTATTATATGGTTATAGGATTATATGACACTCCCATATCACATTGCTTTTCTTTTCCATGTTCTTTTTTAATCTTTATACATATACATATGCTTTGTATATTAGAATATAATGTATAATTTTGTATTTCATTCTTACCCATTTAGCCCTGTTGAGCATTTTTTCCTTTTATAACAAAATCCTTATAATTATTCATTTTAATGTATAGATAGATAGCATTCTGCTAGATAAATGTATTGTGTTTTACCATTATCTCCTTTTGGAGTACTAAGGTTATTTTTGTATTATTGTTAACATAACCCTGCAGCATATTTGTGCATAACCCCCTTCCTTTTCTCTGGGACTTTTTTTCTCTAGCCATCAATTTATAAAGTAATAACATATGCATGATTATTATCTAGATTGTCTTATTCTTATAAGCGATTAGCTTCTTCATGTATAAGGCCCTTTCAGAATAGACTCCAGACATTGAGTTGAAGGAGGATATGAAGCATGGAGACTGAGTGTGGATGAAGTCTTCTCCAGGAGAGCCATTTGTTGTCTCTCAAAAAAAAAAAAAAAAAGTATTTTACATGTTCCAGGCACTCCGTTAGGCCCTGAGGATATTATGAGCAAAAAGACATGGTCTTTGTCCCCTTAGAGACTGAATCTAGTGAGGGAGTCATCTTTAATTAAATAATTGCATAAATAGATAACAAATCACACTGCTAACAATAGCTGCAACAATAAAATGTGTGTATGTTTTGAGGGTTTTATTATGGCAAGGACAAAGGGTAATTTTCTGAAGAAGTAATATTTGAGCTTTGTTTTGAAAGATGAATAGAAATTAAATTAGGGGGCCGGGGTGTTTTCTGGGTAGTGGGTAGAGCATTTGACCACAGAATGCTGTGGCAGGAGGGAAAAGGATCATTGGAGATAGGAAATGCTATACCAGGGTAGCTGGAGCACAGATACTAAAGTGTCCTCTGTTTTCTGGAACAAGAAGCTGCATTGCTCTAGAATATTTACTCTGAGTGAGAATGGGGGAATGGATTGATTGCTTTTATTACTTTTTTATTCTGCAAACCTTTCATTGCTGCTGTAAAAACTGATTCTAATATTGGTAAAAGCCTTCAAAATTGCTTGGTGGTCTCTATATGCTTATTAAAAATAATATCCCACTTATAATCTATAAGAAAAAAGTTGTCATATCATTTATATAGCTCCTTTTAAGAAAGGAAATTTACATCTGTGACTTTATGTTAATAAAAAGAATTTCATTTCAAGTTGACTTCTGAGCCAAGCAAAGCAAATATAAATATTCTGGTTGACATCAAAGTTAGATGAATCTCTGTAGAGATTATATATTGCATATGAAAGGAAGTCAAATTGCTTAAATATCTATTTATTATTCTCATAGCTCTCCAATCTAATAACTTCTTCAGTGGTGAATCAACTTTCTAAATGTCAGGACAAATTATGGCTATTTATGACTTAATCTTTCTCTGGGCTATAACAGATTCAAAATGCCTGCACTTTCACTCTGGCATGTAGGCAGTAATGGGTGGAATTTGTTGTGCTTTGGGTCCATACAGATGGATAGATATGCATAATGGTGCGCTATGGCCACCTTCCATCTTCATGGCACTTTACATTTTCTAAAGCATTTTAATATCTCTTACTGTATTAAAAATCCAGTTTTAGAGCTGGAATGGACTTTAAGCTTTAGTTTAAAGGTGTTTTTAACAAAAAGCAATGGGCTTAGAGAATTGTGTTCAAACTGGAGCTCTGTGATCTACCAGCTAAGTGGCTTTGGGCAAGTCACGTAAACTCTGTCACACAGTCACCTCATTTCTACACTGGGGTTAACTAGTACCAAATGTGCAAGATTGGCTTGAGCGATAATTGAGGTCATGAATGAGAAAGGTTCCCAGGAGATGTTTAACCTATATGAATACTTTTAGCAATACAGCACATGGTCACACACAAACTAATATAGGCAAACATATTAGGATACAGTTCCCAGCCAAGTACTACTGGCTCAGTTTTACAGGTGATGAAATGGAATCGGATGGGGACAAGCTGCTTATTCAAGATGACTTATCAAGAATGAATCACAATGAAATGCACGTCTCCTGACTCTTGGTCTATCATATTTACCTCCATTCTCCTTCACCTTTGGAATTTCTTTCCCTGCCTTATGTTCTCCTCTTTGGGGATTTATTCCTTTTCATATTAGGCAGAAGATAAATAGCAACATGGATGGGTTTTATTAACATGACCCTCTGACCTCAAACTAGCACTGTTACGTCTTAGAAAAGACATCTCAGACCATAAACTAATGACTTACAATGATAGATAATGCAATATTGCAGAAAGAAATTAAGCTGGAGATTGTAGTGACTAGCTGTATGATTTTTAAATAAGACAACCTTTCTATGCCTTATCAAAAAAAAATGATATTGGACTGGGATATAGCTATGAACTTTTCTGCCCTTAATATTTTGAGAGTCCATGCACAGAAGTAATAATTAAAGTGCCCATTACTTATCAAAGCAGTTATCAGCAGTGAAATGCTTGAGGTGCATTTCTGTAGTATTTCCTAAGCCATTATATACATTGTACTAGAGGTTTCTTCTATTAAAATATTTCAACACTAAGTTGGTAAGGACTTCCCCTGGGACTTGATGTATTCATTTTGTATTTATATATGTTTGTGAACCACAGCAGGAATAAAACAGTACCTTTTCTATTCCTTGTTTACTGAACTACTACTTAACCTACAAGAACCAGATCAAATGACAAAATTTTTGTGATGCCTTCCCATTCACCCAAGTGGAAACAATCACACTCAAAGCACATAGTTATACCATCCATCAGGAAGCAGTGTGATCATTTGTTTGTATGTCTGTCTCCTATGTAAGACTCATGTATTTTCAGAATCTATAGTAGAGCCTGGCACATAATAGATGCTCAATAATTATTTACCAGATGATAGAAGATTCTGAAAAAATTTAATAAGTCTCCATGTGTCTGTCATTGAGTGTACTAAACAGAACAAGTTTCAGATTATTCTAGGATTCTTTTCATTGCATATTTGATACTATGTGGTGTTTATGGTAAAAACAACAATGAAGAGGGTTGTGACAAATCAAGTATCCAACAGCCCTGAGGACTTGCAGCAACTTCCCCTGTGACTCTTGATTGATACTCAGAAGTGACTGTGCAACCCTATGTGTCACATCTTCCTTCAGTATCAGCTGTCCTTACAGAGCTCACATTGTTTATTTGTTTTCTGGTACAAACTATTAAAAGGTGGAGCTGCAGAGAATAGGATGTGGTTGGAAAGAGATGAGCGCACAAAAAGCCTGGGGCATACTGAAGGAGAGTGTGGTTCTTCCTTGGAGTGGAAATATCACTCTGAAAGTTTGTAATATCTTCTCTTAGTTTGTAAGTGCTCCACCAGCTACTTGTCAGGAACACTCCAGCCAAGGCTACCAGATTTGTAGAACTAGTGCTAGGGTTAATTTACAGCAGACTGGCAACCAATTGTAGTTTGGCTGCTGAATGGATTATTCCAGGTAACAGTAAAGTTATTCAGGAGAGGTAGCAATGTGTAATTCAGTGCCAATAGACTGGATTTGTTTCCAAGTCTGCCATTTACCAGCTGGATGACCTTGCAGAAGCCATGTCATCTGAGACTCAGCTTCTCATTTGTCAAAGGGATTAATGACCCTTTTCCTGCTCTTTCATAGAAGTGTTGTGAGTCTCAATTTAGAAAATAAATGTTTGGGAAATGTAAGATGTTATTATTTACCTCTTTGGTTTATATTTTACTTTCATCAATTAAGAAAATAATGACAGACTGCACTATATTATTAGCTTGTGGTTAGGGGTAAATTTTAGCTTGGAATAATTTGGGCAATCACACTGGTTTATGATCTTGTGCAAATTTAGAAGACTTGGTGTGCCATGCATACAGGTTTTTAGTCGGAAAATTAAAAAGCAAAAGATCTCCTTTCCTAATCCCAAAGAAAATCTTTGTTTCTTTTGACTAAATCATAGGCTTTTGAACACTGAATCATCTGAGTATACCACAATCTACATATGATGTCCTTAAGCACAAATAAACTCTGTTGATTTGAAAAATTAATGTTTCCCCTTGAAGATGGAATGTTTATAAACTGTGTTGATGGTCTATGGCTATCTGTGTTTGCAAGCCTGCTTATCACCAAGAATCCCAAGGTGAGATGGGAATTAGCTATCAGGAGAAAATTGTGCTTTCACAGCTGTTCTAGGCCAAATATTGAATCAGAGTACTGTTTCAGTCCATGGTTTTTATAAAGAGAAAGTAGCACTTCGTTTCATGGAGAATGTCCCAGAACAAAGAGAATTTGTTTGCATTATTCTGCTTTTTTCAATGGAGGGTATAAATGTCACTCAGTGATTCGACTGGGTATTCATGGACTTTTATAGCAATTACATTAGATTCTTATTTCAGATAGGCTCAAAGGGTAGAATTTTTTCTAAAAAAATAACATAAACTACATCATATTATATCTTTAATTTTTTTGTAACATAAAAACACTGTAAATTTATGAAGAGGAGACAAAAACAAGATACTTTTGTTTGGGGCCTGTCAAGATTTCAAACCCCAAAGGGTCTGTGTATGGCAATACAGGCTCTCTCCTCCCCAGGGGAGAGGCTTGCTTTCTCTGTGGCTAAATTGGAAGGACTTCTGAGGTGAGGAAAAAAGTCATGTTAGAGCTTTAGTATAAAGCTCCTTAGTCAAGCAGGACAGAAGGGTTTTTGCATTTAAGTTCTGGTGTTTCCTAAACTCCTTGGAAAGATAGGCTAGTCCTTTTGTTTAGATTTTAAACATACAGCTCTCCTGGTAAAATTGCAAGCTCTGGGAGTCTGGCTGCCTCATTTAATTTTTAGTGTCAGGAGAAACAATCCCCAGTGAAAATGTAAACACCAGACTATTATTTACCAGTGACACTGGCTCTGAGCCTAATCTTCAGGTGTCTCCAAAGCTATTTTTTAAAGAAAGATCTTCCTTGTTTAGATCTGATGAAAAATTTCCATGCCTGACCAGATGCTTTGTTTTTGTGACCATTCTTGCCTGGGTCTGTAATATATGAAATGACACTGCAGACCAGGCCTCCTTATCTGGCTTCAAGGACATGGTGCCCTTGGATGAGAACCATGGATTTTGGTATCATCCTCATGTGAACACTAAGTATTTTAAATGAAACCCATCTGGGAATTTATAAGACATATTTGTGAGAAATGAATGCATTTGACCAGGAACAATACTATTCTTGTTGATTAAAATAAGATAGTTTAGTTGTCTCTTTTTGATAGGAGTGTGTGAATCTCACATTAAAGCAGAGGTATTTTGTGAAGGAGGTAGAGGGGACGGTATCATTAATTTCCCAGTGTAACTAGGACAAAATGATCATCTGGAAGGTAGAGACTGATTGTAAGGGGTAGTGGGGGGTGGGGGGAACATAAGATTTGGAATTGCAAGCCCTGGGTGAATAATGGCTGCATGATCCCAGGGAATCCACATAACTCCTGAGATGTCAGTTTTATCAGCATATCCGTAGTAAAGTAGGGATATAAAAATATATATATTTGCATATATTTTGTGTTTTATTCTCTGGATCAAAATAAAATGTTATAATGTGTTTCAAAGTGTTCCATGAATATTAGAGTGGTAAGATATTATTATTATTAATACTGCTACTACTACTATTAATACTGTTTAAACCCAAAATTCAGTTGAGTAAAGTTGAAGATCTAACTGGCTTTATTAAATGATTGAGCAGCATCCCATCTAGCAAGTAGAGGGGAACTCCCAGGAATTGTACAAAATGGGAGGTTTTTATAGGAAGGAGGGTGGGGCAAGAACTTTATTAGGAAAAGAAAAGGCTGCTTTCCCTTAGGGGGGAAGGGAAAGGGTCTTATCATGCTGATTACCTCATTTTTCTTTGGGGGATGGAGAGGGCCTGTATGGCAGATTACTTCACTGGCGCTATTAAAACTACATTTCTGGGAGAGGTTGAAACCCCAGTTAGATTACATATTAAGCCCCTGTTTGGGAACTCTGCCTAAGTGGCTCCATTTTGGGCCTGAGGTTTCTTCTTCCTCCTCCTCCTCCTCCCCTTTTTTTTTCTCTTGTCTAGATCAACCAAACTGACTCCACAGAGTCACCCTTAAATATAGCAGATGCTCACTAAACTCAATACAGGTGGATGATACTCTATTGGGAAAGTATTCTCAGAAGCAGTGAATCTGTCTAGATTATCAACACACTGTGGGCAGGAGCCATCTATTCTTCCTCTATCTTAGACCTTATATATTTTTCTGAGCCTTGCACAAAGCAGGATGCTACGTTCTTTTGTTTTTTTTACATATTTTTTTATATTTCATTTTTATTTTTTGTTGAGTTGTAATTAACATATAATGTTATATTAATTTCAGGTATACAACATATTGATTCAGCAATTCTATACATTACTCAGTGCTCACCACGATGAGTATAGTCATCTGTCACCATTTGTTATTAGAATATTATTGATTATATTCTCTATGGTGCACTTTTCATCTCTGACTTATTTATTTCATGACTGGAACTTTGTATCTCTTAATACCCTTTATCTATTTCACCCATCCTCCATCCACCTCCCCTTTGGCAACCATCAATTTGTTCTTTGTATTCAAGAGTTTGTTTCTTTGTTCGTTTTGTTTTTTCTAGATTCCACATATAAGTGAAGTCACCTGGTATTTGTCTTTCTCTATCTGACTTATTTTACTTCATATAATACCCTCCAAATTGATCTATGTTGCAAATGGCAAGATCTCATTCTTTTTTTATGGCTGAGTAATATTCCATTACATATGCATGCCATATCTTCTTTATTTCATTCATCTATCAGTGGACACATAGGTTGTTTCCATATCTTGACTATTGAAAATAATACTGCTGTAAACAGGGATGCATGTAACTTTTCAAATTAGGGTTTTGATTTTATTTGGGTAAATATCTAGTAGTGGAATTACTGGATTGCATGGTATTTCTTTTTTTTTAAATTTTTTATTGTTATGTTAATCACCATACATTACATCATTAGTTTTTGATGTAGTGTTCCATGATTCATTGTTTCTGTATAGCACCCAGTGCTCCATGCAGAATGTGCCCTCTTTAATACCCATCACCAGGCTAACCCATCCTCCTACCCCCCTCCGCTCTAGAACCCTCAGTTTGTTTTTCAGAGTCCATCGTCTCTCATGGTTTGTCTCCCCCTCCGATTTCCCCCCTTCATTCTTCCCCTCCTGCTATCGTCTTCTTTTTTTTTTAACATATATTGTATTATTTGTTTCAGAGGTACAAATCTGTGATTCAACAGTCTTGTACAATTCACAGCGCTCACCATAGCACATACCCTCCCAAATGTCTATCACCCAGCCACCCCAACCCTCCCACCCCCCACCACTCCAGCAACCCTCAGTTTGATTCCTGAGATTAAGAATTCCTCATATCAGTGAGGTCATATGAAACATGTCTTTCTCTGATTGACTTATTTCGCTCAGCATAACACCCTCCAGTTCCATCCATGTGTTGCAAATGGCAAGATCTCATTCCTTTTGATGGCTGCATAATATTCCATTGTATATATATACCACATCTTCTTTATCCATTCATCTGTCCATGGACATCTTGGCTCTTTCCACAGTTTGGCTATTGTGGACATTGCTGCTATAAACATCGGGCCGCACATACCCCTTCGGATCCCTACATTTGTATCTTTGGGGTAAATACCCAGTAGTGCAATTGCTGGGTCGTAGGGTAGCTCTATTTTCACCTTTTTAAAGAACCTCCATACTGTTTTCCAGAGTGGCTGCACCAGCTTGCATTCCCACCAACAGTGTAGGAGGGTTCCCCCTTCTCCACATCCCCACCAACATATGTTGTTTCCTGACTTGTTAATTTTAGCCATTCTGACTGGTGTGAGGTAGTATCTCATTGAGGTTTTGATTTGGATTTCCCTGATGCTGAGCGATGTTGAGCACTTTTTCATGTGTCTGTTGGCCATTTGGATGTCTTCTTTGCAGAAATGTCTGTTCATGTCTTCTGCCCATTTCTTGATTGGATCATGTGTTCTTCGGGTGTTGAGTTTAAGAAGTTCTTTATAGATTTTGGATACTAGCCCTTTATCTGATATGTCATTTGCAAATATCTTCTCCCATTCTGTCGGTTGTCTTTTGGTTTTGTTGACTGTTTCTTTGGCTGTGCAAAAGCTTTTTATCTTGATGAGGTCCCAATAGTTCATTTTGCCCTTGCTTCCCTTGCCTTTGGCGATGTTTCTAGGAAGAAGTTGCTGTGGCTGAGGTCGAAGAGGTTGCTGCCTGTGTTCTCCTTTAGGATTTTGATAGACTCCTGTCTCACATTTAGGTCTTTCAACCATTTTGAGTCTATTTTTGTGTGTGGTGTAAGGAAATGGTCCAGTTTCATTCTTCTGCATGTGGCTGTCCAATTTTCCCAACACCATTTGTTGAAGAGACTGTCTTTTTTCCATTGGACATTCTTTCCTGCTTTGTCAAAGATGAGTTGACCATAGAGTTGAGGGTCCATTTCTGGGCTCTCTATTCTGTTCCATTGATCTGTGTGCCTGTTTTTGTGCCAGTTCCATACTGTCTTGATGATGACAGCTTTTAATAGAGCTTGAAGTCTGGAATTGTGATGCCGCCTGCTTTGCTTTTCTTTTTCAATATTCCTCTGGCTATTCGGGGTCTTTTCTGATTCCATACAAATTTTAGGATTATTTCTTCCATTTCTTTGAAAAAAGTGGATGGTATTTTGATGGGGATTGCATTGAATGTGTAGATTGCTCTAGATAGCATTGACATCTTCACAATATTTGTTCTTCCAATCCATGAGCATGGAATGTTTTTCCATTTCTTCATGTCTTCCTCACTTTCATGAGTAGTTTATAGTTTTCTGAGTACAGATCCTTTGCCTCTTTGGTTAGATTTATTCCTAGGTATCTTATGTTTTTGGGTGCAATTATAAATGGGATTGACTCCTTAATTTCTCTTTCTTCTGTCTTGTTGTTGGTGTATAGGAATGCCACTGCTTTCTGTGCATTGATTTTATATCCTGCCACTTTACTGAATTCCTGTATGAGTTCTAGCAGTTTTGGGGTGGAGTCTTTTGGGTTTTCCACGTAAAGTATCCTATCATCTGCAAAGAGTGAGAGTTTGACTTCTTCTTTGCTGGTTCGGATGCCTTTGATTTCTTTTTGTTGTCTGATTGCTGTGGCTAGGACTTCTAATACTAGGTTGAATAGCAGTGGTGATAGTGGACTTCCCTGCCATGTTCCTGACCTTAGGGAGAAAGCTCTCAGTTTTTCCCCATTGAGAATGGTATTTGCTGTGGATTTTTCATAGATGGCTTTTATGATATTGAGGTATGTACCCTCTATCCCTATACTCTGAAGAGTTTTGATCAAGAAAGGATGCTGTACTTTGTCAAATGCTTTTTCTGCATCTATTGAGAGGATCATATGGTTCTTGTTCTTTCTTTTGTTAATGTATTGTATCACACTGATTGATTTGAGGATGCTGAACCAACCTTGCAGCCCAGGGATAAATCCCACTTGGTCGTGGTGAATAATCCTTTTAATGTACTGTTGTATCCTATTGGCTAGTATTTTGGTGAGAATTTTTGCATCCATGTTCATCAAGGATATTGGTCTGTAATTCTCCTTTTTGATGGGGTCTTTGTCTGGTTTTGGGATCAAGGTAATGGTGGCCTCATAGAATGAGTTTGGAAGTTTTCCTTCCATTTCTATTTTTTGGAGCAGTTTCAGAAGAATAGGTATTAATTCTTCTTTAAATGTTTGGTAGAATTTCCCTGGGAAGCCATCTGGCCCTGGGCTTTTGTTTGTTGGGAGATTTTTGATGACTGCTTCAATTTCCTTAGTGGTTATGGGTCTGTTCAGGTTTTCTATTTCTTCCTGGTTCAGTTTTGGTAGTTGATACATCTCTAGGAATGCAAACATTTCTTCCAGATTATCTAATTTGCTGGCATATAGTTGCTCATAATATGTTCTAATAATTGTTTGTATTTCTTTAGTATTGGTTGTGATCTCTCCTCTTTCATTCATGATTTTGTTGATTTGGGTCATTTCTCGTTTCTTTTTGATAAGTCTGGCCAGGGGTTTATCAATGTTGTTAATTCTTTCAAAGAACCAGCTCCTAGTTTCATTGATCTGTTCTACTGTTCTTTTGGTTTCTATTTCATTGATTTCTGCTCTGATCTTTATTATTTCTCTTTTCCTGCTGGGTTTAGGCTTTATTTGCTGTTCTTTCTCCAGCTCCTTTAGGTGTAGGGTTAGGTTGTGTATTTGAGACCTTTCTTGTTTCTTGAGAAAGGCTTGTATTGCTCTATACTTTCCTCTTAGGACTGCCTTTGCTGTATCCCAAAGATTTTGAGCAGTTGTGTTGTCGTTTTCATTTGTTCCTATGAATTTTTTTAATTCTTCTTTAATTTCCTGGTTGACGCATTCATTCTTTAGTAGGATGCTCTTTAGCCTCCATGTATTTGAGTTCTTTCCGACTTACCTCTTGTGATTGACTTCCAGTTTCAAAGCATTGTGGTCTGAAAATATGCAGAGAATGATCCCAGTCATTTGGTACCGGTTGAGACCTGATTTGTGACCTAGGATGTGATCTATTCTGGAGAATGTTCAATGGGCACTAGAGAAGAATGTGTATTCTGTTGCTTTGGGATGGAATGTTCTGAATATATCTGTGAAGTCCATTTGGTCCAGTGTGTCATTTAAAGTCTTTATTTCCTTGTTGATCTTTTGCTTAGATGATCTGTCCATTTCAGTGAGGGGGTGTTAAAGTCCCCCACTATTATTGTATTGTTGTCGATGTGTTTCTTTGCTTTTGTTATTAATTGGTTTATATAATTGGCTGCTCCCATGTTAGGGGCATAGATATTTACAATTGTTAGATCTTCTTGTTGGATAGACCCTTTAAGTAGGATATAGTGTCCTTCCTCATCTCTTATTACAGTCTTTGGTTTAAAATCTAATTTGTCTGATATAAGGATTGCCACCCCAGCTTTCTTTTGATGTCCATTAGCATGGTAAATGGTTTTCCACCCCCTCACTTTAAATCTGGGGGTGTCTTTGGGTCTAAAATGAGTCTCTTGCAGGCAGCGTATTGATGGGTCTTGTTTTTTTTTATGCAATTTGATACCCTGTGTCTTTTGATTGGGGCATTTAGCCCATTTACATTCAGGGTAACTATTGAAAGATATGAATTTAGTGCCATTATATTGCCTGTAAGGTGACTGTTACTGTATATTGTCTGTGTTCCTTTCTGGTCTATGTTGTTTTTAGGCTCTCTCTTTGCTCAGAGGACCCCTTTCAATATTTCTTGTAGGGCTGGTTTCGTGTTTGCAAATTCCTTTAGTTTTTGTTTGTCCCAGAAGCTTTTTATCTCTCCTTCTATTTTCAATGACAGCCTAGCTGGATATAGTATTCTTGGCTGCATATTGTTCTCATTTAGTGCTCTGAATATATCATGTCAGTCCTTTCTGGCCTGCCAGGTCTCTGTGGATAGGTCTGTTGCCAATCTAATGTTTCTACCATTGTAGGTTACAGATCTCTTCTCCTGAGCTGCTTTCAGGATTTTCTCTTTGTCTCTGAGACTTGTAAGTTTTACTATTAGTTTTTGGGGTGTTGACCTATTTTTACTGATTTTGAGAGGGTTTCTCTGTGCCTCCTGGATTTTGATGCCTGTTTCCTTCCCCAAATTAGGGAAGTTCTCTGCTATAATTTGCTCCATTATACCTTCTGCCCCTCTCTGTCTTTCTTCTTCTTCTGGGATCCCAATTATTCTAATGTTTCATCTTATGGTATTGCTTATCTCTCGATTTCTGCCCTTGTGATCCAGTAGTTGCTTATCTCTCTTTTTCTCAGCTTCTTTATTTTCCATCATTTGGTCTTCTATATCATTAATTCTTTCTTCTGCCTCATTTATCCAACAGTTAGAGCCCCCATTTTTGACTGCACCTTATTAATAGCCTCTTTGATTTCGACTTGGTTAGATTTTAGTTTTTTTATTTCTCCAGAAAGGGTGTCTCTAATAACTTCCATGCTTTTTTCAAGCCCAGCTAGTATCTTTAAAATCATCATTCTGAACTCTAGTTCCGACATCGTACTAATGTCTGTATTGAGTAAGTCCCTGGCAGTGGGTACTGCCTCTTGTTCTTTTTATTGAGGTGATTTTTTCCATCTTGTCATTTTGTCCAGAGGAGAATAGATGAATGAGAGAACAAAATGCTAACAGGGTAACAACATCCCCAGAAAATATACTCTAAACAAATCAGAAAAGACCTGAAACTGGGGGAAAAGAAAGGGAAAGAAAGAAAAAAGAAAAAGAAAAAGAAAAAGATAAAGATAAAAACAAACAAAAACAGAACAAAACAAAACAAAAGAACAGAATATGATCAAATATGATCAGGCTGATGCATAGATCAGTGCCACACACTAGATTTTGGGCATATTTTGGTCTGTTAGAAGAAAGTGCCTCCCAAAATTTTAAAGAAAGAAAAACTTCAATATGTACAAAAATAAGGGTTAATATGAAGAAGGAATGGAATGTGCCTGTAAAGATGAAAATTATAAAAAATTTTATAAAAGGAATTGATAAGATAAGAAGTTGTTTGACAAAAGAAAGAAGAGGATTTAAAGAAAAAGAAAAAAAGAGGGAGAAAATGTGAGCAGGCAGGAGACTAGAACAAAGCCATACACTAGAGATTTAGGGTATATTTTGATCTGTTAGAAGAAACTGGATCTCAAAATTTTAAAGAGAGAACAACTTATATATATATGCCAAAAATAAGGGTAACTACTATGAAGGGATAGACTATGACTTTAAAAATGAAAAATAAAAATGTTTTTTAAAAAAGGGATTGATAAGATGTTGGTTGAAAAAGGGAAAAAGAAAACTCAAAAAAAAAAAAAGACAGTTAAAAAAAAATTAACTTTGAAAGACTAAAGAATCATGGTAAAAAAGCCATGAATTCTATGTGCAGTATTCCCCTAGCACTGGAGTTCTGCCGTTCTCATTGATCGGTAAACTTGGTCTTGGCTGGCTGTTCTCGCTGAACTTCTGGGGGAGGGGCCTGTTGCCGTGGTTCCCAAATGTCTTTGCTGGAGGCGGAATTGCCCCGCCCTTGCCAGGTCTGGGCTAAGTAATCTGCTCGGGTTTGCTCTCAGGAGCTTTTGTTCCCTGCAAGCTTTCTGTACAGCTTTGGAGGACGAGAGTGAAAATGGCGGCCTCCCAGTCTCTGCACTGGAGGAGCCAAGAACTCAGGGCTCTGTTCCTCAGTGAGCCCTAAAGAAAAGCAGTCAATCACTCCCGTCTCCCCAGTCTCCGGCCACACTCTGTGCTCACCCAGCCTGTGACCAAGCGTTTCTATCTCTGGCACCCGACCGGATGGGGAGTCTCCAAACCCAGCAGATCCCTGTGGTGCGCTACTGTGCCACTCCTCCCAGGAGAGGAAGGGGAGTCTCCCCAGATCTGCTGCTTATTGGGTCCCTGGTGGAAGAGCAGTGGCCTGACCGGGCCGCAGATCACGGTTTATGACAACCCCGAGCTGAGAGCCTGTACCTCGGCTCCGTCTCTGCAGCCGGCTTCCCCACTCCAATACCTGGGAGCTCTGCCGCACTCAGGCAACCCAGGTCTTTCTGTGATCCCAAGGGTCCTGAGACCACACTGTCCTGTGAGGGTTCCACCCCAGCTTAGCCACTGGAGTGACGTCCCTCAGCGGAGCCGACTTCTAAAAGTTCTGATTTTGTGCTCCGGGGCTCTAACACTTGCCAGTAGCGGCTGACGGAGACCCCCTCCCCCGCCGTCTATCTTCCCGAATATCGCCTTGGATTCACTTCTCCACACGTCCTACCTTCCAGAAAGTGGTCGCTTTTCTGTTCAGAGAGTTGCTGCTATTCTTTTCTTCGATCTCCTGTTGAGTTCATAGGTGTTCAGAATGGTTTGATCCCTATCCAGCTGAATTCCTGGGACCAGACAAAATCCAGGTCTCCTACTCCTCCGCCATCTTGCTCCACCCCAGGATTGCATGGTGTTTCTATTTTTAACTTTTTTAGTAACTTCCATACAGGTTTTCCATAGTGGTTGCACCAATTTACATTCCCACCAACAATGCACCAGAGTTCCCTTTTCTCCACATCCTCTCCAACACTTGCTATTTCTTGTCTTTTTTTTTTAAATTTTACTTTATTATGTTATGTTTGATTTTAGTCATTGTGACAGGTGTAAGGTAATATCTCATTGTGGTTTTGATTTGCATTTTCCTGATGATTAGTAATGTTGAGCCTCTTTTCATGCATCTGTTGACCATCTGTGTGTTGTCTTTGGAAAAATGTCTATTCCAGTCCTTCCCTATTTTTAATCAGATTGTTTTTATTTTATTTTGTTTTGTTTTGTTTGGTGTTGAGTTGTGTAAGTTCTCTATATATTTTAGATAGGATCCCCTTACCAGATAAATCATTTGCAAATATCTTCTACTGTTTAGTAGGTTGTCTTTTTGTTTTGATGATGGTTTCCTTTACTGTACAAAAGATTTTCTTTTTGATGTAGTCCCAATAGTTTATTTTTGCCTTTGTTTCCCTTACCTGAAGAGACATACCTAAAACATTGCTAAGGGCAATGTCTAAGAGATTACTGCCTTTGTTTTCTTTGAGGAATTTTATGGTTTCAGATCTCATATTTAGGTCTTTAATCCATTTTGAGTTTATTTTTGTGTGTGGTGTAGGAAAGCAGTCCAGTTTCATTTTTTTGCATCCAGTTTTCCCAGTAGTATGGTTTTCTTTTTTTTTTTTTAAAGATTTTATTTATTTATTTGAGAGAGAGAGAGTGGAAGAGAGAGAGCATGAGAGGGGGGAGGGTCAGAGGGAGAAGCAGACTCCCTGCTGAGCAGGGAGCCCGATGCAGGACTCGATCCTGGGACTCCAGGATCATGACCTGAGCCGAAGGCAGTCACTTAACCAACTGAGCCACCCAGGCACTCCTATGGTTTTCTTTTTAAGAATACTATTGGAAGAGGAGGGGGAGAGCCTAAGAAAATAAATATAAACATTTGTTTTATCCTATGTTCTATAATAGATATTGTGTTATTCATTACCGATATAAGAACACATGATACAGTCTTTGACCTGAAAGTACATGACTGGTAGGGGAAGTAGGTTTGTCAAAAATATAATCACAAGGCAGTGTGGTAAATGAAATAGTAGAGACAGCTACTGGATCCCAGAATAGAATGAAAGGAAGTGAGTAGTTTGGCTTGACTGAGTTTGGAAGATCTTCCAAAGGAAAAAGACCTTCAACCCTTTGATGCTTCAAGGATTGGTAGGAGTTTACTCTTCTGCTGTGGAAAAGATGACACTCCAGAAAGAAGGGCATGGAGGAATGACAGAGCAGGGCAAGTTCAAGGACCTGCCAGTAACTTGCTATGCCTGGCATTCTGCTCTAATGTGGGATAAATTGAGTGAGCTGAGTCTAGACAGGTAAGCAGGTGGCACATATGGAAAAGGTCACTTTCCCAGAATAAGACTTTCCTTTGGGAAAAGGTTTTAAGCAGGTAAGTGGCATCCATTTATATAACAAATACTTATATTGCACTGTTCTAAAAGCTTTATAAATGTTCATTCATTTCATCTTCATAACAGTCAGGTGAAATAGATGTTTTTACTTCCATTTAACTTCTGGGGAATGTGAGGCATGAACAGGTTAAGTAACATTCCCAAGATGAGACAGCTAGTACATGATGGAACAAAGATTCCACCCAGCCTCTGGAGTCCACATTCCTGACTACTCCACTGTGCTACCACTCAGGATTAGTTACATGTTTTAACCATCTGAGCCACCCAGGCACCCCCTAGTTACATGTTTTAGAAAGATCACCCTGGCTACTGGGCAGGGAATGGACTGGGGAGGAGGCAGGGCTATAGGTAGGGAGACCAGTTGGGTATAGGTGCAAAGTCCAGGCAAGAAATGGTGTATTAGTGAGGTAAGAGGGAGGAAATGGATGGGTTCAAAGGGTGTGTTTGAAAGTAGACTTGATAGTAATTAATCTGTGCTGACTGTGGAGTATAAACAAGTTAAGGATCTCCGCTTTTGGGGTAGGTGGTAATTAAGTTAACAAGACAGGAAGTACTGGATTAAGAATGGGAGGAAAAGGGTAATTGTTCATATGCATTTTGAAGCAGCTGGAATATGCAGGTGGTCATGTACAGAAGGCAGATGGTTATATAGAGCTAGAATTCAAACGAAAGTTCTAAGTCTGAAATTGCGATTTAGAAGTCATCATTGGAAACTGTAGGTATATACATGATTGCCCAGGGAAATTATAAACAGATCCTTCCTGATTTGATCTGGTTTGGAGATGCAGATATTTAAGTTTGCCCTTTTGGCATGAAGTGAGAAGAGCAAAGGGTTGGGATAGAACTCTAGGGAGAGCCAGCCATCATGATCTCTTCAAGAATGATTGAATAAGCCAAATCATATTAGTGTATTCTGCCAGCTATTAGTTGAAATAGACATTTGTAACTGCTCAAGTAGAGTTTGACAACTACAGAAATAATAATTTATAAAAAAAAAAGAGAAGGGATAGAACATGTCTACATGTTGAGTATTTCAGCACAGAGATATTCAAAATATTTAAAAACTATTCAAAAATCTGTTTGGATTCCCTTGGGAAGACACTTGATTATAACTGCTTTTAGCTTTGTTGGGAGAAAGTGTCACTGTAGGCTCTTGCAGTTGGGATTTATGGTAAAGAGTTTTCCAGAGGCTGGCTAGGAAACATTCTCAGAGGCACAGCTGCTTCCACAGAGTACTGGGAGGTTTCATTTACTATTTTACCCATTGTATAAGTAATCTAGATGTACAAGAGATAATTTATGGCAGTGGAAGAACCAATTTCAGGAAAGGGCCATGCCTTTTATTTTCTCTTTGGGAAGATTTTATATTGACTTTCAGCCAAAAGAAAGGGATGAAGATTACATCATGGCAGGAGTCATTGAAGAGAAGGATCATACTTAGTGTTCACTAAGATGTTTTATAGAGAATTTACCTCCTTGTGCCACGTTATTTTGAAATGCCATTTAGTAAAAATGATGTTGCCAGAGACTTAATGAATGTATCTACCCTAAATAGTTTTAAAGCACTTAATACTGAAATTAAGAGTGATTAGAAAAAATGTGATATTTAGATATGTAGTTAACTGTATAAAGGATCAGCTTAGACCTAAAGGATTTTTTTAGGTTCATGTATTGGGGACCGGTTACATTAAATTTGGACTTTGCTCTTGTGGTGACTACTTAAGAGTAAAACTTCTGAGCATTTGAATATTTCAAGTCTAGTGAATTTGATTATAAACACTTTAGGGACAGACTGTCTCCATTATAATAAAAGTCATGTTAGCTGGCACTGTACCCACTGGAAAGTTATAGAAACCAGCATTTTCCAAGTATAGCTCTTTATTCTAAAAAATGGCTTCAAAAGTACAGTTAAAGGAAGCAGAGTAGAATTTCTATGAGAACAGTATCAAAAAGAAAAAAGAAAAAGAGATGCTAATAGTGACAAAAGAAGAGGACTGTGATGTCATTGGTTTTAGTTATCGAATACTATGGAACAAGCCACCCAAAACAGGAAATTAAAACAATGTTTTCTTTAAGATATGGTAAAATTCTTTTTTTTTTAAAGATTTTATTTTTTTATTTGTTGGAGAGAGAGAGCAAGAGCACGCACAAGCAGGGGGAGCGGCAGAGGGAGAAGCAGGACTGCTTCTGAGCAAGTCTGCCTGATGCAGGACTTGATCCCAGGAGCCTGGAATCATGACCTGAACTGAAGGCAGACACTTAACCCACTGAGCCACCCAGGTGTCCCAAGGTTTGGTAAAATTCTCCAGGGAAACCATTTGGGTGGGCCTGGAGTATTTTTCCAGGAATTGGTATATTTCATTAAAGTCGTCAAATTTAGGGTTAAGCCTCTGCCTTTGGCTCGGGTCATGATATCTGGGTCCTGGGATAGAGCCCTGCATGGAGCCTCACTTTGGGCTCCCTGCTCAATGGGGGAGCCTGCTCCTCCCTCTCCTCCCTACTTGTGCTCTCTCTCACTATCTCTCTCTCTCAAATAAATCAAAATAAAATTAAAAGAAAATCTTTAAAAGAGTTGTCAAATTTATGGTGAAAAGTTGTTCATAGTATACTCTAATTACTTTTTTGTCTGTAGAGTCTATGATGATATCCCCTGTTTTGTTCCTAATGTTGGTAATTTGTGTCTTCTCTCTTAGTTTGTCAGTCTTGCTTGAAGTTTGTCAATTTTACTGATATTTTTAAAGAACAGACACTTCATTTCATTGATTCTTCTCTGTTGTTTTCCTGTTTTCAATTTTTTTTTTTTTATTCTACTCTTCTATTTCCATCTTTTTGCTGGCTTTGGGTTTATTTTGCTCTTCATATTCTAGGTTCATGAAGTGAGAGCTTAAATTATTGATTTGAGCCTTCTTTTTGATTGTATGTGTTTAGTGCTTTAAATTCCTTTCTCAACACTACTATAGTGTTTTTACTCAGCTCAATGTACTTTTTAAATTTCCTTTGAGATTTCTTCTTTGACCCACTAACTATTTAGAAGCATGTGGTTTAGTATCCAAGTGTTTGGAAATTTTCCTGTTATCTTTCTGTTATTGATTTCTAGCTTTGATTCATTGTGGATAGAAAATACACAGAAATGATTTCAATTCTTTTAAATTTGTTGAGGCTTACTCTACTGCCCATAATATGGCCAGTTTTGGTATATGTTTTGTGGATGCTTGAAAGAAAATGTGTTTTCTACTGTTATTGGAGGTTGTTCTACAAATGTCAACTAAGTTCTATTGGTTGGTACTACTATTAAATTCTTCTGTATCTTTGCTAATATTTTACCTAGTTGCTCTATCCATTTTTGATAGAGGGTTGATGAAAGTTTTCAACTATAAATGCAAATTTGTCTACTTCTGCTTTCAATTTTATCAGTTGTGTGACATATTATACAGATCTGTATTTGGTGTAAGTACATTCATTTAGTATTGGTATATCTTCCTGGTGGGTTGACCCTTTTTACGTTTATGTAATGTCCCTTTTATTTTTTTAATTTTTAATTTTTATTATTTTTTAAAGATTTTTTTTATTCATTTGAGACACACAGAGAAAGAGAGAGCATGAGCAGGGGGAGAGGCAGGGGGAGAAGGAGAAGCAGGCTCCCCGCTGAGCCAGGAGCCCAATGTGGGGCTCAATCCCAGGACCCTGGGATCGTGACCTGAGCCGAAGGCAGATGCTTAACCATCTGAGCCACCCAGGTGCCCTGTAATGTCCCTTTTAGTGTCTGATAATTTTCATTGCTCTAAAGTCAATAGTCTTATCTGATATTAATATAGTCACGCCTGCTTTCTTTTAATTAATGTCTATGCATTATCTTTGTTTATCCTTTTACTTTCAACATGCCTATATTGTTATATTTGAAGTGAATTTCTTATAGACAGCATATAATAGGATCATGCTTTACATAGTCTGTCAATATCTGTCTTCTAATTGACATATTTAGATGATTCACATTTAATATAATTATTTGTATTTAAATATAATAAATATGAAATGGCTTATCCTAAGATGGCTCCAAGCTTCCTAATTGTTGTTGTTGTTGTTTCTTATAGTTAAAAAAAGAAAAAAAATTATTTTATTATTTTAATAATTTAATTTATTTGGCTCAGTTTTTAAAAAGTCTTTAGCACAGAGCTTAGCAGGTTGTAATAAAAGTTCTAACTTAGTGTATTTGGATTGTGGGCAAGTAAATGGAATAGCAATCTTTTCTCTTGTTCCCTATATTTGCAAATGTAAATAGAAAAGTTGGCCCCAACCCTCCAGTGATGATTTATGTACAGTCAGTCAACAACAATCTATATGCCCTGCTGTGGAAAGTTTAATTTATTCTCTGATGAGTTCCGGGATTGTACATTGCCTTAGACTCGCAAAAATACCAAAATGCAGTAATGAGGTAGATAGAGGATTTTAAACTCTAAGCTCCATTAAGGTAGAGTTGTATCTTTTTTGTTCACCACTTTATACTTAAAGTAGAGTATAGTATGTGCCATAGAAAACATTTGGTTAATATTTGTCAAATGAATGAATTGACAAATGAAATAGAGAACTGATTTATTAATCCTCAGCTCAAGAACAGTCCTCAGTTGTTAGAATATCCTTTCTTGAGTTTTATTTTATTTTTTAAATTTTATTTAAATTCCAGTATAGTTAACATACATGTTATATTAGTTTTAGGTATACAATATAGTGATCAACAATTTTATACATTATTCAGTGGTTATCATGATAAGTGAAATTTTATTTTATTTTTTATTTTTATTTTAAAGATTTTTTAAATTTATTTGACAGAGAGAGAGAGGGATAGCGAGAGCAGGGACACAAGCAGGGGGAGTGGAAGAGGGAGAAGCAGGCTTCCCGTGGAATAGGGAGCCTGATGTGGGGCTTGATCCTAGGACCCTGGGATCATGACCTGAGCCAAAGGCAGACACTTAACAACTGAGCCACCCAGGCACCCCAATAAGTGTACTTTTAATACCCTTCACCTACTTCACCATGTCTTCACCAATCTCCCCTCTGGTAACCACCAGTTTGTTCTCTATAGTTGAGTGTTTTTTGGTTTGTCTCATATTTTCTTTGTTCATTTGTTTTGTTTCTTAATTTCACATTTAAATGAAATCATAGGGTATAGTCTTTCTCTGACTGGCTTATTTCAGATCGCATTATACCCTCTAGATCCATCCATGTTGTTGCAAATAATAAGATTTCATTCCTTTTTATGACCCGAGTAATATTCCATTATATATATACACTATGCCTTCTTTATCCATTCATCTATTGATGACATTTGGGTTGCTTCCATAATTTGACTGTTGTATACAATGCTGCAATGAACATAAGGATGCATCTATCTTTTCAAACTAGTGTTTTCCTATTCTTTAGGTAAATATCCAGTAGTGGAATTACTGGATCATATGGTAATACTATTTTTGATATTTTGAGGAACCTCCATACTGTTTTCTACAATGGCTGCACCAGCTTGCATTCCTACCAACAGTGCATGGGGATTCCTTTTTCTCCATATCCTCACCAACACTTATTCTTGTATTTTTTTATTTTAGCCATTCTGACAGGTGTGATATACCTTTTATTGGGTATATCATTTGCAAATATCTTTTTCTGTTCAGTAGATTGTCTTTTAGTTTTGTTGATTGTTTCCCTAACTGTGCAGATGCTTTTTATTTTGATGTAGTCCCAATAAATTATTTGTCCCAATAAATTATTTGCCTTTATTTCCATTGCCTCAGGAGACATATCTAGAAAAATGTTGCTATAGCCGATATCAGAGAAATTACTGCCTATGCTTTCTTATGGGATGTTTATGGTTTCAGGTCTCACATTTAGGTCTTTAACCCATTTTGAGTTTATTTTTGTGAATGATATAAGAAAGTGGTATAGTTTCATTCTTTTGCATGTAGCTGTCCAGCTTTCCTCACACCATTTGTTAAAGAGATGTTTTTCTTCCCATTGCATATTCTTGCCTCCTTTATTGAAGATTCATTGACCATATAATTATGGGTTTATTTCTGGGCTTTCTATTCTGTTCTATTGATCTGTGTGTCTATTTTTATGTCAGACCATACTGTTTTGATTACTGTGCTTTTATAGGATATCTTGATATCAGGGATTGTGATGCCTCCAGTCTTTTTTAAATTTATTTTTATTTAAATTCAATTAATTAACATATAATGTATTACTGGTTTCAGAGGTAGAGGTCAGTGATTCATTAGTCTTATATAATACCCAGTGCTCATTTCATCATGTGCCTTCCTTAATGTCCATCACCGAGTTACCCCATTCCCCACCCCACTTCCCCTCCAGCAACCCTCAGTTTGTTTCCTATGATTAAGAGTCTCTTATGGTTTGTCTCCCTCTCTGATTTCATCTTGTTTTATTTTTTCCTCTCTTCCCCAATGTTCCTTTGTTTTGTTTCTTAAATTCTACATATGAGTGGGTGGGATGCCTCCAGTTTTGTTCTTCTTTTTCAAGATTGCTTTGGCTATTTGGAGTCTAGTGGTTCCATACAAATTTTAGGATTATTTGTTCTAGTTCTGTGAAAAGCACTGTTTTTGATAGGGATTGCATTAAAATCTATATATTGCTTTGGGTAGTATGGGCATTTTATTTTTCATTTTTTATTTTTTAAAGATTTTATTTATTTATTTGACAGAGAGACACAGCAAGAGAGGGAACACAAGTAGGGGGAGCAGAAGAGGGAGCAGCAGGCTTCCCGCTGAGCAGGGACCCCGATGCGGAGCTCAATCCCAGAACCCTGGGATCACGACCTGAGCTAAGGCAGACGCCCAACAACTGAGCCACCCAGGCTCCCCAGTATGGGCATTGTAAAAATATTTGTTCTTTCATTCCTTGAGCATGGACTATCTTTCCATTTGTTTGTGTTGTCTTCAATTTCTTTTGTCAGTGTTTTATTGTTTTCAGAGCATAGGTCTTTCACCTCCTTGGTTAAGTTTATTCCTAGGTATTGTATTATTTTTGGTGCAGTTGTAAATGGGACTGTTTTCTTATTTTTATTTCTGCTACTTCATTATTAGTATATAGAAATAGAACAGATTTCTGTATATTGATTTTGTATCCTGCAACCTTACTGAATTCATTGATCTGTTCTAGATTTTTAAAATTATTTTAAAAATTTATTTTATTTTATTTTAAAAAAGATTTTATTTATTTATTTGAGAGAGAGAGAGAGCATGCATGCGAGAGAGAGCATAAGCAGGGGGGAGGGGCAGAGGGAGAGGGAGAAGCAGCTCCCCACTGAGCAGGGAGCCCTGCATGGGACTTGATCCTAGGACCCTGGGATCATGACCTGAGCTAAAGGCAGATGCTTAACTGATTGAGCCACCCAGGCGCCCTGTTCTAGTAGTTTTTTGGTGGAGTCTTAGTATACTGTCATCTACAAATGGTGAAAGTTTTATTTCTTCCTTACCAATTTGGATGCCTTTTATTTCTTTTTCTTATCTGTATTGTAATGGCTAGGACTTTCAAAACTGTGTTGAATAAAAGTGGTGAGGGTGGACATCCTTGTCTTGTTCCTAATCTTAGGGGAAAAGCTCTCAGTTTTTCACCATTGGGTATGATATATGGGCTTTATTATGTTGAGTTATGTTCCCTTTAAACCTACTTTGTTAATGGTTTTTATTGTGAAAGATGTTTTACTTTATCAATTGCTTTTTCTGCATCTGTTGAAATGATTGTATGGTTTTTATCCTTATTGATGTGATGTATCACACTGATTGAATTGCAAATTTTGAACCACATAGCATCCCAGAAATAAATCCCACTTGATTGTGGTGATTTTTTTTTTTTTAATGTATTGTTGGATTCAGTTTGCTAATATTTTGTTGAGGATTTTTGCGTCTATGTTCATCAGAGTTATTGGCCTATAGTTCTCTTGTTTGTAGAGTCCTTTATCTGGTATTTGTATTAAGATAATGCTGGCCTCATACAATTAATTTGGGAGCTTTTCTTCCTCTTCTATTTTTGGTATACTTTGGGAACATTAGGTATGTACTCTTTTCTAACTGTTGGGTAGAATTCCCCTGCAAAGCTGTCTGGTCCTGGACTTTTATTTGTTGGGAGTTTTTGATGACTGATTCAGTTTCGTTGCTGGTAATCAATGTGTTCAAATTTTCTATTTCTTCCTGATTCAGTTTTGGAAGTTGTATGTTTCTAGAAATTTAGCCATTTCTTCTAGGTTGTCCAGTTTGTTGGCATGTATCTTTTCATAATATTCTCTTATAATTCTTTGTATTTCTGTGGTGTTGGTTGTTAATTTCTCTTCTTTCATTTCTGATTGTGTTTGAGTTCTCTCTCTCTCTTTTTATGATGAGTCTGGCTAAAGGTTTATCAATTTTGTTGAAATTGTCAAAGACCTAGTTCCCAGTTTCATTGATCTGTTCTATTTTATTTTATTAATATTATTTAGTTTCCATTTCATTTATTTCTGCTCTAATCTTTATTATTTATTTCCTTCTACTGGTTTTGAGTTTTGTTTGTTCTTCTTTTTCTAGCTCCTTTAGATATAGGGTAGGTTGTTTATTTGAGATTTTTCTTGCTTCTTCAGGTAGGCCTTTATTGCTATAAATTTTCCTCTTAAGACAGTTTTTGTTGCATCCCAAAGATTTTGGACTGTTGTGTTTTCATTTTCATTTGTCTCCATGTATTTTTTGATTTCCTCTTTCATTTCTTGGTTGACCCATTCATTCTTTAGTAGCATGTTATTTAACTTCCACGTATTTGTGTTTTTTCCAGATTTTTTCTTGTGGTTGATTTCTAGTTTCATAGTGTTGTGGTCAGAAAAGATGTATGCTATGACTTTGATTTTTTTTAATTTGTTGAGATTTATTTTGCAGCTTAACATATGATCTATTCTGGAGAATGTTCCATATGCACTTGAAAAGAATGTGTATTCTGCTGTTTTATGATGGAATATTCTGAATATATCTGTTATATCCATCTGGTCCAGTATGTCATTCAAAGCCATTGTTTCCCTCCTGCTACATTCTTCTTCTTTTTTTTCTTTCTTAACATATATTGCATTATTTGTTTCAGAGGTACAGATCTGAGATTCAACAGTCTTGCACAATTCACAGTGCTTACCAGAACACATACCCTCCCCAGTGTCCATCACCCAGTCACCCCATCCCTCCCACCCCACCCCCCACTCCAGCAACCCTCAGTTTGTTTCCTGAGATTAAGAATTCCTCATATCAGTGAGGTCATATGATATGTCTTTCTCTGTTTGACTTATTTCGCTCAGCATAATACCCTCCAGTTCCATCCACGTCGTTGCAAATGGCAAGATCTCATTCCTTTTGATGGGGAAATCAGAGGGGGAGAAGAACCATGAGAGACGATGGACTCTGAAAAACGAACTGAGGGTTCTAGAGGGGAGGGGGGTGGGAGGATGGGTTAGCCTGGTGATGGGTATTGAGGAGGGCACGTTCTGCATGGAGCACTGGGTGTTATGCACAAACAATGAATCATGGAACACTATATCTAAAACTAATGATGTAATGTATGGGGATTAACATAACAATAAAAAAATTATAAAAAAACCCACAAAGCCATTGTTTCCTTGTTGATTTCCTATCTGAGTGATCTATCCATTGATATAATTGGGGTATTAAAGTCCCCTACTATTACTGTATTACTATCAATTACTTCCTTTATGTTTGCTAATAACTGCTTTATGTATTTGGATGCTCACTTATTGGGTGCATACATATTTACAATTGTTACATCTTCTTTTTGGATTATTCCTTTATGATTTTAGAGTGTCCTTCTTTGTCTCTTGTTACAGTCTTTGTTTTATTTTTTTAAAGATTTAATTATTTATTTTGGAGAGAGAGAGAGCACAAGAGAGAGTGTGTGCGAGTGGGGAGAGGGGCAGAGGGAGAGAATCTCAAGCAGACTCCCCACTGAGTGTGGGGCCTGACGCGGGGCTTAATCCCACATGAGATCATGACCTGGGCTGAAATCATGTGTCAGACGCTTAACTGACCAAACCACCCAGGCACCCCTACAGTCTTTGTTTTAAAGTCTATTTTGTCCACTATAAGTATTGCTACCCCAGCTTTCTTTTCACTTCCATTTGCATGATATTCACTTTCAATCTGGTTGTGTGTTTAGGTCTGAAATGCGTCTCTTGGAGCCAGCATATAGGTGGGTCTTGCCTTTTAGCCATTCTGTCACCCTCTGTCTTTTGAGTAGAGGATTTAGTCCATTTATATTCAAAGTAATTATTGATAGGTATGTACTTATTGCCATTTTGTTACTTGTTTTATGATTGTTTTTGTAGTTCCCTCCTTCTCTCAACGTTTGGTGGCTTTCTTTGGTGATATACTTGGATTCCTTTTTTCTTTATTTTTTTGCATATCTATTACTGGTTTTTGATTTGTTGTTACCATTCACTTTATATATAACATCTTATGCATATAGCTGTCTATATTAATTTGATGGTCACTTAAGTTTGAACACATGCTTACTCCTCTCCCTGTAGAGATATTAAGACATGTGAGTAAATATCTATATTTTAGGTGTATGGAGTCATACTTTACATTCCTTTATTTTGTGAATCCCTTGACCGATTTTTATAGATACTACTTAATTTTATTGCTTTTGTGCTTCCTACTTGCCTTACTCCTGTTTATGGTCCTTCCTTTCCACTCAAAGAATCCCCTTTAACATTTCTTATAGGGTTGGTTTAGCAGTCATGAATTCATTTAACTTATGTTTGTCTGGGAAACTCTATGTATCCTTTTATTCTAAATAATATCCCTCCTGGATAGAGTATTCCTGGTTGCAGGGTAATTGTTTGTTTGTTTAATTTTAGCACTTTAAATATGTCATGCCACTCTCTTCTGGCATGTAAAATTTCTTCTAAAAAGTCAGCTTATAGCCTTATGAGGTTTCCCTCATATGTAACAGTTTTCTTTTCTTTTACTGCTTTTAAACTGTCTTTATCACTACTTTTTGCCATTTTAATTACTATATGTCTTTGTGTGGAGTTCCTTGTGTTGATTTTGTTGGGGCTGTCTGTGCCTCCTGGATCTGGATTTCTGTTTCCTTCTCCAGATTTGAACATTTTTCAGCTATTATTTCCTTTTTTTTTTTTTTTTAAGATTTTATTTATTTATTTGAAAGATAGAGTGAGTGAGAAAAAGAACACACGAGCAGGGGCAGAGGGAGAAGCAGGCTCCCTTGCTGAGCAAGGAGCCCAACGTAGGGCTGGATCCCAGGACCTTAGGATCATGACCTGAGCCGAAGGCAGACGCTTAACAGACTGAGCCACCCAGGTGCCTTTATTTTCATCTTTATTACTATTTTTTTTCTCTCTCCTTTTCAGGTTGTTTGCTTTCCACTACTCTGTCTTCCAGGTCAGTGATCTGTTCTTTTTTTTCCTCTAGCTTACTATTTATTTCATTTAGTAAATTTTTAATTTCAGTTACTGAGTTATTGTTGTTGTTGTTGTTTTTAATCTCTGGTTCTTTTTCATGTTTTTTTTTTTTTTTTTTTTGAGAATCTCACTGAGTTCTTCCACTCTCTTCTCATATCCAGTGAGTATCTTTATGACCATTACTTTAAGATCTCTATCAGACATATTATTTATCTACATTTTGTTTAGCTCTCCTGTGATTTTCCTGTTCTTTCATTTGGGACATATTCTTCTGTCTCCTCATTTTATCTAACTCTGTGTTTCTATGTGTTAGGAAACTCAGCTATGTCCCCTGTTCTTGAAAGTACTGGCCTTATGAAGAAAAGGTTCTGTAGAGCTTTGCAGTGTAATGTCCCATTTTACCAGACCCTGGTGCTTCAGAGGTGTCTTCTCTGTGTTTTGTGTGTGCCCTGCTGTTGTGGCTGAGACATTTTTGCCTTCAGTCATATGCAATGGCTCTCTTTGCCAGTTGTGGGCAGGATTTGGTCCTTGTGTTGCCACTGGGGCAGTATGGGGCCACCTTGGGCTTGAATTAAGTCATACCAGGCATTTGCCAGAGATGCAGTAGTTCTGAATTACAGGGTGCTTTCCCTGAGTTGTCCCCTGAGAAGCTTTCATCAGTGGGATGGGGCCTGCAGTCAGATCAGATGTCAGCCCCTACCTCACTGATAGAGCTGCAGTTGTGTTGGTATGTATGGTTATCTTCCCCTCTCCCCAGGGCAGGAGTCACTTTGGAGTGGTCGTAGCCCCTGTAGGGGCTCCTTGCACTCTGACTGGGTTGTAGCACTGCTTTGGATGGGCTCTGGCCAAAGGCATATTAGAGAGTTTGTCTGTAGGAGATCCCAGTAATGGATGCACAGTGCCAACAAAGTCCCTGCTGGTCTGCTTTGAGAGGGGACCTGTAGCCATCTGAGAAAACTCCTGCAGAGTACTGGCAGGGTTGGAGGGGTTACATCTGTAGTACTATATGGGGGTGGGGTGCACTGTTAACAAGCTGGTGGAGAGTGTTGATGTTGAGCTGGTTCCCACTCTCTGTGTTTCTATGCTGGGGAGTGTGGGAGGGAAATGGTGCCAGCCAGCTCTTTTGTTCTTGGAGGAGTCTCCTGAAGAATCTTGCCCCTCCAGCAT
Source organism: Halichoerus grypus (assembly GCF_964656455.1). Classification (NCBI taxonomy): domain Eukaryota; kingdom Metazoa; phylum Chordata; class Mammalia; order Carnivora; family Phocidae; genus Halichoerus; species Halichoerus grypus. The sequence continues at coordinate 59,156,657 of NC_135719.1, read as the reverse complement.
GTACTCCGAGATTAGTAAATAAATCTCCTTCCCATATATCCCAGGCATTTTTCAAACTGATGCTTCTATGTTGTATCTGTCCTCTTTAAGGGATGGGACTCCACTCTCCCAGTTCTCCCAGAGCTGAGCCCACTGATTTTTAAAGTTCCATGTGTTAAGCCTCACTGACTTTTAGGCCTCTTTGGTTTTCAAAGCCAAATGTTATATGTATTTGTCTTCCCCATGTGGGTTCCCTGTGCCTGAGGTGGCTGGTGGGATTTGCTGCTCTCCTCTCTCTTCACTCCTGCATCCTTTCCTCTCATGGACAGTCTCTTGGGTCTCTTTGGCTCTAGACTGCATCTTTGTCCTTTCTACCCTCTTTGATGTGGTCTCTTCTCTACATTTAGCTGTGGAGAGTCTCCTCTCCCAGTGTTCAGGTCATTTTCTGGGTTATTTACACTGATATGGGGTGTTATCTAGTTGTATCCAAAGGACAAAGTGAGTTTAGGATCCTCCAATTCTGCCATCTTCCCAGGAAGTCTAGAATACCCCTTCTTTCATCTTCTCCTGTCCACACCAAATCCCTGTCCTCCAAGACATAAAGTCTAAGTCCTTCACATTTCCTGAATCCTCTTTCCAACAGAAGCAGTCTGTCCCTTTCTTTAAATTCTGTAGTCCTTTATAATGACACTGATCACGTTCTGCCTCTTTTTAGAGATATTCACTCACATGTCTTAATATCTCTACAGTTCTCTTTGTTTCCTGAAAGGGGCCTCTATATCTTCTCAATCTTGTCACCACAGCCCTTAATACAGTGTTTTGTACTCACCAGAGGCCCTTGTTGAATGTCTACTGCAGAAGACTGAGTACATGAGGTGGTTGTTGCTATTGTCTGGGAGTCCTTCCATGATGATGGTGAAGGATTGGCAAGGTTGGAAGATGACCCTTCAGGTTTCACTGTAGAGAAACAGATGGGCAGAAAAAACATGTAGAACCAAAACTCATGCGTGGTGTCAAAATGACTTTGTTTTTAGAACTATATTATGACATAAATTTTGGAAAGTGACCATATTTTCGGAATAAAAAGTTTAACTTTGTCAGCAGTATTGATTTGCTATGTAATTCAGTAGTGAAACTAGGTAAATATATTCTAAAGGTAAATGAGTAAGAATTGAAATTAATAAAAAGAGTAGGCTAGGATATAGCTCAAAACCAAGATGTTGATTTAAACATTCCCCATCTCAAAAACTATCCAGATAAAAGAACTACTTAGACTTTCTAACAGTAATTTTTGTTTGTTTAATCTTTTTATTTTTAATTTTTTGAAGTATCAGTTTACTGAATATTATTTTTTGAAGGTGGTTCTCATGGAGACTTTAAAGACAGAAGAAAAAAAAAAGATACTGCTTTCAGAAGAAAATACTCTATTGAGAAAGCTTTACCATAGGAAAGAGCTTTTATAAGGGCCAAAGACCAACAGAAATTTACTTATTACATTCTAGCAGCCTAGGACCAGGGTCCTTATATTTTTTGAGCTCTTAAATTAGAAATAAAGAAGGGAAACTGGAAATGACTCTAGAAGGATGTGTAGAAATTAGCCAGGTGAAAAAATAGACTTTCAAGTAGAAGAAATTGGGGGAGTGAAGCCACATAGTGGATTCAGAGTATGATGTATAGAGGGAGCTTAGGATGAAGTAAAAGGCAAGGAAATAGTAAGAAGACTAGACATAATCAGAGCCTTAGATATTATGCTTAAAGAGCTTGGAATTTATTCTTTATATGGGATAAACTGCTAAAGGTATTTCCCATTAATCCATTCACAACTGTTTGTCATACTAGGCACTATTTTAAGCATTGGGGTGATGGCATTGGGCAAGACACAGTGTCTTTCCTCAAGGGATTTATAGTTGAGGGGTGCAGAGAAATGGATATGCAATTGAAATATAATAAATGCTTTATCTTTGTCTGCAGTAGGGAGGCTTGGCACCTTTTAAGGAGTTAAGAATATTTTAGATTGCTTACTCTTGGTGCTGTTTGGAGATGGCTTTAGGCTGACAAAATGTGAGATTCTTACCTTATTTAGGTAAAGTACCCACTGCTATTAGCAAATACTTAGTTAATGCCCTAAATCCTAGGCCACTTCTTACTTACTGGAAGGGAGATTGGCTTATGTTTTTTAAAAAAATGCACTTGATGGGAATTATTCATTGAGGTACCAGAAAATCCATGCAACCTTTTTTCGTTTTATGTTGTGTTTGTCTGTTGTTTTAAGAGAGAAATAAGAAAGAAAGCTGCAGGTCATTTAAAGTAATTTGTGGAGAATAATTTCTCAAAAATGTGTCTAATTATGATCTGGAGTACATAGTCATTTTTATTTCTCTTTCCCCATAGCACTCTGTATAGCCCTTCATTAGTATTTGCTATGTACAGTACTATATTTACTGTACTGTACAGTACTGTAATACATCTTCTGATTACGTATCCCAGGATTGGAAGTTTGTGAGCACTCCAGGACTCTAAACTGAGTCCTAAGCAGATCACTTGGAATATCAAAGAGATACTTTCCTCAAAGCATCATCCCAGGATCATTTGAGGGGCATGAAAAGATGCAGATTCTTGGAGCTCTGCTGCAGACTTACCTAATCAGATTTTTATTAGGAGGGTTTGGGAATTTGCATTTTAAATATAATTCTCAGAAGATTCTTAGGCATACTGAAGTCTGAGAATCATTTAATAGAGATAATAAAATGTTGATTGTTGAGCTGATATTCAAACACTTACTCTCGAGGGAAGAAGTTATCTTATAATAAATTTGGGTTTAACTAAAATTATGTTTGACCTTAAAAATCTCCACTATCTATTTTTGTTCTTTTTCATATTTTTGGAACTGGTATCCTCAATGTCATAAACACATGCAGGAAGAAGATAAATGTTAATATACAGAAATTTTTCTAAAAAAAATATATGTGACATTCTTACCACTCTTATCAGTACATATTGGGGGAAAAATCACATTAACCCCAGTTAGGCAATTGAAAATCATCTCTATGGCAGCTTCTAAACTTAAAATATAAAGAAAGGGCTGATGATCAGGTATTGAGAGACCACCATGTGGCACATACCTTATATTTATGAATTCGTTTTTCACATCAGCCATGTAAAGTAGACAATTTTATTTCCATCTTATAGACAAGAAATTGACACATTGAGAGGTCAAGTAATTTCCCAGAGAATATCTTTGTTGTTGTTGTTTTTACTTCATTGTATTAAATAAGTTGTAATTTTTCCATTTTGCTTTTTTTTTCCTTTGCCTGTTTAAAAAGTATCACCAATGACAAAAATAGAAGCTAACAAATATTTTTGCCTCTGTAGGATTTGATATTAAAGAGTTAATTTTATGCTAGCCTTTTCTGATATAAATCTGCAGTATCCTAATTTTGTAGTACTTTCTCATCTTTGGCAATAGAAGACAATAGTTGGGAAATAAAAGGTTTCAGCTGACACTCTCAGTTTTTATGTTTAAATCTGGATTATAGTCAGTAGATTTACTTCTAGCATCTGTCCATATTGGTCCTAATGGTTCTGTAAGATAGGAAACTGATTGGAGAAGGTCACAATCATTCTATACTTGGGACCTAGCACAGCAATTGAATAGCAGCCAGTGATTATGTATTTTTCTCTTAGCTGAGAGAGCAAGGTCAGCGTTAGCATTAGGCTATAACACTTTGTTATGCTTGATGAGGCATGTTTGTGTTCAAAGGGGCTTTTAGGAAGACAGCAAAGGCAAGAATATTCCCTTCATAAACATATTCCCAAAAGTTTTAGATCTTTATGTAACAACATTTTTAATATATTGCAAAAAGAAGTATAATAATCTGATGGAAAGACCCCTGGGATTTACTCCATTCTCTAATACGCATTGTGAGAGGAATATGGGAAGAGTTTTCTCTGAATCTCTTTCCTAAACTGTAAAATATGGGCAGTGGATTGGATAATTTCTAAAGTCTCTTTCGTGAAGCTCTATATAATGATGGTTTGTATATGTCTGTAACAATGTGAAAATTTATTACTTTTCTCTTAATGCCAGTTCAACTCAATGTAACTCAGTAAACTGACATTAATGGATGACTTGGCACAAGAAATGTCCTGTCAAGGAGTCAACATACAAGCTGAATTGGGAGGACTGTATTCCAACTTGATTCAAGTCAGGGTTTTACCCTAATTTCACATCTGTCTTATCTATAGCAGCTTCTTATTGTATTTAACACAGTAATGTGAATAATCAAGCCATTTTTGTGATGCCCACTAATTGGGTTGACCATATATCCAGGTTTGACAGGGACAGACCTTATTAACTCTATTACAGATCCATTAAAACCCATTAATTATTGTAGTGACCCCTTCCCACTTCCAAATTATCCTGGTTTGAGTGATAAATTATGTGGTCACCCTTTTCCTCACAACATCTTTCTAAAGTCTGTATTGGTCTCCTAATCCCACAGATCAGGAATTTGTAGCTGGCTTTGAGAGATTAAGCAATTTGCTTAAACTAGCAAGTAGTAGAGTCAGGATGAAAATTCAGTTGTCTGATGCCAAAACCAGTGTTCTTAACCACTGTCCTTCAAGGATTACTTTTCCTACCAAATTCTAGGGCAAATTACTTAAAACATAATGCAGAAAGGGGTATTACATCCCTTATTTTTATTTCTTTAGGTGTAAATAACCTTCACTCCTGGGACATTTGTCCTTATGTTAAATCCATCTTGTTGCAAGTTCAAGTGATTCCTTCGGCTCCGTCCCAGAAGAGCTGTAAACCAGCTGGACATGAGGATTTTGTCTTTGTTCAAGGTGTATTTATCCCTTAAGCCTCAATAAATGGAAAACTTTGGCTGCAAAAAATAAAGGATAGAGGTCACACAGAATGATATGCCTCTTTGGGTCTCATATCTACTGTAGGACCATATGGGATCTTGGGCAATGTTGAGGCTTGTAGTGTTAGGCTAAGGTGATATTCTGAAGGCAAACGATAGAGTAAACCATTCCTTGAGCAGTCATTGTCCTTAGAAGAAAAGAATAATCTTTTCTAGAGAATAGGGATTCTGAAGACCTTAGACACATGGCCTGTAGAAGCACGGTCATTGCCCTTAAGTCATGCAGATTTGAACCAAAGCAGGACCTTCATAAGGTAGTTAAGAAGTAAATTAGTTAATGATGGTTAAGATGATGATGATGATGTTACTTGTTAGGACATATTATTATTTTGATTTTATGAAAAAGGAAATAAGTTGTATGAATTTATGACTTACTTGCCCAATGTCACACAAAAATAAATAAGCTATATCTAGAAGTCAGGACTCTAAGTCATTCTCCCATTCATTCTCTCTTCCCTCATCAGTCCACCTTCCCACTCATCAATTTGTTTATATCATCAGTTATTATCAAACACTTACTATCAACTTTGTGCTAAGCTTGTGCTAAGCTTGTGCTAGGCTAGTGGTTCTAAATTCTGATGCTTACTTAACATCTTGGGATCTTTCAAAAATACTGATTTCTACCTGGCTGCCAACTTAGACATTCTGATTTAATTGGTGGACTGTAACCTGGGCATCAGGATTGTTAAAAGCTTCCCAGGTAATTCTAATGTGTAACCAAATTAGGAATCCACTGTGCAAGGCACTTGGTTAGGAGCTAGGAATAAAAGATGACCTAGGCAAACTGATACCTTAAAAAAAAAATGTGATGAAATAAGGGATTCAAAGCATATCCTTCTTATTCCACATTTACAGGGAAGCCATTAAAGCACAGGGACCAATGATGTTCATAATATTCAGGGCATATATAATAAAAATTATGAAATTTTAGAATCTCTTAGAATGTTGTTTTTGTTTTTGTTTTGATAGGTTTGGCGAAGAACATAGCAAAATGAAAATCAGAATGCTGAAGTGCCTTGTATTTATGTGAAGTGCAAAATGTGAAATATGTTACTTTTTTGTTTAAAACATTAAGTAAAATAGATATGAATAGAGCAATTTGTTACTGAATTAACACCTCACAACAGCTGCTCTCAAGGGGTAATTTAGGCTTCTTTTTATATTGTACTTCAGACTTTGATGTGATGAGAGGATTTTGAAATGCATTTTGAGAATTCTTTTCCTCATGTTCACATGGTTAAATGATCAGAGATTACATTTTATTTCTATGTGGAAAGCCTCTATTAATTTGATGCAAAGCAGGCACTCTTGAATCCTGAGGGAAATGAGAAATTGATGGCTTTCCTTCTAAGAGCATGATGGGTAGTCAGGAGCTAGGCTGTGCATGCTCCAGGGGCTTCCCCAAAAGTCAAGGCACATTAGCAATGAATCTCCAGCTTCTGTCCAGCTCAACCCTGAGGAATCTTTAGACTCTGGCATATTTCTGGAATAGCAGTTATGGCATCACCCAGGAGTATCATAGGACAAGCAAAATAAAGATTCTCCTTTTTGGACTTGGCTAAAGCTTAAAAAGTTTGCTCTAAAAATGGATGCGTTACAAATTGGGGGCAGTTGCTCTGTGGCAGGGACTGGAAGCAATGACTCAGAGTCAGAACAGATACATAGATTATAATCTACTTGCTAACACTTTAGTTATTGAGTTTGCTTGTGGAATCATAGGATTGAGAGGGATATGGAAAGATCTTAGGGTTTTCTGGTTTCCTGCCAAATTGCCTTGAAGCCATCTAGGAATGATAGATTTCCCTACCCCAAATCTCTCCTTGCTCTTGTATCCCCTGGAAGCAGTGTCACAGCAGAATCCAGAGCTTCTTGTTAACTAGCCAGCAGCTGCCATATGCAATTGGGTGTGAACAGATACATGCTGTGACCCTAAAGGGACACATACCAGCCAAGAAAGTACACATGATTGAGCTTCAAATAGAAGAAGCATAGGAAGAGGCAACTTTTCTTTTGTCCACCATTGTTTCCTTTCTTTCTCATTCATCATTTCCTACCAATTTTTTTTTTATTTTATTTCTTTTCCTACCAATTTTTAAAAGAGCCTAAATTTCTTGTAGTGATGGGTTGTAGGAAGAATAACTACTCTGTGCCTGTCATTTTATATATGCCATCTTATTTAACTCAAATAACCTGTCAGAAGCTGTCATCATCATCCTCTTAGCGAGTCTGGGTAAGATGTTTCCCTGCTGCATTCCCATACTATATGTCTAAATCTATTTTGACACAACATTTTAATTGTCTATTTGTCTCAATAGACAGTGTGCTTCTTGAGGGTAGAGGCAGCGTTTCTCTTTGAACTATGGCTGTTTAGCATAATGATTTCAAATAATAGGTGTTTAGATAATTATAAATTTATTTTAAATTAGTGACTGATATGCACAAAGAAAGTTTTAATGGAATGAATAAAGAAAACTAAAGTCCACAAAGGTTCAAAAGTAGTTTGCACAATATTACACATAGTCACAAATTGATCAACCTGGGATTCAGACCCCAAAGCTCCAACTTCAGGGAAGGACTTTTCCTGCTATCATAGGTCTTTTTAGATGAAGATATGAAATCCAAAACAGGTGTCACCATACATCTTCACAACTTGCTCTTGATTGAGCTTTCTGGGTATTTTCTTCTAACTTCGATGAAATGAAAGTTATGCTTCAAATGGAAGTTATGAGTTACATTTGTTTATTACAGAAATATAACCTTATTTTATTTATTTTTTAAATTTATGTTAGAGGGAGGGAGAGTGAGAGAGAGAGAGAAAGAGAGAGAAAGCATGAGCAGGAGGACGGGCAGAGGGAGAGGGAAAGAGAGAGAGAGAGAAACAGACTCTCTGCTGAGTGTGGAGCCCAACATGGGGCTTGATCTCAGGACCCTGAGATTTTGACCTGAGCCAAAATCAAGAGTCAGCCACTTAACCAACTGAGCCACACAGGTGGCCCCAGAAATAGAACTTTAAATGGCTCCTAGGATAAGCTTATGAAAGAACAGTCAGATTTCTCTCAATGTTTTGGTTTATGTTTAAGGGATAAGGCATTCTCACTTTCTCAAGCCTAAGGGAGAAAATTTCTAAAAATTACAAAATGCTATGGCTAAGTTTTTATTTTAAAAAAATTATAATAAGTGACTTCTTCTAACCTTACATGGAGTGTCAGTGTACTATCATTTTGTTACTTTAAGGCTCATATAATTTATGGTGATACCAAAGCCAAGGTGAAAGGTCAATGCTATGGTCAAAAAGATCAAGAAATCAGTGTTTTTTCACAGTCCACTTATAATACTAAGATGAACTGGCTAGGACATTTTGAAATTCAACTTCTTGATTCTACTTCTGACATTTTGGCAAATTTATGCAGAGAATTGGAGCATATATGTTCAGTCACAGAAGCAACAAAATGTGGTACCATTAAGTGCAAGATAATTTCAGGTAGATACATATTTTGAGTGTTAATTATCTAGATAATATCTTCAAGTGTCTACAGTATTTCTCCTGTGTAGACAGAGATTCTCAACTGCTCTCTGAAGACTTCTTTTTATACAGTGGAATCAAAGTTACGATTTTTTTTTCTAAGAGTCATATATATCAAACCTAGGGAAAAAGTCAGTATGGGAAAAGAGAAAGCTAGAAATAATCTTCAATACTGAACATGCTGAATTAAGGAATACAAAATTATAAGAGACAAGGTTAGTAAGATACATGATTTTTCAGTTGTTGTATTCCTGTTATTTCATGAGAATGAAAGGAACTAGGAAATGAGAAAAATTGAAACTGCTCCAGCTAAAATGATGTGGGTAATTAGAGCAATCTACATTTGGCTGAAATACAATCAAAGTGACAGGGCTGTTGAAATTCCGTCTCCAAAACATTAAAATACAGTTAGAGTATTCTCTACAGAAATTAGGGGCAGGCACGATGTGGTGGGGTATAAGTAGATGGTGGCAGAAACTCAAGAATACATGGAAGGTACAGTGCATGTAGAGAGAGAGAGAGAAAAGCAGTTGGTACTAAAAATCCTGAGGCTTCATACATGCACAGTCAGCTAGGTGGTCTGGCAATATCCTAACCACCTACCTGCCCCATCCTGCTGCCTCTCGTGCTGGTCATTTTAATCAGATTTCTTCCACTTAAGAATATTAAGGGATGGAGTGTTCATACAACAAATACGTATTTATTGCCTACAACGTGGACATTAGGCAAGGTGCTCAGAATGCTCAGTGATCAAAAACAGAAATACACCATCTTGCTCCAGATTCTTGTTCTTAGCTATCATGTGATCCTGTCTTAGATGAGGTTTGTCTACAAGACAAAACAAAACAGAGGGCAAAGAAGTTTAGGGTATTAGCAAGGATGTTATTGAAATGATAGGTCTTGGAATTTAAGCTGCATAAGTTGGCAATTGAAAAAAAGGGGGAAGCTGTGGATTGGAATAAAATTGGGGGCTCAAAGGGATGAGTAGCTCACTGAGTTTGCAGATTGGTCACACTGGGAAAGTTGAATGAGAAAACTAACCAAAACTTTGAGCTGAGAATGATTGTGTAGTTAAAGGAAGTATGGGTGATGACAATGTCGTATGGTCCAGGGAATGAATGGTAGAAGTAAAATAGAAGAAAAGATCATCAGAGTTGAGCAGGTCATGGAATGAGAGGCAGCATCGTTGGCTGGGTTATTAATGGGACTGGTAAAGTTACATTGCATAGCATGCTTGTGTGCATGTGTGTATGTGTGTGTGTATAAGATATGGACACCCTTCACCTCTGTAAAGTAGTTTAGGAGCTGCTGGGTACTACCTATAAGGCTCAAAACAATCTGCCTTCACAGGAGTATTTTATCACTAAAATAAGTGTCAAAGTATATATACTATTAGTACCTGTATATTAATTATGATAATACTTACTCTGAAATTCTAATATATGCAAGGTGGGAATTTACAGAAATGGGCATGTTCTCAAAGTTGTGTTTTTAAAGGGAGAAGTTCCTTTCTTAGTTAATACTTTGTTTATTAAACTTTAATTATAATTTAAAAAATCCTCACAACACTGGGAATGTGCTAAATGTAGTTAGTTGTAAATTTTGTTATGTGTATTGTACCACAATTAAAAAGAATCCTTCCCACTCCAAGCAAATCATTTTATTTTACAGCCCAGTGATTCTGACGAGCTTGATATAAATACCAATTCCTTTCTGTGGTTATTGTTCAACATTCAATTATAGCATATTAAATGAGTAATGGAAAAAGAAGAATTTGGCCTTATTTTAAATTTAGTTCAAGTCAGCCCACATTTATTGAACTTCCTAGTAGATGCCAGAAACTGTGCTAAGGCCTGTGTGGAAGGCAGCAGCAAACATCCAATAGTCCCTGGAGCTCATAGTCTAGTGGGAAAGAAAGAAGTGTCAGTAAACAGATCTCATAGGAAAGAAACTATGGTCAAAGATTACAACACAGGCTCAGTTTGTTTTGGTGGGTGGAGAAGGAGGAGACTGTGGGTGATCTTGTTCCTTATTTTCAGAGCATTTACAAAGCAGTAGTTGGACAGTGCTAAGTTAGGTTTCCCAAATAAATTAGTTGGAACATGCAGATTTACAGAGCTGCTGCTTAAAGAGAGCTGATGTGCTCTGTGGAATTTTTGCACAAGGTTTGTCATTCAGTCCCCTTTCACCACCCTAGCAATAACAATGTTTAATGGATTGGGGTTAAATTTCTAGAATCAGAACCACCTTGAACTTGGACAGCTCTTAGAGACACATTGCAATGTCCTTTCTCCCCAAAAGTTCACTCTAAATTTCAAATGCACTCAGCCTCAGGGTTCCACATGACTGCCTAATTTAGAGAATTTTTTTTTGTCTCCTTATTTCCTTTGCTGCCAAGATCAGAGTGAAATGAATGCCTATGTTCACTGTTCTCACCTGGTCTTGAAGCCTTTGTGCTGCCTTACTTTCAGAGACTGAGTTCATAATCGGGGAAATCAGAATGCATCTAATTCAGATGCCTCAACTTACTGATGAGGTAACAGAGCTCTTGACTTGCTCAAACTTGTCCAGTCTTTTGATGACTAATAAGACTGGCTTTTTGATCCCCATCACAGGCTCCTCCTGCTGCCCCTGCCTTGTGTCTTCTTTCTTACCCTGTTGGTGTTTACGCTGGTGACCATCTTCATTTCACTTGCTTATACCTCGTAGCTTCCCCACAGTTTTGTAAGGCTGAGGGTACACCTTTGGATTTCAGGGCTCAAAGAAAGGCTTTCTAACCTAGTGTGATAAATTATCATATGCAGTGTTACTTGGGAGAGATTTCATGGCAATGCTTTGTGGGTTAAGTCTTACAACAGAAAACAGACTAAGCTGCAGTATTAATGTAGAAACTCAGTATGGTGTACATGATCCATGTTGATCAGAATAAATCTTACAGCCAAGATTTTCATGAACTATTTACATTTTCTATAGACTTTATTGCAACATCTGAACTGGGTCTCACTGTATAAAATTAAATTGAAGAAGCCCATCTTTACAGATCACATTTTAGAAGAGAGAGAATTATGACATTTTAATAAATGTAGTGAAGTGGCTAGAAGGCAGATTTAAAACTCCCTGGATAAGCATTATCTACCTCCACCAATCACCTTTTTTATTTTTTTACATCTTATACTTACCAAGAATATTGAGATAACTCCCTTACCCTGGCTAACTGCAGGTACTAAGGAGATGAACTATCCCTAAGTAGTTGTACCATTTTCACCCATTTCATAAAGTTATTAAAGGGCTATTTGCATTTGAGTAGAATTAGATCTGGGTTGAGATCCCCACTCTGCCATTTGCATCTTAGGCAGATAAATAACCTAAGTCTTAGTTTCTTTATCTTTGTAATGGGGTAAAAACTACCTTAGAGGGTGGTTGTGAGAACTGTATAAGATCCTATGTACACTACCATGCGTGGAGCCTACCACATTATATCTCTTCCCTCTAAATGGTGGCTTGGGTTTTACAGGATTGCAAGAATGGCACCAGAGTGTCCATATTCTTTCGTGTTCAAAGTTTGACTAACCTTCTTAGTCCACTAGTGTACCACTTAAGAAAAGCTTTTCTACATAAGAGGCCCAAGAGCTATACATTGGATGTAAAAATAAACTGTGACAAAAATACAACTCTTATTTGAAATAACCACGATGTATCTGTTCAGTGTGGAGTAAGGATGTGGTTTGGAAATGACTCCAATTGCTAGCTCAGTAGTAATTAGCCACCTATACAATTTAGATCCCAGAGTAGATTATTTTTGGATGGTGGCACATAATTTGTCCAGTTTTATCATTTTATTTTTTTTTTAAGATTTTATTTATTTATTTGACAGAGAGAGACACAGCGAGAGAGGGAACCCAAGCAGGGGGAGTGGGAGAGGGAGAAGCGGGCCTCCCGCGGAGCAGGGAGCCCAATGCGGGGCTCGATCCCGGGACTCCGGGATCATGACCTGAGCTGAAGGCAGACGCTTAACGACTGAGCCACCCAGGCGCCCCCAGTTTTATCATTTTAATAGTCAATCCTTTCATGTCCATTTTAACTAACCTAATGGCAAATCAAGTTTGTCCAAATTCCATATGATAGGTACTCTCACCCTTGGTGCAGCCAACTACTCACCCTCTTCCCAACTTTGCATAGACAATTTTTCTTCCCCACACATCTCCCGAGTTTTCATTTGTTTTCAGTGTAATGAAAACCTTACTACCACAATAAGGTTAGTTAACACTTCCATCTTCTCACACAATTACCATTTCCATGTATGTGTGTGTGTGTGCGTGTGTGTGTGTTGATAGCATTTAAGATCTAGTCTCTTAACAACTTTCAATATATAATACAGTACTGTTAATTATAGTCACCAGAACTTAATCATCTTATAGTTGGAAGTTTGTACCCTTTGACCAATATCTCCGCATTTTCCTGACCTCTAGGCCCCAGCAATCACCATTCTGTCTATTTCTGAGGTCAGCTTTTTTAGTTTCCACAGGTAAGTGATATTTCCTAGTTTTATATATTATATAACAGGCAAAGAAAACAATGCAGTTATTTTAAATTATCCTTAGTGATGGGTAAATTACAAAATTACAGAAAAATTTCAAAACTCTGTGTGTGTGTGTGTGTGTGTGTGTGTGTGTATCCTTTACCTAAATGTATAGAACAAAATTCACCATGTGAGTGACTGCCTACTTTCTGACTGCCCTCAGGTCTTCTGCCCTCCCCTTTTCTTTATCCCTGAGGTTTTGTTGCAGCCAACAGTCACTAAACGATTCCCCGGAGCTCTCTGGGGCACTCCACACAAAGGAGCCTGGCTCAGCGGAGGATACCTGTCCCTGCCAAATCCTGCCCACTCACCCAACACCTGGCCATGAATCCCCTGAGGCTTTGGTGCTATTCTTCCTCCCCCAGAGGAGTCTGCTCCAGCAGGCTGTGCCTCTGAATCATTTGTCCTCAGCGAATTGACCTGTTTGCAGAGAGTTGCTACAATTCTAGCTCTTTTGTCTGAGAAACAGGGCCCTAACTTCTTTATAATGAAGAATGAGTACATAAATGAACATGGGGATGCTTTTATCACTGGGGCCTCAGGGAAATAGCACACAGTTGTTAAGAGCAAGTTTAGAAACTGCATTTGAATCCCGATTTTGATACTGTGTGACATATCTAAGCCTTCATTTCCCTAATAGTAAAACAGAGAAAAAAATGAGGTTACTGGAAGTATTAAATTGGTTAATGTAAGTGCCTCACACGAGAAACCATTTTTATAATTGGGTAATGTTACTGTTACAGCAAAACACGTGTCCTTGAAAACCTTGTAACTAGCATCCTGTTCACTGCAAACATATGAGATAATGCTCCTTATACAAATATGTAGCATAGTAGAATAAACTGTATTTCCAATGCTGCATCAGCAAGAGGAATCTACAAATCAACCTCAAAGTGTCAAGCATTTGGGGGTAAGTAAGAAGGCACAGAAATTACAAACTCCCCTCCTACTCTTCATTTATTCCTCTTTCTTATTTTCAATGCCTTTACTTATTTCTTCACTTCTGTTTCTATTATCATACTTGAGGAGTAATCTCTGATTCCTGCTTGTATTTTGTCTATATTCTGGTATCTAGCTAATATCTCACAATGCTAAGCATTTTGCTGGATTAAGGAATATTATTTTCCATAGCAACAATTTTAATAAGGATCAGACAAATAAGTGTATGGATCATTATATGAGAAGTGAAACAAGAAGCACAGATTAAAAGCTACTAATTTGCTAATACTTTTTAGATATTGCTCTTTAAAAATACTTATGATATTTGAGCAAATATTTTGATATATTCACCATTTCATTATAAATACATGATTTATTTCAAATGTGTGATTTGATATTTTTAATTTTATTTTCCAGTGTATGTGTGTGTTTGAGTGTGAGTTGATTACACTCTGAGCCCATTGCAATTTTTTGTAGAGCATGTGTCTGATGGATTCTTTTAGCCCCAATGGAGACTGTAGCAGGCTTAGTGACCATTATCTGCCTCAAGAAGCAGACAAACCTATACGATGCTGACTGCTCCATTTCTGTGTTTCAGCATTCATCAGGTAACTGGCTGCAAAAAAAATACTGCATTATTAAAGAGAGGAGACGAATGGATTGGAGCAAGGTTTTTAGTGTCTTTTTTTTTTTTTTCTCCAGACATAAAATGGAATCACAGAGGTGAGCTTTTGCTCTAATTAATTCTTTCTTTGGTTAGAATATCAGCCTTCTCTTCTCCACCACCCTCATCAGAACCGCCTGAAGAGAATAACTAATAAGCGTTCATCTGCCATCTTTTGTAAATGACAAAATTCTGACTGTCTAGAAATCACAGGTAGCAAGTTATCACCATCTGCAAAAAAAAGGTATCATAAAGCCTTTTGTATAGTTCTTTCTGACACCTGATTTTTCACATTGGCCTATGGAGATCAGAAGGCTGATGTTGCTGTCCTAATTCTAAATAGACAGAAGGTAGGTTGTGTTTTAATGACCTCACAGAAGGGTTCTAGCATTGCAGAGAATGCTTTTGAAACACAAATTAGATACGCCAGCAGGGGGCGAGCATTAGCCATGAAAAAGGCTCAGATTAACCTCAGTTTATAGAGGAAAACACTCCCCTACATGCACTCATGCGCGTGTAATTAATTATTTGGGGGATTTTAAAAATTAAAAAATTTAAATTTTATTCCCTCTGTTATATGAAGACCCTCAACTGCTGTCTTTATAGTTTACCAAAATTATACCCAGACTTTTGTTGTAAAAAATGCTTCCTCTTTGGGGGAAGGCAGCCTGGCATAACAAAATGCACCGAGTTTTGAGTTAAATCATACCTGTTTATGTTTGAACCTTTGGGAGCTGTGTGACCTGAAGCAAATTCTGTGACTTCTCTGAGCTTCAGTTTCCTCATTAGAGAAATGGGGATGATAAGGGTATTTACCTCTTGTGTTGTGGAGATACATATATGAAATAATACATGTAAAGGATTTAGTTCTATCAGCTATGTGGTACAATCCTGGTCTTCTATATTACTAGCAATGAGCACAGATTCTGGGAAAGAGTAGACACACCAAAATAGGAATAATACCCATTGAGAAGCCCTGCTAGAAGTAGATTCGGAAAGGCTTATTTTATGGAAAGGATGAGTCTGCAGAACTGAAGGATGGACCAAATGCTCAAGGAAGTCTGATGTATATTTCAGTTAGCAGAGGTGAATCTACACAAGAGTACTGAACCAATGACTGAAGTTCATGGTTCACAAACCTAAAATGACTAAGAAATTGTCAGGGGAATTGAGTGCTGCACATGGAAATGGAAATAAAACAGCCTGGGTGGTTTTATATCCAGAAACATAATTTACAGTTAAGCATTTGTGTCGGGACAGAGGGATTTTCTGTATCTATTTTAGCACCCGAGCCCTTTCTGGCAGGATTCGGGGAAGAACATATCTTTTGGAGTTTGGCAAATCACAAACAGCCCCATCTGTTGTGGAAGGAAATAGTCTTTACCCATTGCTCTTTTATAGTTTGGAGTCTTGACAGATGAAAGATGTGAGCTTGGGAACCAAAAATGGGTTACAGTTGCAGGAAATAAAATCAGAAAGGACCAACATGTTTATGGAGTCCAATGAGCACCGAGACGTCTCCCGGGAAAGACTGTATCTACCTCTTCATCCTGAACTATGTATTCAGGGGACCACTAAATCCAACAGCTTGATAAAAAGAGTTTGGAAACAAATTGACAGTTTTGCAGGGACGTTCATCTCCTCGCTGAAAAGAGAAATTGAAAAGGGTTGATCTGTCTCCTTAAATCCTGAACACTCTGTGGAAGTAGTATTTTAAGTCTAAGAATTATATTTAGTGAAACACTATATTTTTACAGCTATTTTACAGAGCTATCCCAATGGTATCTATGAAAAGTAGATAAAAATGATCTTTCTTCGAATAATTACTGAGTACCATTCCATATTTTTCTATACTCTGAGACGTGTAATGCATCTCACTCAGGCAAAATAAATTCTGAAGTGATGCTTAGGTATTCTTCTGAGGTATTTAAATACACATCTAAATAAAACAGGTCTGAGGACTTACCTGAGCTAGAAATTACAGATGATATATATAGGAAATGTCATATTTTTCTAAAACTAATGTTTTAGAAATAGCATCTCATCTAGGGTCAGTACCTGGTGAAGATTTAACGAGCAACAAACAAATTTACCACCCTTTGGGTCCTCAGGGGCTCTGACAGCACAGCTTAAAGCCATGTTGTCAGCCACAGTCACACACGTGTGTTATGTGCTAAGGTGACTTCTGGATTTCCATACCTTCTATGAAGGTAGCACCTTGGAAAAAGATATCCCCCTCCAGTGGTGGAGGGGCATTTGTCATTTGCAAGTACTGTTGTCATAATATAAGTTGTCCTCAAGATTTTTTAAATAGTACTTCAGGATCCTACAAAGTCATGTTTTGTAGTGTTTAGAAATGGTCTGTGACATTTTTAAGGCGGAAATAGTTTTGATTATGTTCAGCCTCCAGACGCACATCTTTTAAGCAAGAAAATTTGATTGTGCAAAAACGGAATGCAAATGATCTTATATATTTTCTCTCTGATTATGCTAATAAACCCCAAGTAATTTTGATTTATAAAGGTATAGGGATTTTTGGCCCATTATACTCACACAGGCAAAATGGCCCCAAATAAACTTGTTCCTTTGCAATCTGATCATTAGGCATAAGATGGCTTAAACAATGATTTTATTTTTTATTTTATTTTATTTTAAGATTTTATTTATTTGAGAGAGAGAGACACAGCGAGAGAGGGAACACAAGCAGGGGGAGTGGGAGAGGGAGAAGCAGGCTTCCCGCGGAGCAGGGAGCCCGATGTGGGACTCGATCCCAGGACCCTGGGATCATGACCTGAGCCGAAGGCAGACGCTTAACGACTGAGCCACCCAGGCGCCCCTAAACAATGTTTTATTATATAAAATTTTAAACATAATAAGTAGGCAGATCATAATGAACTCCCATGTGCCTATCAACTGGCTTCAGTGATTATTAACCTAAGACCAATCTTTCATCTATACCCCATCCATTCCTTCTCAGCCTAATTTGAAGCAAACTTCAGATATTATATCATTTCACCCTTAAATATTTCAGGATACATCTTTAAAATATTTAAAATCTTTTTAACATAGCCTTCCATACCATTGCCTTATAAATTAGAAATAATTCTCTAACATCATTGAATATCCATTTGAATGTTTAAATTCTCAATTATCTCAAAGGTTTTGTCTTTCGTCCTCTTTTTCCTCTTCTTCTCTCCTCCTTCTTCTCCCTATTAATTAGAATCCAACTAAAATCTAAATATTGAATTTATTTGTTGTCTTTTAAATGTGCTTTAATCTATATATAGGTTCTCCTTCTCTTTTTCTTCTCCCCCCCTTTTTTTTTCTTATGAAATTTATTGGTTAAAGAAACTGTTGAAGGGTTACTTGTTTTATAGAGTTCTCACATTCCAGATTTTGTTGATCAGATCCCTGTGGCATAGTTAACACATTCTATGATATATATTTCTATAAATCAGTAGTTGAATCTACTGGCTTGATTAGGCTCAGGTTCAATCATCTTTGCTAGGATTATTTCATAAGTGGTTGCATGCACCTTTCCGTAAGAAGACCCATGATATCAGATTGTCTCTCTTTTGTGATGTTAACAATTGATGCTCAATACTACCAATTTTTTATGTCATGTCTCCATTCATTTTGATTGTTTAAATTTCTTTTTATAGTGTATTTATCAGGGTAAGATCACAAGAATAATATTCCTTGAGTTTTTGTATGTTTAAAGAACTTTGTACTTAAAAAAATACAGTATTATATTAGTTTCAAGTGTATAATATAGTGATTCAACAGTTCTATACATTACCCAGTGCTCATTATAATAAATGTACCTTTAGTCCCCTTCACCTATTTCATCCATCCCCCCTACCCACCTCCCCTCTGGTAACCCCCAGTTTGTTTTCTGTATTTAAGAGTCTGTTTTTTTGCTTGTCTCTTTTCTTTGTTTGTTTCTTAAATTCCACATATGAGTGAAATCATATGGTATTTGTCTTTCTCTGAATTATTGCACTTATAGCATTATACCCTCTAGATCCATCCATGTTGATGCAAATGGCAAGATTGCATTCTTTTTTATGGTTCAGTAATATTCCATTATATATAGATATAGATATAGATAAATATATACACATATTCCATTATTCTTTTTATGGTTCAGTAATATTCCATTACACACACACACACCACCTCTTCTTTATCCATTCATCTATCAGTAGACACTTGGGTTGCTTCCATAATTTGGCTATTGTAAATAATGCTGTAATAAACACAGGGATGCATATATCTTTTTGAAATAGTATTTTCATATTCTTTGGGTAAATACTCAGTAGTGGAATTACTGGACCGTATGATAATTATATTCTTAATTTTCTGAGGAACCTCCATCCTGTTTTCCACAGTGGCTGCATCAGCTTGCATTCCCACCAAAAATCACGAGAGTTCCTTTTTCTCCACATCCTCACCAACACTTGTTGTTTCTTGTGTTTTTGATTTTAGCCATTCTGACAGGTGTGAGGTGTTATCTCATTGTGGTTTTGATTTGCATTTCCTTGATGATTGGTGATATTGAGCATCTTTTCATGAGCCTGTTGACCATCTGTATGTCTTCTTTGGATAAATGTCTATTCATGACTTCTGTCCATTTTTAATTGGATTATTTGTTTTTGTGTATGTTGAGTTATATAAATTCTTTATATATTTTGGATATTAACCCTTATTTTCTCTCATTTGGTAGGTTGTCCTTTTTGTTGATTTTTTTTTTTTCAGTGCAAAAGCTTTTTATTTTGGCGTAGTCCCAATAGTTTAATTTTGCTTTTGTTTCCCTTGGCAAAGAAGACATATCTAGAAAAATGATTCTATGGCTAATGTCAAAAAGATTACTACCTATGTTTTCTTCCAGGAATTTTATGATTTCAGTCTCACATTTAGATCTTTAATCAATTTTGAGTTTATTTTCTATATGGTGTAAGAAAGTGGTTCTGCTTCATTCTTTTGCATGTAACTGTTCAATTTTCCCAACATCATTTGTTGAAGAGACTGTCTTTTTCCAGTTGTGTAGGCAAATTTCCAAGAATTTGCCTCCTTTATCATAGATTAACTGACTATCTAAGTGTGGGTGTATTTCTGGGCTCTCTATTCTATTCTGTTGATCTGTGTGTCTATTTTTGTGCCAGTACCCCACTGTTTTGATTACTACAGATTTGTGGTATATCTTGAAATCTGGGATCGTGATATCTCCAATTCTGTCTTTTTCAAGATAGCTTTGGCTATTCAGGGACTTAAGTGGTTCCATACAGATTTTAGGATTATTTGTTTTAGTTCTGTGAAAAATGCTTTTGGTATTTGGATTGAGAGTGCATTAAATCTGCTTTGGGTAGTATGACATTTTAACAGTATTTTTTCTCCCAACTCATGAGCATGGAATATCTCTCCATTTGTTTATGTTGTCTTTAATTTCTTTTATCAAGAACTTTGTACTCGTTATCCTTCAAAGTCATTTTATCTGAATATCAAATTCATGGCTTTTATTTTCTTTCCTTAAGTATTTTAATTTTGTTAGTCCATTGTTTTCTGACAAATGTATCAAAAATTTTAAAAACAATCTTTTTTTTTTCTTATAAGTAACTTGTTATTTTTGTCTGGATTTGCAAATTATTTGCTAGAATATCTGCTGGTATTGATTTTTATGGATTAATTTTTCCAGGTATGCAATATGCCCTCTCAAAACAACATATTTCAATTTTTTGTTGTTTTAAATTTTAAGAAATTTTCCTTCATTTACATTTTTATTTTTTTCTTCAGTTCTCCTATTACATGTATATTAGATTTTCTTTGCCTAGCTTTTATAGTTTTAATTTTATCTTGCATTATTTTTACTATTTTATATATTTTTTACTTAGAAAAAGTAAAAATTATATTTCTCTTAAAGTAATATCAGTTGTGTTTATGCACTTGTTCTTTCATTTCTGAAATAACTTTGCTTTATTTCTAATTTTTTCTGACTTCTATAACCTTATTTATGGTTTTTCTAATTAGAATATGTTACTCTTTCATATCTTATATCATTATCTTAAATTTTTTTTAGCTCCTTTGAAATGTTAGCCTACTACTTTTTTATTTTTTAATTTTTATTTATTTATTTTTAGGTTACTTTTAAAAATCCGTTTTGTGGGTTTGTTTTTATGTCCTATTTTTACTTTCTGGAGGGATGTTATTCTGCTTCATATACACATTTTTTTATTTTGTTTTGTAACAACTTTGGGAGTTGTATTCCTTTTCTACTCATTTTTTCACAAAATTAGTTTCCAAGAACATAGATTTTTGCAATCACTGTGAGTTGAAGAATGCAGTTGCTGTTCTCAAATGACCAACTGCTTTCAAGTGAGTGCCTTTGTTCTTTTTTGTTTCTCCTGTTCTCAAGTCTTTTATATTTCTTGTTGCTTCCTTCTCTTTCCTCTCATACAAAAGCTGATACCAGGAGCATCTTATAGCTGTTTATATTTTGGGATGAATATATTTTGTCAATTGTTTCATTTGTTGGTTGTTTGTGGGATTTTGGTCTTGCTATCTAGTTACTGTTTTCAGTGCTATTCCCTTGAACTAGTCTTGAAGGACAACTCATCATGAAGATTAAGGTGGAGGTAGGAGGGAAAGAAGAAACAAATTATATTAAATTCTTTTACTTTAATGAAGTATTTGCCTTTCTTGAAGATAAATAACTATTTTTGGCACAAGCCAGTCTGTTGAAATTTGTTTTGTGGTTTCATGTAGATGTAATATATGGAAGAGTATCCATTGTGATGAGTTATTTAAAGACAATCTATCAGTAGATTAGTAGATTCTATAAAGTCTTTGTTCGTAAATAGGTAGTTTCATTTTTTTTTCCTGTGACCTCTATATCTCAAAATATTTTGCATATTTAACTTGGAGAAACTTCTGAGAACCAATAAACATACCTGGATTTTGATTTGTACATGCATTCTGTGCACAATGGGGAATGTCTCTGATGGTAAAATGGGATTGTTTTCATGCCTTTGGAAACTTGGCTTTGGATACTAAGAAGAAAAATATCCTTACACTCTGGACCAGAGAGGAATGTGACCAACTCACTACAAAGCAGAGGATTATTTAGAGAGGAGTTAAGAGACAGTATTATACCATATTATAAAAGCTCATTTCTTTTTTTTTTTTAATATTTTATTTATTTATTTGACAGAGAGATAGAGAGAACAAAGTAGGCAGAGTGGCAGGCAGAGGGAGAGGGAGAAGCAGGCTCTCTGCTGAGCAGGGACTCTATGCGGGACTCGATCCCAGGGCCCTGGGATCATGACCTGAGCCGAAGACAGCAATTTAACCATCTGAGCCACACAGGTGTCCCTAAAAGCTCATTTCTCTAGGAAGCCCCAGTGGGTTCTGATTATTCCTGTGTGAACTGGTTCCTCACCTAATTTTAAAATTTAGCTCATAGTTGCCTTTAGTGAATTAGGCAGGGGCCCTTGATATTGGAAGGCTTCTATCAATCTAAGAGTAAGATACTAGTAAGAACAGGAAACTTGGAAGATAACCAAGCACTTATCAGGATAAGGAAGAGCCTAAGGAAAACAGTATGAGGAAGCAGAGACACCCAGGATATTGAGTAACAAAGGAAAGAAGGTTTCAGTACAATCACTGAAACTCTGTGGGAGGAGCTTTTGGATTCAAAGCCTATCAACCAATAGTAGCTTGTGGAAGCCATTGACAGCAAGAAGAAGCACCAGAAAAAATGCTGGGCTAAGGAAAGATCTTAAGTCCCAAGGTCTCAGAAGGTCCCATATTTGAATTTCTCTGTAAGAAAAGAGGAGTCAGTCTTGTTTTTCTATATAATCTGGAATTTGAAGAAGATCTGAATTTCTTATCTCTTTGAGCTTTCTAGCAAGAGTCAAAAACTGGTGGCCAGTAAGCAAAGAGCCCATAGTTTTTTTGTTTGTTTGTTTTGTTTTTTTTTGCATTTTGTTTTTACATGAAGATTATTTTAAAAATCTCAAGAATTTATACAAAGTTCCAGATTTCTGTCCTATTTTGAAAACTAAGCAGATTTCATTGTTTGGTGCTCCTGTCATTAGGCAGCTATCCCTTTTATATAGGCCTCTGCTTTGTGGTCTTATAGTCCCTATGTCTTTGAATTTTATCAGTCAACTGACTCAAACCATTGACATGACCTTCTTGACTATTAGAAGTATTTGTGTTTGTAACCCGTGTCTTGCAGGAGAAAGAGAATAATTATATTCCTTGGATTGAGTTTGCCATCCAGAAACCCTAGAGTTGTAGAGATCTCACTCAGATCCACATATTATTATGGTAGAAGGTACAGCCAAGGGAAAGTGCCTGCAAGCTGATAAAGAAGAAGTGAAGAGTCAGAGCAGAATAACTGATCATTGGAAACAAGCCTAAAAGAGATGACAGCAGGGAGGGAAACCACCTGAGAAATCTAAGGCACCCCAGTGCAGCCCCTGTTCGTGCTTTTAAGGAGCTTGAGTTGGAGGCAGTTCCAGCATTCTGTTCTTTACTTTGAGCAAGACCTTGATAAACTATTTTCTGAATGTTAATACATAGTTTTACATAATAGCCCCTTCACATAGCAGTATTTTTAAAAATTGTAAAAACCCATAACATAAAATTTATTATCTTAATTGTTTTGAATTATATAGTTCAGTAGTGTTAAGTATATTCATAATGTTATACAACAGATATTTAGAACTTTATCTCACAAAACTGAAACTCTATATCCATTGAACAACTTCTCACTTCTCTTCCTCCAGCCCCCAGTAATCACTGTTCTAATATTTTACAATTTTTCAAAGTGATTTGACTACTTTAGGTATCTCATATAAGTGGCATCTTACAGTATTTGTCTTTTTATGACTGGCTTATTTCACTTAGCATAATGTCCACGAGGTTTATCCATGTTGTAGCATGTGTCAGGATTTCCTTACTTTTTAAGGTTGAATAATAGTCTATTGTATGTGTATACTACATTACCTTTATCTGTTTATCCATTGATGGGCTTTTGGGTTGCTTCTACCTCTTGGCTATTACAAATAATACTGCAGTGAACATGGGTGCACAAGTATATCATTGAGATCTTGTTTTCAGTACTTTTGGATTTATATCCAAACATTGGATTGCTGGGTTTATGGTAATTCTATTTTAAATTTTTTGAGGAAACTCTCTACTGGTTTTGAGGAAACTGCATAGTGTCTGCACCATTTTAAATTCCCACTAACGGTGCAGAAGAGTTACAATTTCTCCATATCCTTGTTAACATTTGTTATTTTATTTTATTTATTTGTTTTTCGGATAGTGGCCATCCTAATAAATGTGAGGTGATGTCTCATTGTGTTTTGCTTTATGTTTCTCTAGTGATTAGTGACATTGAGTGTATTTTTATATGTTTGCCATTTGTATATGTTTCATATATTTGCCATTTTTATATGTTGGCCATTTGTATATCTTTTTTTTTGTTTTATTATGTTATGTTAATCACCATACATTACATCATTAGTTTTTGATGTAGTGTTCCATGATTCATTGTTCGCGTATAACACCCAGTGCTCCATTCAGTACGTGCCCTCTTTAATACCCATCACCAGGCTAACCCATCCCCCCACACTCCTCCCCTCTAGAACCCTCAGTTTGTTTCTCAGAGTCCATAGTCTCTCATGGTTCAGAGAAAGACATGTATCATATGATCTCACTGATATGAGGAATTCTTAATCTCAGGAAACAAACTGAGAGTTGCTGGAGTGGTGGGGGGTGGGAGGGATGGGGTGGCTAGGTGATAGACATTGGGGAGGGTATGTGCTATGGTGAGCTCTGTGAATTGTGTAAGACTGTTGAATCACAGACCTGTACCTCTGAAACAAATAATACATTATATGTTAAAAAAAGAAGAAGACATTTGTATATCTTCTTGGAGAAATATCTATTCAAGTCCTTTGCCCATTTTTAAATTGAGTTATTTGTTTTTGGTTGCTGAGTTGTAGGAGTTCTTTATATATTCTGAATATTAACCCCTTATCAGATAAACACATATACCAATGGAATAGAATAGAGAGATTAGAAGTAAACTCACATATATGGTCAAATGATCTTTCACAACAGTGCCAAGACAACAAGAGAAACAACAGTCTCTTCAACAAATAGTGTTGGGAAAACTAGATATCCACATGTAAAAGAATGAAATTGGACTTTACCTTACACCATATACAAAAATTAATTAAAAGTGGATTAAAGGCCTTAAATATGAAACCTGAAATTATAAAACTCCTAGAAGAAAACATAGGGGAAAAAATTCAGGACATTGGATTTGGCAATGCTTTCTTGGATATGACATCTGAATCATAGGCAACAAAAGCAAAAAATAGACCACTGAAACTACATCAGACTTACAAATGTCTGCACATCAAAATAAACAAACAAAAGTGAAAATGCAACATACAGAATGGGAGACAATATTTGCAGGTAGCCACATTTTTAATATAGGATGATCTATTAGTGCAAAAAAAGTCTCTACTAGCTGCTGGAATTATAAATGTTGTTAAGAGGACAATGTTTTTAAGTGGAATACCTTTCTGGAATTCTTTAAAAATGCTTATTTTTCTTTCAAGGTATATACTTGGGAACTGGCAAAAAATTCATCTGCATGAAGAAAACTTTTATTATCTCCCTTTTAATTCTTATATGATGCTATCAGATACTGCTTTCTTCTACCCCTTCCAGAGGTATAGCATTTCCTCCTTCAAGCATCCATAAAAAATGAATAATGATAATGATAACTGATAACAATAAGCTGATACTCTGTCAAGCCCTTTATAGTTTTCATGTGTTTAAAACAAACACATGAATGGGTAGGTAGTCTTTATTTCACCTCATTTTATAGATGCCCCATAAATCAAAATTACCAACTGCACCTAAGTGCTATGATGTCAGAATCATCCTAAAAAGACTATGGGTTCATTGCTTTCACTTTCTCTCCCTCCAAGTGACATAATTGATTGATTTACAACATAGCGTTGGTTACTTACAGAGTCTTTTCTCAATAGAATAGCCAAAGTAACCAAAAAGTTGCAGAAGAAGAAATTAAAAAAGGGCAAAGACATGGAAAGTGAAGGGCTCTAAAGACAAACCTCATGTAGTTCACGGTTGACCTAGAGCCAACGCTTCTGATTATAGTTACCAGAGGGTCTTTCTCCCTGGCTACAAACCAGAAAGCAGGGTTTTATTTTTGCTTTTTCCCTTCCAGGCTCTGAGAGTGTGTAGATGTGCTCTCTGGAGAAAAACAACTAGGAAACTGAGCAGAATATGAAATGCCATGAAAAAGAAGGATATGATGTCCAATCATATTAAATAAAATGCTCTAAGTGAATCTATTTTTGATACAAGAATTTTAGACCATTTCAAAGAAATAAGGTGTTGACTTGCTTCATGGTTTGTAAATACCCTAGACAGTTATTAATTTAGGTGGAAAAGATTGTTAGTGTGAATCATAAATCATTGCTTATAACCAGAAGCTGGGTAATTAAAATTGTTTTAATATCAAATATGGTTTTAAGACTGTTAGACAAAGGGCATATCTTCATGAATTTTGAACCTGTGCAGTTTCTGGTCAATAATGATTCTTACCCAGTCATCATGGAGCTTCAATTGAGGTCATTTTCATTGCTCTTGGAATCATCAGCACATATTGAATAACTCTTGAAATCCTGGCAAGTAATATTATGATTCATTATTATACTCCTTAATTTTCACAAGAGAGGAAAAGAAATCATTGCTGTTCTTGGAAGGAAGGGGAATCCAAAAATCATTTGTTTATCACTGTGTACATAAATATTTTATCTGAGACATTTCTTCTAATATTGGGCAATATAGTTCAATTTATATATGACTTTATTGTCAAGCATATAAAATGTCTAGTAAATAAACTACTAAATAAAACATTTAGCAAGCAAATACAAACCATTAAAATAATTTTTGCTTTTGTCAAACCAAGTTGAAATATGCATTTCAGAATCCAGAAAGAATAGAAAAGGAAAAATGGAGCATAATGTTTGAACACATAGTACATACAAACACAGGAAACTGAGGCTCAGGGAGTTTACATAACTCGTATATGACCATACAGAGAGAAAGCAGCAGACCTATGAATCAAAGATGGGGTGTTTGGCATTATTTGGTATTGATATATTTTTTAAAAATTCTTATTAAAAATAAGAATTTTCCTGAAAAGTTACCATGATGAATGGGAGTCAGGTTAGAAGTAGTAGAAAATAATGACAATGACATCTGGTAGGAAGTTTGGTAATATATTAATTATTACTAAATAATGATTATTGAATACCTACTACATGTCAGGTATATACTAAATTGTTTTACACAGACTTTGTCATTTGATTCACTCGCAAGAGGATAAATAAGAATTATTTTTATACCATTTTACAGATGAAGTAACTAAGGCTTAGAGCATTAAGAAACTTTACCAAAGATAGAAAGATAATTCATGCTAGGACAAAGCTTGGAAACTAGGCACCTGGTTTCCAGAGGCTAGGCTTTTCAGTGCTGTGCTGTATCATTAAATCATAGTTCCCTGAATGAACAAAAGTTGAAGGAATGAGGGAATGGAAATCATTTTACTTGATATTGTCCAAATGTTGTATCTTTCTAGCAGTTAGAATCCCCTTAAAAAAAAAAAAAAACCTTCATCTGATGATTTGCTTGGGTACAGTGCTGACATGAATTTTACAGAAGCAAAGAAGAGAATAACAGAATGGGGCTTTATAGATGCTTCACACCAAACAGCATTCAACATTACATGATAGTTACCCAAAGTCTACCCAAGTAGACATATTCTAAAAGAGCATCTGCTTAAGTAATTCACTCTTTATTAGAATTTTTAAAAGATTACACGTCTGGCCATTGATTATGGTATTTAAATAAATACCTGTCAGCTTTGTGGTAGAACCAGTTTTGAAGTAGAAGTTGAATGTCTGATTTCTCGTCTAGTCTCCACCCCTTACCAGTTCTGTATAGTCAGGTAAGTCATGCAGCCTTTTGGAGTGTCTGTTTCATCATTTTAGTATGGGGCAATCACAAGACCATTATAGTATCTTGCAGGTTTTTAAAGGTAAGTATCAAATGAGAAAAGGTATCTAAAAATACTGTGTAAGAGGGTTAAACTTTAGACATTATTGTGTTACTGGCTTACCACCATTGGAATATGTAGTTAGGTGGATTGTTCTGGCACACATTTGTGAGACAGCTGGTGAGAACCAAGGGTGCCATTTGGACCAGAAAAGGAACAAAGCTAATTGGCTACACAGGGACTCAACCCATGTCCTTAGCCTCATTAGCTCTGTGCTCTACTAACTAAACACACTGTTACTCACTCAACCTACCTTTCATGAGTCTGGCTTTCGACTGGGCATTGGTGATATAAAGATGAATGAACCATGGTCTCTGTCCTCAAGGACACCACAGTCTAGCACAGAAAGGCTTAGGTAAATGAGTAAATTAATAGTTAAAGTACCTTATACTAAACTAATACTACCATAGAGATTTATAAAAGTGCTAAGATCACACAAAGAGAACTACCAGTACTGACTAGGGAAGTGTGACGTTATCCTCTTGTTCCTGAATTTGTTGAACCTAAAACTTTTACCTCTTTTTTTTTTTAAGTTTTATTTTAAGTCTGGTTAGTTAACATATAGTGTTATATTAGTTTCAGTATACAATATACTGATTCAACAATTCCATACATCACCCAGTGCTCATCATGACAAGTGTGCTCCTTAATCCCCATCACCTATTTCACTCATCCCCCCACCCACCTCCCCTCTGGTAACCATTATTTTCTCTATAGTTAAGAGTCTGTTTCTTGGTTTGTCTTTCTCTTTTTTTCCCCTTGCTAGTTTATTTGTTTCTTAAATTCCACGAGTGAAATCAAATGGTATTTGTCTTTCTCTGACTTTTTTCGCTTAGCATTATACTCTCTAGCTCCATCCATATCATTGCAAATGGCAAGATTTCATTCTTTTATTATGGCTGAATAATATCCCTGTGTGTGTGTGTGTGTGTGTGTGTGTATGTGTATCTCACATCTTCTTTATCTGTTCATCAATCACCAGATACTTGGGCTGCTTCCATAGCCTGGCTATTGTAAATAATACTGCTATAAACATAGGAGTGCATGTATCCCTTTGAATTAGTAAAACTTTACATCATAAGACACTTAAATGCCCTTTAATCCACAAGTTGATTAGTCAATCTAATTTCTCATTTGGAAATTCTAACGAGATATATATATATATATATATATATATATATATATATATATTTTTTTTTTTTTTTTTAACAATGAACATTTATTATTAGCTAGGTATTTGTGCTCCAGGGTTTCTCAGGTGGTTTCATTCAGCAGGGGCTGTCATCCTTTCAAACCTTGAATGTGGGTAGAAGGTCAGCTTCTAAAATGGCTTTTTCACATGACTGTTGGTAGGAAGTCTCAGTTCCTATCTGGCTATGGGGAGGGGACCTTAGTTACTTGCTCTGGGGGTTCCTTCTAGACTGCTTGAGTGTCCTTGTGACATGACAGCTAACTTTCCTCAGAGTGAGCAAACCAAAAGAGAGTGGGCAAAGAGGAAGCTGCAGTACCTTGCATGACGTAGTCTCCAAAGTTACACACTGTTACTTCCTTTCAAAGGTACACTTTTTACATGACTCATAATTTAATGGAAAACTTCAAGAACAGAGCTTAGTGTATGCTTTACTACCATGAAATCAACACTTTGCCAATCTTTTCAAATTCCATATGATAGTTTATTCCCAAATACTTGTTCCCCTATACATTATTCAGTTACACAAAACTAGAAACAACAACTTGCTATTTTTGATGTAATCATGTTTTTGTCTTTGATTATCTTGACAATCATCCATTTCACCAATACATATAAATGGATACAGGGAGCCAATGACTGTTCAGTTTTTTGTTTTTTTTTTTAAATAGTGAGGTCCAGTGATTGGTTACCAGTTGCCTAAAATAAGGAGCAAAGTTTTCTAGAAAGCTGAAAATACAATTCAAAACATATAAGGTTAATTTCTGCTTTTTCAAGAATTCTTCTTTTGCTAAAAGCCAAATGCACAGGCAGTAACAGAATTATACAAAAACAGTCGTTTTACTTGATCTTTTTGGTTTAGTTAAGCTTTACTACCGATAAAAAATGACCAGTGACCCAGACACTTGCTCTTCTCCCACCTGAACCAATGAGAGAAATGATTTGGCCCACCTTATGTCTTGGGATATGGGAGATGAATGGTACCCTAGAGGTTTATTCCTCCTGAAATTACTGCTGAAAGATTTAACATAATCAATCTGTGAGTAAGGTTTGGGGCATGTACATATCTCTAGAGGTGTAAGTATATAAATGGAAATCACTCATTTCCTATCCTGTTTTGTTTTATGTTACTAATTCAAGAATTTGAAAAGTTCTTTGCAAAAATGGAATGTGTCTTATTGATAAGAATGTGTAGAACTCTAATGTATTGCTGCATTCATACGATTGTGATTATATATTATTCAAATCAGGAACATAGCAGGTGGAAATTCTGTTAGGGATTTTGGTGTCCCTGCAGGTCAATAAAGTCATAAAGCTCTCTCACTCTCTCCAGTAGTGACATATTTTATTAGCTGCCGGTATCCCTCAGATCCATGATTCCTGCCACTTTCAGAGATGTAAATAGTTTCTATTTTGAAATAAATAACCAGAATCCTGATGATTATAGTTAAGCCGTGCATTTATCAGAACACACACACTGACTTTGGAGCATTCATAAAACATTTGTTCTTAAAAACAGAGACTGATGATCACCACCCCTGTTATTTCCTCAATGAGAGTATTTGAATTAGAGCAATACATACACATCTCTTTTCATCAGAGTACAAACACGTTCTGAGAATCACACAGGAATAAGATCGTCTTACCTGTATTTCCTTGTATAGGCTTTCACATTTAAACCACTGACATTATATCCTAATTTACTGAGGACTCACCTCCATTGCACTGTTCTGGGTGCTGGGGGCTCTCTGCTGAGCATAGCTCCAGCACTTTGTCCTGGGCATCGCACACTAAAAAAGAAGAACAAGCCTCTGTAAATAGGTGTTCTTCCCTCTGTGTATTGAAGGGCATTCTTCAAAACCATGTACTGGCCAGCCTGAATTTTTCTGTATGAAAAAGTCCAGTTTTGCCCTCTCATCTACTTTTAGGTCTGACAGTTTTCCTGTGCTGCTCTTGAGTGCTTACAGCCGGGGGCAGCAGAGCTTTGTCCTGCTTACCACTCGGGTGTTGTTGAAGGCAGGGATCGCACTGCCCCAGTGTGAGCCCCTGATGCAGCTCATTAGACCTTGAGCAGCTGCTCAAGTCCATTAACAGTCACTTGAGCAGCAGGTTGAGGAAGTTGTGCTGGCTGTGAGCTAAAGGTGGGGCTGAGAGCTGGGAATGGATGGTGGTGGTGGTGGGGGGTGGGGGTGCTCAGCATTGGCACCTGGCCCATGCAATGTGTTAAATTGGGAAGAATTATTTTTAATCATAGAGGTAACTATTTATTCATTGTCACAGATAGTGGGTGGAATGTGTTTTGCCACAAGTTTTTGCCAAAAATGCTCTATCAGGCTTAGCTGTTCATTTTGCTGTCAGCTTATATATTAAATGTTTAGGTAAGGTAGAGTCAATTCTAAAGTTGGTCAAGGCATATTCATCCTTACATGTACTGAAAAATGCCACACAAATCTATGTATATGTTTCTTCCACTGTTCGATCTCAACTAATAATAGTTGACTCTTCTTCAGTCCTGGAAACATCCATCTATTTTCTAAAAGACAAGGAAAAGTAGATAGAAGAAAGCCAACAGACCAGATGCAGCCTAAAATCTATAAATTATTCCAGGACTTGAGCTACTTTAAGCTCTATTTTAAGAGTATTTTTTTTTGTTTGTTTCAACAGGAGGGTTAGAGGATAGAAAATGCTTTATTGATGGAAAGTGGGAGCTGTTACTCCCTCCACCTCCTCGACTCAACAAAACTAAAAAGGGAAGCAAGCCCATCCGACTCCTAGCCAGATCTTTAGTACATTAACATCAAATGGAAAGACAGTTATTTCTAAGTGAGAAGCAAAACCTTTGTATCACAATAAGTTTTCCAGCATTTCCCACTTTGATTTGTGCATGTGTCTTTAATTCAAATTGTTTTTCAAGAATCAC
This sequence comes from Halichoerus grypus, assembly GCF_964656455.1. Taxonomy (NCBI): domain Eukaryota; kingdom Metazoa; phylum Chordata; class Mammalia; order Carnivora; family Phocidae; genus Halichoerus; species Halichoerus grypus. The sequence continues at coordinate 59,124,765 of NC_135719.1, read as the reverse complement.
CTACAAATGGCTTTCCACACATTACAAAGAAGAAAACTATCTGGGATGAGATACCAGCATCTCCTCTCTCCAAATAAAAGGGGTCCTGTTAGCTGCTTCTCAGTGGCTATTTGGGAATTGTACTGTGTGCAGTGTACTTTTCATGATTCCAAGCACAGCCAGCTACATCCAAACCAGTAATTATTAAATTATCCATGTTATCAAAGAGGTTGCACACACGGCTGGCGACACTGGCCGTACAATTGTCTCCCAGGTCATCACTCCGAGATAAAGAAAAAAAATTAGGCTGAGGGGCTCGGGCATCCAGGCGTTTTCCTCAGCGATGAAGCTGCGTCCCACAGTTAGTTGTCAGTGCGGTGGTGACGCCGGCCACACCTGGCAGCGGCCGCGGTGCATCTCCCGTGAGCAGGGGCTGCGTGGCTCAGCCTGGAGGAGCTGCTCTGTGCAGCAGCAGGGGTGGCAGCAGAGGGAGCCGAGGCGCTCTGGGCAGAGGAGGCTGGGGGATCGCAGTGTCTGTGCTGCATTCCCCAAAGCAGCCGCCGCCGTGGCCCGCGCTGTGTGAAGTTCCCTGCACGCACTCAGCCGCGACGCTCCTCGCCCTCAATTGTTGATGAACCTTGGCGCTCGTCAACGCACGGGAGACAACCCATTTTGCTTTCTTAGAGACAGGGATGAGAAATGAGCTGCCGAAGGAATTTGGCAATGAGGAGAGTGAAAGGCAGTTTCACGCCAGCAGCTAAGTTGTAAAATTGCTTTGGAGGCTGCTGCCTGGGGAGCACGATAGAATTGACAAGAACAGACACCGTTGTAGACCAAAGGCATGCCTGATTGCACTTGAGTCGGATCGCTGGGATGCAGCCTCCTCTCCCGCTATAACTATTTGTGGCTGAATAAAGGAAAGGAGACTGGAAACAGGATTCCAAGTGGTATACCTGAAAGGAAAACACACACACTCCAAAAGGAGGGGAGAAACAGCCCAGCTGGTGTGTACCTTTTTTTTAAAAAGGAGAATTCCTCAGGTATGTTCTCTTTTCCCTGTATGCGGCTGCCTCATCTGCATGTGATTTTGTGTCTGTATTTTCTTGTTTCTTTCTGTTTGCACTTTGAATCACAACCATGGGGGTTCTCCTGGTGTAGTAGATGCCTTTGTAAATGTTCAGCTCTTCGGTGTCTCTAATATGGGTGGCTCTATGTAGGATGATGGACTTCTCAATCACTGCTTTATTTTAAATGCAGAATGATGAATGATTGCTTAGTTTCCACTCAACTTTCAGGGGGTATCGGCTCACGGACAACCAAGGCTGGGGTAAAAGGCTGGGATATTTCCTAATCCCTTGGGCTTTGGGGGCAAAATTAGAGCCAACCAGAAAAGTTGAGGGCTTCTAAGAAGGGGTTAAAAGCCAAAATGCCATAGACTAGCACTATGTCACTCAAGTGTTTTTCCAGCTCAGCATCAGTCTGGAGCAAATTGAGCTTTACTAGTGGTTCTGCATTTCCAGCTCTTGATCAGTCCTTCAAGATGAAGATCCTGCAGATTTGCGTTTAGGAGATGAATTGCTTAAATCGTGTACTTGGTTCTGTTTTACAATTGTTCTATGGTGCTGAAGGAGGCAGTCTAAAAAAATCTTTTTGCTCCAACAGCTCGAGTAAACCCTAACTTCTGCAATTACATCATCGATATACTTGTATAATAAAAAGAAAGACAGATATGGCAACAATAGTAATGTTGGCTGCCTTTAGTACCTTAGGCTGAAATGACAAAGCTTAAAGTCAATTTTCCTTATTAAGCTTTAAAGAGAAAAAGGAAAGAGGTGGGTGGATAACACATATAAAAATGAGCTTTTGGAAATACTCTGCATTTCTTTAAAAAGCTAAGAATATAAGTTTATCTCATTTTTGAATTAATAGTAAATATGCTTTTAAAAATCTTGCTGTCTTTTACAATTCAATACATTATTTTCAAAAGTGGGTACAACTGGCAATAAATAAAACATACATGTATTTAAATTCAATGAGCTTTACTGGAGGGGAGAAATAAGAGAATGAGAAAGTTTCCTACATTTCTGTATATATCAAAATATAGGTTTTTAAGTGTTAATACAAAGAGTTAATGCTAAAGCTCTAGAACCTGACTTTAAATTATTGTTGGTACTATTTTCTTATGATTTAAGAGTCCAAATGGAGTAGAAGTAAATGAAATTTAAATTGTAATTTATGCATACTGTTAAGTAAATCACTATCCTGCTCCTTTAAAACCAAAACCTCATTTTTGCCAAATGTTAGCGATCCAGAGAACTAAATTGGGCCATACAAAAAAAAAAAAAAAAAGAAAAGAAAAGTGGGTAAATCAGGTGTTTCAAAATTCCACACATTATTATAATAACAACAATATCAAAATATGGTAAGTAACTATAGGCAATTCCTGGGCGAGAAGTGATTTGGAAGGTGGGCAAAAAGTTGAGTTTACATTCATTAGTAGGGTGTGGAAAAAATTGTGCATTTCTTCTATGTTGACATCTTATATGAAAAGTGTTACAATATCTGTAAATGAAATACTGTAGCAATGACGCTACAGTATTTTACCGAATCCATTAAATGGTCAATTTTCAAACTAATGAATAAACTGAGCTGAGATAGTTGAAAAGACTATTTGAAACTCTTATAATCAAAGTTGCCTGTTCAGACCACAATGGAATTCTGTGAAGAGTGTAACTTCAATAGAATTGTGAACTTGGATTTGAAGGTGAATAAGCAGGTATGGGCTTATTTCCTAGCATGATTGTTGTCAGGCTTCCATTATAGAGATTTTTGGAAAGTTCTTCCAGAAATTGTCATCACCATGTGCTACGTAAAATGTGAGGTAAACATGTAGGATAAGCCTAGAGAATTCACTTACCATGTGCTTATTGTTAACAATGTAAACCGTTTCCCTTCCTTGGCCATCTAACATCTTTCTGTGGTTGCTAGTCTTTAAATATGAAGCAGTGAAGTATGTGGTACCCAGACCTACTTATTTAAGAGCCCACGGATCATTGTAAACAGAGGACGACTGTGGTGATTCTCCTTTCAAAGACAAATTATTCAAAGTGTGTGTGTGTGTGTGTGTGTGTGTGTAAGGATCACTTGAGAATGGAATGTCATTCATGTCTTTGCTGATATGGGGCAAATCTGTGATTTTGAATATCAGTAAACTTTTGGTATGATAATATCTTTCCCAATGCTCCATGCACTTTCAGTTCTATTGACCTATTCAGCTAATGCAATGTGAAGTCCCTACCATAAGTTTCCTGAGACATTATGCCACCTGTACATTGTCTTCCGGTTTTAATACCATCAGCTTCTGTTCTACATTCTTTCCATCCCACCCATAGTCTTTACTATGGAAGGACTTCCCCCAGAATTTTTGAAACATGGAGATTATGTTCCCACCTGAGAAAAATATGCCTGCTTTTCACCTGGAAATTTTTGGAATTTTAAATACAAACCAAGTTTGTTTCTAACACACTCTTACAGATAAAAAGCCACTTTCTAACTGACTTATGGTTTATATGTAATATCAACTTATTTGATAATACCTTTAAGATAATACCACTCAAGCAATAATTGCTAAGTTAAGAAATTAAATTTGCATCATTTGTTGTAATTTTTATCATTACAAATCCTTTCTGGATCTTAAGTGTTCTGTGCTTATGTGGCTAAGCTCCAGTTTCCTTCCAGCTTAAAAAAGGGGAGTATTTATTAATAGCCCTCTCAGTTTATAGCTTTTGAGCATGCAGAAGATGGAGAGATAATGGATGCCTCAGCAGTGTTTGTTCCACTTGTAGTATTCGAAGGCATAGTTAGGAGGACAAGTGGTCTTCTAACCTCTAGATCAAAAGTCCTCCAGAAGAGAAGTAGAAATGAAAACACACTGAATCATTTCTCCTTCTCTTGTGAAAATGGTTGTGATCCAAGAGGCATAAATGTTTCCTATCTCTTGCATATCCTCATTCTATAGTTCAGCCTCAGTGTATAGGAAATATTATAATCTTGATGGGGGAAATATTTTATATTATTTTTCCTGCATACTGAGTTAAAGTATTTTGCAGAAATAAATACTGGTTATCAAGCTATAAACTCAAAATTATGAATAATACTCAAGGTTTTCAAAGTAGTTTTAAAAAGTGATCAGAGAAGATATGTTTTCCTCTAAAACATTTTCTTGTCTCCCTTAGACTTTTACAACTTCCCCTTCAGCCTGTCTCTATTCTCAACAGCCAGTCTCCCTTGGTCCAAGTCCTATGTTCAAGGTAAAATATACTTTTTTTCTGAGCATTCTGGCTTTTGAGAATCTAAGTGCAATATGTCTTCTTGATAGACAAAAAAAAATATTTTGAATGAAAATATGTTGCTTCATGTGTTTCATATGTTGAAATAAGGTACTCCAGAAGTAGCTTTTCTAGGCACGTTAAAACTAAGGAAAAAAAAAAAAAGCAAAAGAGTAGCTTTCAGATAGAGATGGAAGAACTGATGACTTGGGCAAAATCACTGAGGTGTGTTTCTGAGTGGGGACGCTGTTGGTCTGATTCTAGAAACACTGGAGAAAGAATGTCCATGTTTTAAATCATGTCATTGTTAAGTGGCACATAGCTAAAACAGATTTAAAGAAAAAAACCTAAACAATTGCTTCATTAGAACCATTTAGTAAAAATTGCCAATCAGTTAAAAATAAAGAATTAATGCGTGCATTCCAACCAGAGTCCCATGCTTTTGGCTTTCTAGTAGAAAATACTATAGTTAGTCGAATCCTGGTTCATTTTCCAACTGACTGGGTAAACTGGGGCTGTCGTTTTCTAAGCATTGGTTTTCTCATCTGTAAAAGACTTTGATGCTCATGAAGACTCAGTTCGCAGACTCAGAAATTCTATAAAATCTACATAATTCAGACTCCATGGAGTTGACTCTTTCTGAAAGGTAGCTACAGAATTACTTGATTCTGGTTTGTTCTTCCGAGGCTAGAGGTTTATATTTATTTTATTTTTTTATTGTTATGTTAATCCCCATACATTACATCCGAGGCTAGAGGTTTATAAATCTCAGTTCCTGCCTGAGAAACTGAAGAAGCAGTGTTAATCCTTTTAGGACTCTTAGAAAATTTGTCAGCTTGTTTTCCTTCACATAACGGGGCAATGATAAGTATTGGTTAATCATTTCCATGAAACTGCATATTTTGTATACAGCCCTATAGTTAGTTGTGAGTCATAAAATATTTGCTGCAACTTTGATAGATGTTGAAGTGCTGTCATTTCATTACAAGAAACAAATGGTATTCAGGTACTTAGCTGCTCACTTTATTAGAGTCATTTGTAAAACAATTTTTCTGAGAGTTTTTAAAATTAAAGTCTATGTGTATACTCAGTCATTTGAGTGAATTTGTTTTCTCTCCTTTCAGCTGTCTTTCCCTCTGGATGAACACACTTGTAAGAACATCCTAGAAGGGATGGCAGGGCTCTCTTATTTCCTTTTTAATTTCAAAGAAGGTTGATGGACAAGAGACCAAATATGTAGATTAACTTCCAATATGTAAAAATTAAAATTTAATTCTAGTTACTTCTTGAAAAGTGATTGATAGGATTAGAAGATCATGCTAAATTACCCAATAAATCATCACAATGTTACTGGACAGTAGGTGAAGAACATCTTTTTTTTTTTTAATATAATAAATAAGACATAAATAAAGCTTGATAAATAAATACAAAAAATTACAATAAATGCATACCTCAGTTGCTGTTTTCCTCTATTTAGCCTTGAGTAGGGGCATTCTTTTGATCCTCTGTCTATTCTTTATTCTGATGAACTGAATTTCTTTAGTGGCCTATAATACCTCATTAAGGGATTTCCATTCTATGTCTCACCAAAGTGAAGAGATTCAAACCTTCTTCTAGTTTCCTCAAAAGTGCTTCTTTTCCTGATTTCCTGTCTCCCAGGCTCAAATCTTGTCATTTATTTGTACTGCCTTGTTCTTCTTCATGACCCATATTCAATTACCAAATCTTGTTTTCTCTTTGATACATCATTTCCAGCCATGCCTTCTTTCCTCCTCCTATTGTGCCACCTTAGTTCAAGTTCTTATCTCTTTATGAGTAAAATACTACTTCGATCTTACAATTGTTCTATCTTTATGAGCCTCTCCTCCGAGCATCCGTTCTGCATACTACTGCCAGATTCTTTGTCCTAAAAAATGCCTTGATCATGGCACATGTCACTCTCTGTTCAAGAACTTTAAAGGACACCACATTGTATATAAGATCTTAAACTACTTAGGGTGAAAAAGAAAAAAACAACTCTTTTTACAACCAGATTCCAGACTGCCTTTCCAGCTTTACTTTCTTTCAGTTCCTTACCCAGTCTCTGACCTGATTAAACAGATTACTCACAGTTTCCAAATACTGAAATTTTATACAATTCTATAGTACTGAATTATTTGCAGAATTCATTTGTTAATGCATCATATGCTTTCCTATGAGATTTCTCTTTTGGTCTCGACGTACAGTTTAGACATTTATTATTCCACATAATGTTAAAAAATGTTTTAGCAATTCTATAAACCAATTAAGTACATGATCTGAGTAAACTTTGGCAAGTTACTCAAAATTTCTGCGTCTTAACTTCTCAATCAGAAAATAATGGTACCATGAAGAGCATTGCTTCAAAGAGTTTTTGTGAGAATTAAATAAAATAATATAAAGTGCCTAAAGAATACTAGCTATCATTAATTATAGTTATGTTCATATTCATCACTACTTTATGTATAGAAGGCGAGTGCTCAGTAAATCTGTTTATTTTTATATTTAATGTGAACTCTCTAATATTATTAGTTATTAGAGGAGATACTAGTAAGGGAAGGAGAGAGACTAGTATACAAAGTAAGAAATAACAAAAATAAAAAATGTCAGAAGGAAAAACATAAGCCTCTACTGTGACCTAAGACAGTAATTACCTAGCAACTACATTTAGAACAAATTGGAATAGCTTTGAACACCCTATTTTTGATGAAATCAAAGGCCTTGAAATTCCAATATTCTTATGTGTGTTTTTCATAGAATTATGAAGCAGCAAATCTTAATGACTTTCAGTATTACGGCTGATAGGGGTTTTGTGAAGGGTCTGCCACTGCAGAATGCTTCTGGGAACAAGCAGAGAGATTAAAGTATGACCAGGGACCCCTGATTTATTCTCATTCTTCAGGAGGCTCTCAGTAGCACTACAGCAAATGTCAGGATCTAGTGCCCATGTAGCTCATGAACAGAACCACTAAAAGGAAGAAGTGTAGCTTCAAGAGAGGTGAAAGGTGAATAATTAATAACAGGGGAGATGCCTGCCTGACTTTACCTAGGTCAGAACCATGTCACATTATAGATCCATGTCAGTTTGGTCTGGTGTACGTTCTTTGGTGTTTCCAGTAACAATACTTCCCTCGTGAGCTCTGGGTCCCATATCCTCCCTCCCTTTGATCTAAATCTTCCCTGATAATCTAGAATGTGGTCTGTGACTCCCCTACTTACCACTGCAACACATCCAACTTGTGTCCACTTTATTGGTTTTTATCATCCTGGTTCCTGCTTTCTGGTTCTAGTTTCCAAAGGATTCAGCAATGGCCACGATTATGGAATGAAATCCAGGGAGTTTCCAAAGGTGTTTTCTAAGTTTTCAAAAGGAATTCTTAGAGCGTCTGTTAATTCTGACATAGGAGGCAATATGGTTAATTATAGACAGGTGTTTTCATTTGCAGTATTTCATTTTGGAGGAAAATTTCCCAGAAAACAGTGTATGAGGAGTCTGAGCAAAAATCTGCCTTCATTCCTTGGTTGAACTTGAAATCTTTAAATTTCTCAGTAATGATGGTAAGGAAAGAGGCTGCCTATTAGAGGCAAAGTATGGTGAACTCTAGAACCAATTGAAAGAAAACTTGAGCCTAGCTTTGTAAGTGTTCTTTGTGAGTTCTAGTGTTCCTTGTTAACTTTCTCTTAATGTACTTGACACTATAAGCCTTGATGAATTTCTCTTAGTTGGTTCCATTTGCCTGCACTTCAGATACTATTTGCTGATTGTTTGAAAGATACTGAAAGATACTATTTGCTGATTGTTGTGTTTGGAATATAGAGCTTCCTTCCACGAGAATGAAAATGTTTCTTAGAATGCAGAAAATTTGATAAAGTTCACAAGATGTGAAACAAATTTCAAATGTTAGATTAGAATTATAAACTCTAGATAGGGTTTTTTAAAAAAAATTATAGGAGCACCAAGAAGATACATATCACAGTAGTTACAGTTTCTGGATGTCTGTTTTTTCAACTATTTCTCAGTTAATCCACATATTGTCTCCATTTTTACTGTGAACTCAGTCTCTTAGTTTGGCTACCTGAAACTCGTAGAAGACAATTTACTGTACTACTTAATACCAGTTGGAAATGGACCAAAAAGTAAAGCCTGTTCATATTTTTATGCAAATAAATTTGTTACTATATGTCTGTAAATATTAATGAATGAAAAAACCAAGCGATTTGAAATCTCATGGAGAGATACTGTGAATTCTTATTTATGAAGAATTAAAACATCAGTGAACAATTAACTAATTTGTGCCAGTAACTTTGGAACAAGAATAAATGTAGTAGATATTTGTAGGTGATGATACTACTTAAAGATTAAGATGTCATCTTATGTCTGCAATACCGTACAATGTTATATTTTCATTATGATGGCTTGGAAGATTTCCAAGGCTTCCCCTTAGCACTTCTCACGTTATAAAATATTATGTTATGCTTAGCATAATTGATCTTTATTTAATATTTTCTAATTATTTGGTAAGTAGATATTTAGGATAAGTAGGCATTTCGTATTTAAATAACACAATGTTAATGATGAGAGGTGGCTGGGTAATTAGAATTCTAATTTGTTTTGAGACATAGTAGAAATAACTTTTGGAAAGTAAGTTAACTCTTATATGGATTGATTATTAGTGATAAGGGAAATATTCTGTACCAGGATCACAGACTGGCTCCTAACACATCATACTGTAAGAGGAAAACACTTGGTCTAAAGAGGAATGGAAAAGGAATTAATGTTATGCAAAATCCCTCTCTCTTCCCAGAAAAGCAATTCAAAGCCAGAATTCTACTGGAGGGAAACTTGAATATCAGCTCTATGCATGAAAGCAGTACATTTTTAGTATTTCTGAATATTAGCAGGTTTATATTAATTACATTTTATTTAGATCACTACTGAAATTCATCTGAAGGTCCTGAAGCCTCAGCAAATGGCTACATAAGGTGGGGCCAAATGTCACAAACAATAGGAGAAAATCAAGCTTGGATTTGAAACGTGTCTGCAAAATTCATGTTTCAGAAATCCCAGCATGCCAAAATGACTGTGTTTATATTTTCTGTTCTTGCTGTATGCCTTAGGCTGCCTGAGGAACATCTCCTGTACCATTCTGACTGGGAGGTATATATCCTGCTTCTGGAGCTGCTGCCTTTGTCCTAATTAGACAAGCTATAAAACATTTGGAGTCTAGGGGATTCCTTCTGGGTTAATTACAGAGCTGTAAGCAGCTTTTGCAGGAGAAGCGAAGCAAGTTCAATTTTAGACAAGATGTGTCTGTGTGGCTTTAATGTGTGGTTGCCTGTGCAGAGGCCAAAGGGTTTGGCTTTCCTGACGCCCATCTCCCTCACCATCTAGTCTGGTCTTAACTGGTAGTGCCTGTACCTGTCTTCTTTTCTATTCTTCACTAGATTGTGAGTTCTGTGAGAGCAAGAGATGTGCCATTGTTCTCACTGCCAAACTGGTGGAATGCTTACATATATTAGTTGAAGAGAAAAAAAAAACCTGGCAAATTAAAATGATTCTGATGGATACAATACAACAAATTCCTGTGTTTGGCATTATTAATAACAAAATATAATGCTTAAAAGAGTTTTTATTGGTATTTTGAAGAAGACAGAATGGTAGAGACTATGATGATTGGTCAGAGAGACTATTCCAGGCAGAGGGAATCCTTGTGGGGCAAAAGGAAATAAAGTTGTGAGTGGAGAGCAGGAAGCTGTTTTTGTTGACATTTAAGAAGCCTTTGGGGACTTGGCTAGGCTCTATAGAAAGAATGAGGAAAAGAATAAAAAAGGACACCTGCCATCAAAAGCTCTTGTATCTATTGGGAGAGGGAAACATGAACACAAATTATTATATAAGAAGTGGATTAAGGGGGGGTTGCCAAAGTAGTGAATGTGAATGTGGGCTAAATATGAACTATAAATGGAAGGAATGAATTATAATATTCCACATTGCAACAGTGATGGTCTGGGGAAGAGGAAATGAAAGTACATTCTCTTTAAGCAAAGAGGTAAAGACATGTCTTGGGAGAGCAGAGAATATATAGTGAGGAGGAGGGCTGTTGGTAGGTCTGAATTTTATAGGGTATGCATCAAGGAGTCACTTTTTGATGGAAATAATTGGAAGGAAAATACTATTATTTATTGAAATTGCTTGTTTAAATAACTTTCTCTGTTTCTATTGATCTTACAGAGGGCAGAAACTATTGCTGTTTGCTCACCATTGTATCCCCCAAACCTAGTATAAGTCACACCTACCTGATGCTCAATAAATATTATTGAGTAAATGAATGAAATATTGATACATCCATACTGTCAGTATTTTTTAAAGTTTTTAAATTCAAATTCAAATGTATAGCTAGTTAAATTCCTCCTGAATATATCTTTCACTTCAAATTCACTAGTAACCTAGTCTGTGTAGATCACTGTGGAGGTACCAGGGTTACACAGAACTGTCTTTCAAAGGTGAGGCTTACAGCCTTACTAGGGAGAGAAAACATAGAAACATAACATGCTTGGTGTAAAGGAGAACATTACAGAGTAAATTGAGCTGTTTCTCTAATGTCAGCATATGGTTCAATATTCTGGATGTTAAATAAATACATCCCTCCAAATTATGATCAGATATTTCTCAGCTGAACACTATGGCTCAATTTGCATTTATCAATGAAGGCAAGGTTATGTAACCTCAATTACAATCTTGGAAAACTGTCAACAAATTCTGATTAATAAGTACTGCTTAATTGTTAAAAAAATATTAAGCCATCTCTCTTGGTTTCTGCCTGAAATAACAGCCTCGTAGAAGATTCAGAGATAAAAATAGAAAAGACAAAGAAATAAAACATTAGTCCAAACAATTCCTAAAGACACCAAGGCAGGGCAAAGGTCTTAAATTAAAACTGTAATTCCTTATGCCATTAAATCTATAGGTTTCTTCTTTGGCTAATATAGGATCTTGTGTTTTGCTTACTATGCCATGTAGAACCTGTTTTGGTTTTTTTTTTTTTTTTTTTTTTTTTTTTGCTTTGCTATTACAAACACAGCCAAATACAAACCAGAGGGAAGATTACTTCTGATTATGTGTTCAGGTATTTCTTAATTTATACACCATCTGTGTTTCCAAAATATCTGCAGGCTAATAGCAATGTTAAATTCTCTAGAGAACTGGCTTTTTATTTTCTGGAAAACTTGCTAGATACTTTGTAAAGCAAGTATCACTCCATTGAGTTACCTATTTTTTGAATGTAAACTTGCTTATACTGATTCATAATTGAATTTTTTTTTTAAAACAGTGGACAACATGATCATTCTGTCTTCCACAGTTAAAAAGCCCTCTCCTAGGTGCTGACATGTAACACTGCAATAGGCCTGCATCTCAGTTGTGGCACTGACATTATATGGAAATCAGAGGAAGAATTGGGCTGAAAAGTCTGATTATATTCCCATTTCTTTCAGTGATCCTGTCTATTATCCCTAAGCAGGATAATGAGGTAAAGTTACTTCCATGGGGGAGAGCTCGTAAAGGGAGAATAGGCCAGCTTGCCCAAAAGGTAAATAAGCCATGAAACCTATGAATATCTGTTTCCTCACTTTAACCGAATTTCCCATCCTGGAGTACGTGTGTGTGTGTGTGTGTGTATGTGTGTGTGTGTGTGTGTGTAGATTCTTCTCCCTATTAAAACACACATGTTTTGTGTCTCATTCCCTTACTTATTTGGAACTCTTCAAATTATTTCAAACATGCAAATAATTATCCCACGTATCCACAAGGTCATCTATGAAAGAGAGACCATAAATAAAGAATAAACGATTACAACACTTTCAAGAGAATGCAGCAAATGATTAGGAAGATTGAATGCAGAACAGGAGTGTAGGGGACTGTCTTGCTCTCTGCTGGCCAAAAAACTGGTGACACAATTCTAGCTTCAATTGGCTTATTCATATCTGTGTATAAAGGACATAGTAGAATCATACCTAAGTGTTATATGATAAAATTTTTAAATCTTTTATTTTTTAAAAAGTTTGAGTAGCAGTAGATGTAAACATTCTTCCTACCTCATACTCCCTTCCAAACATTATACATTTTCTTTGCAGTTTCATTTATTGTGTAAGTGGATTTAATTTTTACTACTAGTAAAGTTTGAACCTATAGAGAATGAAAAAAATAGTTTAAAGAAAAATAAGCTAGGTGTGTTAGAAGTAGGAAAGAAGTTTTTGTTTATTTGGTAAGATTTCAGGGCCAAGAAGTTCTCACGTTTGGAAATAACAAAAATAACTCTATTTTTCTGCCCCCCCCCCCCAGAATACTGATGCTTTAACGGGTACTCTAACATTCTTCCAAATATCCCAGAAAAGTAAATAAGTTAGGCTGCACTAGTTATTAACATCTACAGCCATCAGGTTCTTTCCTGAAAGTTGTGGTAGGTAAGGTAAGACCTGAGTAATTGGACACCTGAGGCAGAGAAAGGAATCCTTAGGTGGAACAGAAAAGATGAACAGAGAACAGGTTGGGTTTTGGGGAACAAAATTTATTTACTTCACAAACTTTGTTTTATAAGGGTTAGGCATTTCTCTGCCCCTCAGCTACAAGTCTCAGAGCAACTAGCTGAGAGCATCATTAGATGCTAGGCAACCTTTGATTTATAACTGGAAGTTTGAACTTCCTGACCCCTTTCACCTGTTGTGCTCATCCTCCCAACCCCACTCCCTTCTGGGAACCACCAATTTGGTTTTTTTTGTATCTATGAGTTCGGTTTTGTTCATTCATTTGTTTTGGTTTTTAGATTCCACATAAAAGTGAAATCATATAGTATTTGTCTTTGTCTGTCTGACCTATTTCACTTAGAATAATCCCCCCAAGGTCCATCCGTGTTGTTGCAAATGGCAAAATTTCATTTTTTTCTTATGGCTGAGTCATATTACATTGTGTGCATACACGCATCTTTAGCCATTCATCCATTGGTAGACACTTAGCTTATTTCCACATCTTGGCTATTATAAATAATGTGATAAAGATAGGGGTACATATTTTTTTAATTAGTGTTTCTTTTATTTTTTATTTTTGGGTAAGTACTCAGAAGTGAGTATGTTGGACCATATGGTAGTTCTACTGTTAATTTTTTGAGTATCCTCCATACTGTTTTCCACAGTGGCTACACCAGTTTACATTCCTACCAACAGTGTGCTATGGTCCTCTTTTTTCCACATCCTCACCAGCATTTGTTTTTTGTTGTCTTTTTGATGGTAGCCATTCTAACAAGTGTGAGGTAATTAAATTGGTATTTTTGCTATAGAGTTTTATGAGTTTTTTATATAGTTTCGATATTATTCTTTTATCAGATATATGTTTGGCAAATATATTCTCCCATTCAGTAGGTTGTCTTTTCATTTTCTTGATGGTTTCCTTTGCTGTGCAGAAGCATTTTAATTTGATGTATTCCCACTTGTTTATTTTTGCTTTTGTTGCCTTTACTTTTGTTGTCAAATCCAAATATTCATCACCAAGACCAATGTCAAGTAAGTTACCACCCATGTTTTCTTCTAGGGTGTTTTATGGCTTCAGGCCTTACATTCAAGTCTTTAATCATTTTGAATTAATTTTTATGTATGGTATAAGATAGTGGTATAGTTTCAATCTTTTTAAAAAAATATTTTATTTATTTATTTGACAGAGAGAGGGAGACTGAGCAAGTGCACAAGCAGGGGGAGTTGGAGAGGGAGAAGCAGGCTCCCCCTGAGCAGGGAGCCCGATGCAGGACTCTATCCCAGGACGCTGGGATCATGATCTGAGCCAAAGGCAATTGCTTAACCAACTGAGCCACCCAGGTGCCCCTGGTTTCAATCTTTTATATGTGGCTGTCCAGTTTTCTCAGCACCATTTATTGAAGAGACCATCCTTTTACCACTGTATGTTTTTGCCTTTTTTGTTGTAAACTAGTTGATCATATATGTGTGGGCTTATTTCTGGGCTCTCTGATCTGTTTCATTGATCTATGTGTCTGATTTTATATTGTCTTGATTACTCTTGCTTTGTAATATAGTTTAAATCAGAGATCATGATGCCTGCAGCTCTGTATTTTCGTCAAGATTTCTTTGACTATTTGGGTCTTTTGTGGTTCTATACAAATTTTAGGATAGCTCTATGAAAAATGCCATTGGAATTTTGATAGGGATTGCATTAAATCTGTATATTTCTTTGGATAATATAGACATTTTAGTTACATTAATTATTCCAAGCCATGAACATGGAATATCTTTCTATTTATTTGTGTCTTCTTCAATTTCTTTCATCAGTGACTTTCAGTTTTCAGGGTACATGTCTTTCACCTCTTTGGTTGTTTATTCCTAGGTAGTTTATTCTTTTTGATGCAATTATAAATGAGATTGTTTTCTTAATTTCTCTTTCTAATAGTTTGTTGCTAGTGTATAGATACACAAATGATTTTTGTATATTGATTTTGTACCCTGCCACTTTACTGAATTTATTTATGCTAACAGTTTTATGTGTGTGTGTGTGTGTGTGTGTGTGGCGTCCTCAGGGTTTTCTTTATATAAAATAATGTCATTCACAAAGTGACAGTTTTATTTCTTTGTTTTCAATTTGGATACTTTTTTTTCCCTTGCCTAATTGCTCTGGCAAGGACTTCCAATACTATGTTGAATAAAAGTGGGGAAAGTGGGCATCCTTGTCTTGTTCCTGTTATCATTGTTATTATGTTGAGGTATATTCCATCTACACTTTGTTGAGAATTGTTACCATGAATGGATGTGGAATTTTGTCAAATGCATTTTATACATCTACTGAGATGATCATATAATTTTTATCCTTCATTTTGTTAATATGGTATATCATGTTGATTGATTTGCAGATGTTGAATCATCCTTGCATACCTAGAATAAATCTCACTTGGTCATAGTATGTGATCCTTTTAATGTATTGGTGAATTCAGTTTGCTAATATTTTGTTGAGATTTTTGCATCTATATTCATCAGGGATGTCGTCCTGTAATTTTTTATGAGTGTGTGATATCCTTGTCTGCTTTTGATATTAGAGTAATGCTAGCCTTGTAAAATGAGTTTGAACATGTTCCCTCCAATTTTTTGGAATTTTGGGAAGGATAGATATTAAAGTATTTGGTAGAATTCACCAGTAAAGCCGTTCAGTCTCCTTACTAGTATTGGTCTATTCAAACTTTTTATTTCTTCCTGATTATCTTAGAATATTATATGATTGTAAGAATTTATGTATTTCTTCTAGATTGTCCAATTTTTTGGCATATAATTGTTGATCGTCTCTTAAATGATCCTTTGCATTTCTGTGGTATCACTTGTAACTTCTCTTTCATTTCTGATTTTATTATTTTATTTTTTTGAGCCCTTTTTTTTTCTTGGTGAGACTAGCTAAAGGTTTGTCAATTTTGCTTATCTTTTCAAAGAACCAGTTCTTAGTTTTATTGATCTTTTCTATTGTGTTTTATTTTATTTATTTCTACTCTGATCTTCATTATTTATTTCCTTCTACTAACTATGGGCTTTTTTTGGTTTTTCTAGTTCCCTTAGGTGTAAAGTTAGATTGTTTATTTGAGATTTTTCTTCTTTTTTTGGGGGGGGGGGGTAGGCCTGTACTGTTATGACCTTACCTCTTAGACCATTTTTTGTTGCATTCCATAGATTTTGGTATGTTTTATTTCCATTTTAATTTGTCTCTAGGTATTTTTAAAATTTTTTCCCTTTGATTTCTTTATTGACTCAATGGGTTGTTAAATAGCATGCTGTTTAACATCCACATATTTGTGCTATTTCCAGGTTTCTTCCTGTAACTGATTTCAAACTTTGTACCTTTATGGCCAGGAAAGATGCTTGATATGATTTCAGTCTTCTTAAATTTATTGAAACTTGTTTTGTTTCTTAATATGTGATCTATCCTAGAGAATATTTCATGGGCACTTGAGAAGAACATGTATTCTGCTGCTTTTGGAGGAAATCTTCTGTACATATCTATTATGTCTATCTCATCTAATGTGTTGTTTAAGGCCAATATTTCTTTATTGCTTTTTGTCTGGATGATCTATCCATTGATGTAAATGGGGTGTTAATGTCCCCTACTGTTACTGTATTGCTATCATTGTCTCTCTTTAGGTCTGTTGATATTTGCTTTATATATTTAGGTGTTTTTATGTTGGGTGTTTTTTTTTAAAGATTTTTATTTTTATTTATTTGACACAGAGAGAGAGAGAGAGAAAGAGAGAGAGCACAAGCAGGGGAAGCGGCAGGCAGAGGGAGTGGGAGAGAGCCCGATGATCAGGGGACCCTGGGATCATGACCTGAGCTGAAGGCAGGCGCTTAACGACTGAGCCACCCAGGCACCCCTATGTTGGGTGTTTTATGTTAGGTATTTTTATGCCATATATATTTACAAATGTTGCATCTTCTTGTTGGTTTGACTTTTTTATAATTCTGTAATGCCTAATGCCCATCTTTGTCTCTTACTACAATCTTTGTTTTAAATACTATTTTGTCTAATACAAGTATAGCTACACCAGATTTCTTTTCATTTCTATTAGCATGGAATATCTTTTTCTATCTCTTCACTTTCAGTCTGTGTATGTTCTTATATCTGAAGCGAGTCTCTGTAGGCAGCATATAAATGAACTTTTTTAAAAAAAATCCATTCAGCCATTCTGTCTTTTGCTTGGAGAATTTAGTCCATTTACATTTAAAGTAATAATTGATAGGTTTGTACTTATTGTCGTTGTGTTAATTGTTTTCTGGCTGTTTTTGTAGTTTCTCTCTGTTCCTTTTTTCTTCTCTTGAAGTTTGATGATTTTCTTTAGTGTTATGTTAGATTCCTTTCTCATTTTCTGTTGTGAATCTACTATAGGTTTTTGCCTTGTGGTTACCTTGAGGTTCAAATATAACATCCTATATGTATAATAGGTGATTTTAAGTTGACTGCAACTTGAGTTTGAACTCATTCCAAAACTCTCCATTTTTAATCCCCTTCCCATGACTTACGTTTTTGATGTCACATTCAGTATCTTTTTTTTTATGTATCCCCTAACTAATCATTGTAGTTTTAGTTAATTTTATTACTTTTATCTCTTAACCTTCATACTAGCTTTATAAATGATTAATTCACTACCTTTACCATAAATTTATCTTTACCAGTGAGATTTTTACTTTTGTATGTTTTCTTGTCATTAATTAGTGCCATTTCTTTTGCTTAAAGAAGTCCCTTTAACACTTCTATTAAGGCCAGTTTAATGTGATGAATTCCTTTAGCTTTTGTTTGTCTGGAACACTTTATTTCCCTTTTAATTCTGAATGATAATCTCGCTGAATAGAGTATTCTTAGTTGGCAGGGCTTTTTTTTTTTCCTTCTTTCCCTTTTGGCCCTTCAAATATAGTGTGCTTCTCTCTTCTAGCCTGCAAAGTTTCTGCTGAAAATTCTGCTGATGGTCTTTTGGGACTTTCTTCATATATAACAAGATTTTTTTCCCCCTCTTGCTGCTTTTAATAATCTCTCCTTGTCTTTAACTTTTGACATGTTAATTATAATGTGTCATGTTCTGTGCCTCTGTTTTCTCTCATTTGCAACTCTCTGGGCTTTCTGGATCTGGGTGTCTATTTTTTTCCCCAGGTTAGGGAAGTTTTCAACCAATATTTCTTCAAATAAGATTTCTACCCTTTTTGCTCTCTCTTCCTCTGGGAGCCATATAATGAGAATGTTAGTCTATTTGATGTTTTATAAGTTTCTTAAACTATCTTCACTTTTTTTCATTCTTTTTTTTTTCTTTTTTCTGCATTGATTGTGTGAGTTCCACTGTGCCATCTTTAAGCTGACTTATCCTTTCTTCTCTTTCATCTAATCTACTCCAGAACCCTTCTAGTGTGTTTTTAAGTACAGTCATTATTCTTCAGCTCTGTGAATTCTGTTTGGTATTTTCTTGTATTTTGTATGTCTTTGTTGAAGTTTTTACTGTGTTCATCCATTCTGCTCCCCAGTTTGGCAAGCATTTTTTATTACCAGTGCTTTGAAATCTTTATCAGGTAGATTATTTCTCTTTATTTACTTGGTTATTTATTGCTTCTTTCATGGCAGATGCTTTCTGGTGGGCATCAATGTGCAAAACAACAGTTTTCACATTTTGTGTCCTTTTCCTTAAATCTATCTGCATGCTTCTTTCCTGGCTCTTTTTGACTTTGATATTCCAATTTTTCTTTTTGCAGGCTCCTGAGAAATTATCCAAGTGATATTCACCATTGCTCATGAGTCCACATATATTCTTATCATGGACCACTTCTCTTTCCACACAAAGTGGATGATCAGGTAACCTACCTCAAATTCTGCCCATTGGGAGGATTTCCTTCACTGCTGTCACTCAGTGCCATATTAAGTGGGACTATGTAGCAGTAGTCCATTTTCATGGACTTCCCACATATTGAGACCCCCACATGCTGAGACAACTCATCCATACACTAAGCTCAGATTGTTTTCTTCTTCCCTTAGTTGTCCTTATGGGATATCTTCCAATAAGGATATGTGTGTATGTGTGCATGTGCATGTACACATGTGCACATGCATACACACACACACCCACCCACACACACACGTACTCTGAGGAAGAGGCATTGGTGCAATAGTAGTGGATGACAAAGATCTATACTGCACATTCGTGCAGCTTACTTGTGCCCTGTGACACTGTTCATGCCTGATAATGCCAGGTATACCATTTCCATTTTATAGTGAATTGCTATTGGGTCCATCCAACCTTAGGATTTGGTGAGTCAAACAGAACTAAGCTCATGATAAATAGTTCTAGCAGCATGGTCAGTTGATGCCACATATTCAAGTGCTCTGCATGTATTTGGGCCCAGTTGCAGATTGGGAAATATTTTTTTGAATAGTGCATAGGTCTCCACTGCAGATGGCATGAACTTTCTCCAGAATCAGGGAGTCAATATTGTGATTCTCCTATTGAGTTTGGCCATAATTCCACGAAGTGACTTTTTTTTTTTTTACCACAGATGTCTCTGTCCATAGTGTGTGAACCATGTCAACCTTTGATATTACCAGTATATGGGCTATAGGAATATTCTGTCAACCTTTGATATTACCAGTATATGGGCTATAGGAATATTCCCAAGTATGGTTTATGTTACTTCCAGAACCCGCAGAGGCTACTACATTCTGAGACAATGACTTATTTTTTATTTTGGAGAGGATATCCGGGTATGCTCTAGACCACTTAGTCTGAAAAAACTACACTGTTGTGGAATTCTGAATCATCATAGGATTAATTTTCCTCTAGAGCTCATATGTCTTATCAAGTTCTTCTTGTTCACCTTCCTGCCAACTTTTACTCACTGGATCCAATTAACAGGATATCAATGTGGTGGTCAAATGTTCTTCTGACTACTCAGATGGTCTAGGTCCCAGTGGGAGAATTAACATAGTTCCTGGGCAAGATTATATATTCTTGTCTGTCCCACTTGAATGTGATCCACTTCTGAACTATTTTCCTGATAGTATAGAAAAGAGTAAATTTGCCAGTTCAATGACCATATACCTTGTATCTGAGGCTATGTTAATCTGCTCTAGCAAAGATATCACATCTGTGAACCAACTGCAATTGGGTGACTACTTTGTTGAGTTTATGGTAGTCCACTTTCATCTTCTAGGATCTATTTGGCTTTTGTAGGGACAAATCTGGTAAACTAAAGGAGATGAATTAATATGAATATGATGGAGACCATGACCCTGCATCACTTAAATCTTTATGTGTAGTACTGATCTCTTCATTCCCTAGAGTGTGATAATGTTTTTTATTTACTTTCTTGGCCTTCTCCATTATATCTCTTATCCCACAGGCCAAGGAACCAATGTGGAGGTTCTGCCAACTACCACATATATTCATTCCAATTACACATTTAAAGACTGAAAAAAATCATCGGTGGGTGAGTCCACAGACTCAGTGGATCATTGAGAGTCATATCTGAGCTAGGACTACATTTAATATCTGTTCTTATATGCCCCTACTCTAAAAGAAAGTTATAATGGTGTTCAGGTCACTTAGTATCAGTGTCAACTCAGACTTATGTCTCACAGTCCTCAGAATATTTGGATAATCTCTTCCTTAGAATATGATTATACAAGTAGGTACCTTGGTGAAGGTCTGTGGGAATTATTATCATATTCATTTGTTATGGTGTACTGAGGTCCAAACCTCATTGAGACCTGGCCTCTCCTTCAGTCAATAGGTTCTGGATTTGAGTATTGGTTCAGGTCCAGAAACTGTGTAGGAGATTTATCTTTTTATTGGCAAGGTTGTCCTCAATCTCCTGATCAACTAGCCATGGTTTCTTTGGCTTTTCTAAATTAAACATTATCTATGGAGGAGTGTGCATCTATTTTTACCTCTAGAAACTGCATTCTAACCATTTCTTTAGCTCTAAGTTGCCTCATGGCTGCCATTCCAACATTGCAGCTTATTATGATAATTGTACCTACTGTGTTTTCTGATAGTTAAATGCTACTACCTAACTTCATTTGTTCTGTGATCCTATCATTGCTATTGTTTTAAGAGCCTAGTTCTGTAACATTCCCAGCCTATAGAGGGTAGCTACCACTGAGATGTTCAGTGATGCCACTGAGAAACTTATTGTTAAATGATGTGTCCTGAACCATGAGAGACAATGGACTCTGAAAAACAAACTGAGGGTTCTAGAGGGGAGGGGGTGGGAGGATGGGTTAGCCTGGGGTTGGGTATTAAAGAGGGCACGTTCTGCATAGATCACTGGGTGTTATACGCAAGCAATGAATCATGGAACACTACTTCAAAAACTAATGATGTAATGTATGATGATTAACATAACATAAAAAAAAATAAATGATGTGTCCTCCCATGGAACATTTTTGGCTGATGAGTTTTTTTTACTTTATGTAGTATAGCCACTCTAGAACATGCACTTCTCTGAGACTTATGATCCTTTCCTCTACTATTTGCCATATTATTTCTACTTAGTGCCGACTATAATTTTTTCCAAGTTTACAAGAACCACTATAGTTCTGTGTTATACTGTCTTCTGTGGTCCCTGCCAGGTGATAAATTCAGTATCATAGGAGAATGCTTCCATAGCAATACATTCTTTCCTATTTAACTTCCTACACCTCCACATTGATCCAGTACTGACAGATTCCAGTTAATAAGTACTCTCTCAATTCCTGAGTACATATGAGTGCATATATGTTGGTGAGGTCCTACAGTTTCTTCAACATGTAGTCTCTTTCCTCTCTTAACAGACCCCACATTTACTCAGCTGGATTATGTCATGACTTTACCCTAATTATTGATCTGAAAGCTCATGAAAGTGTTTCTGGTAGGTCTTTATGAAGAATGCACAGATTTTCCTGCAGGTTAGAGACCTCTGCATTGTCTTCAAACAAGGATAGAATACTAGCTGCTAATAGGGAGTGGGCCACCTTTGCAGTCTCAGAGAGTTCAGGGGAATATGAAGATTCAAGAGTTTCAAGTGAATTAATCCAGATGTCCCCGTCTCATGACTCACAGTCCCATTTTTTTCCCCCAATTTAGGCCCTGACCTTGGAATAGCCAACCTGCCTAAGTTGAGAATTAAACCTTCTTTGGAGCTCTGCCATTCTTATGATTTATTCCTGGGCCTGGTGCTCAGCTTTTTCTGCATCTGCTGCAAGAGGTAAGAATTTATTTATCTGGTGACATGAACATCCATTGTATTTACACTTAGCCTTAAATTGGTGATTAATCACGTTTAGCCTTTATCTTTCTTCACTGCATCCGGAGGCCCCAACACCTGCTATTCTATTCCATAGTGGTAATTGCCTCCTCTTTGCAGCCTCTCAAATACCTTGAGATATTGCACACACGAGTTCATTTCCTTCTACTGGTATCACACCTCAGTCTACCACTGGTAAATATTTTAACAATTGCATTGCTTCAGTACACCACAGGCTATCAGTTTTCCATATAGCATTAGTAATTAGGTTCTCATTGCCAGTCTAACAAAGAAAAATCCAGATAAAATATGCCAGTTTAGAATCACTTCCTCAGTGCTTCCTTGGTACCAACTTTCATTCCCTGGGAATGACTATGGGAATGACCCTGGGAAATAGACTATGAAAGATATGTATATATGTATGTATATACATGTATGTATGTGTGTGTGTGTATACACACATACATACATACATGTATATACATACATACATAATCTCCTTTCAGATTTGGTAGAGGGAGAAGCTGAACTGCAATATATTTGTGACAGAGGCTTTAGCTGATCTTACAGGAAGCTCTGATAATGGCACGGCCCCTACAGTACAGCATAGGGGCTACGTATTTGAACACTCACATCAATTAGTCATTGGCTATGGGTTACCCTAGAAGAGAGGCAATAAACCCTTGGCCATGGGCCATTTTCAGAGAGTGACTTAATCACATGCCTTTGGCAATGAACACAATACTCTTGGCAGTTGAAAGAATGAGTGATTCCGTCCTGAAGGGGGTATCTCTGTGGTACACCACAATTCTGCCACACTTATCTTTTCATTAGTTCTGAAAATAGAGTCAGATGGGAGGCCGGAGTGTAAATATTATGACAGAGATTACATTGATTTTAATTTCAAAGGTATACAGGGAGTGTACGTTCTCTGGATAACTTTTTTTTTTTTTTTAATGTCCTTCTTTCGCTGAAGGCATAGAAGTTTACTTGAAAGGTTTTCTCACTGATTATTTTTTAAGTTATTTTTTCATTTATGTTTCTAAAATGTTTTAAAAAAATAGCACATTGTGGTTCCTGGGTATCAAAGAGAGTCTCTCTAATTTAACATAGCATTCTTCTAGGTCTTTGCTTTCTAGTTGTCATCAAAGCCTAAATGAAGGATAGGGACTGAGTCAGGGGGAACAGACAAGCACAGGTACAATCAGAGCTTGAATCTTAAGGTAGTTTTCTGGGAGGGTGGAAGGGCTTACCTTCCTTTGTGAGAGGGGGCTTTGGAAAACCTGAATTTGAATAGATAGACATTGTATATTTTAACTCCTGTTGTTATCAGAGATGTATTTTTGTATTGCCTTTTTAATTTCTTTCTATTTTCTTATTTCGATCTACACCAGCATCTAGACTTGCCATAGATCAAGTTACCAGCTGCTTTCGTTGTGATTATTTATTCCCAGATGCTGTTTGAGGTAAGACCTGGCTGATGCTAAGCATGTTTTAGTTTTAACCTGAAGAGACTTTACATGTATAATTTAGTAATCCATAATAAAAAAGTATAAGACATTTTTAAAGAACTGCCTTGATATTTTGAGTTCTTTATTGGTGGCATGTATTATCTATTATTATATGGGACATGCTCTATCTTTGCTGAAAAAACTAAAACATGTCTTGCTCTTAGGAATTTTGAAATAATTTCTTTATGGCTTTTCTTAAAAGCACCTTGTGATACAGGAAAAGGAAATTACAGGTCTGTTTAGTGGGAAACTAATTTTAATTTTACTTACAAGTGCCACACCCATTTTGCTTGCATGCTTTGAAGCATAAGTAATTGACTTTCACCCAAGAGTTAGAATCAAATGAAGTTCCATTGTGTGAAGAGAATTGCACTGCATCTAATACTCCAAAGGGGAAAGAAACAAGGATACTAATTATGAAAGCATCTAAGTTTTGGTCTGTTGCCATGTTGTACAACATTTATTAAAATTTAAAATTCTCACTTTTACTACAGAACAAGGATGCATCTAGAGTTATGCATAATTGGTGAGGTGAGAACAGCTAGGAAGTCCTATCAATAGCCAAGTGTAAAAGTCTCTGGTGAGGATTAAGTGAATTTATGTTTTTTAATGTGTATAGTATAATGACTGGAATATATTAGGACCTACAAAAAAATGCTTAAGTTTTTGTGAATTTTTGTTTTCTAAAAGAAGCTATTGACCTAAAGTGAACACTGACAAGGGCCTGACCAGGATGCTGGCTCTGGAATGTGGAAAGGAGGTATAGGGAATGACAGAAATTATAAAGTTAAGGACCATAAAATTTAGAACTGGCTAGAAGTTTGGGAAAATAAAAGAGAGGAATTAAAGGTCCTGAAGTTCCAGTCTGTATAACTAGGAGAATGTTTATTTTGTTAATTAGTACTGTATGAGAAATTTAGATAATATAGTTTATGAATAAAGATGATTTGAAAAATATTGAATTTGAGATGTTAATGGTCATTCAGACCAAACTGACCAACACATAACTAGGAATTAATGCAAAAGAAGAAGCTAGAAGCAGATATATTAATTTGGTAGTTAGAAGAAAAAGGAATAAAAATCTGAAAAGAGAAAGAGAAGCCAGTGAGGGACCTTGTTAAGGTTTCTTTGTAAAGGAGAACACTTATTGAAACTGATATCTCATCATACCTTAGACAAAACTCATAATGGCCCCAGACTTAGGCTTAGAGAACAGTCAGAAACAAAGACATTTCCTCCTTTTGTGGCCATATGTTCTCTCATTACTGGATTCTTTTGTTTTTCTGAAAACAAGTCTTCACTGCTCATTTTTTACAAAGTTCAAAAGTTGACTGCTCAGGTCACAACTTTATGTCACTTCCTTGTTGAAATGACTGAAAAGATCTGACAAACTCCATGTTCCAACTCCTGATTCCCAAGAGAGGCCCTGATTGGCCCAGTTTTTATCATGTGATGACTCTGGTCAAAATAACTGTGTCCAGAGAGAGACTCCAGTAGGCCATGGTGTCATGTAGGTATATAGAATGATTTAAAGAAAGGCCAAGTGGTTAATGGCTTCAGATGCAGAAAATAGTTGTAGAAGATTTACATTTTATACAAACATTACTCATGCCCAATAGAAGAGGAATTTTAATAGAGTTATGGGGCTGGAATCAGATAGCAAGAAGTTGAAGATGAATGGACTCATGAGGAAGTAGAGACTACAGGTCTACTCTATGCTTTGGAAGACTTTGGTGGAAGGTGCAGTAGCCTGAGGAGGTAAAAGCATTTATTCTGGTCTTTTTAAATTTGAGCCACTTTTGTCTCTATAAAATGGCATCTCATTTTGTTTTTTAATTTGCATTTTTCTGATAATTAATGCTGTAGAACAAATTCCATATGCTTATTGTCCAGATAGAAATCAGTCTGAAATGGTCACTAATTACTAATCCATTGTATTCCTTTTTTTTAATTATTATTTTTTTACCTATATATATTTTTATTAAGTTATGTTAATGACCATACATCATTAGTTTTTGAGGTAGTGTTCCATGATTCATTATTTGCATATAACACCCAGTGCTCCATTCAGTACATGCCCTCTTTAATGCCCATCACCAGGCTAACCCATCCCCCCCCGGAACCCTCAGTTTGTTTCTCAGAGTCCATAGTCTCTCATGGTTCATTTCCCCCTCCAATTTCCCCCCCTCCATTTTTCCCTTCCTGCTATCTTCTTCTTCTTCTTTTTTTTTAACATATAATGTATTATTTGTTTCAGAGGTACAGGTCTGTGATTCAACAGTCTTACACAATTCACAGTGCTCACCATAGCACATACCCTTCCAAATGTCTATCACCCAGCCACCCCATCTCTCCCACCCCCCACCACTCCAGCAACCCTCAGTTTGTTTCCTGAGATTAAGAATTCCTCGTATCAGTGAGGTCATATGATACATGTCTTTCTCTGATTGACTTATTTCGCTCAGCATAATACCCTCCAGTTCCAGCCACGTTGTTGCAAATGGCAAGATTTCATTCCTTTTGATGGCTGCATAATATTCCATTGTGTGTGTGTGTGTATACACCACATCTTCTTTATCCATTCATCTGTCGATGGACATCTTGGCTCTTTCCACAGTTTGGCTATTGTGAACATTGCTGCTATAAACATCGGGGTGCATGTACCCCTTCAGATCCCTACATTTGTATCTTTGGGGTAAATACCCAGTAGTGCAATTGCTGGGTCATAGGGTAGCTCTATTTTCAACTTTTTGAGGAACCTCCATACTGTTTTCCAGAGTGGCTGCACCAGCTTGCATTCCCACTAACAGTGTAGGAGGGTTCCCCTTTCTCCACAACCTCACCAACATCTGTCATTTCCTGACTTGTTAATTTTAGCCATTCTGACTGGTGTGAGGTGGTATCTCGTTGAGGTTTTGATTTGGATTTCCCTGATGCCAAGCAATGCTGAGCACTTTTTCATGTGTCTGTTGGCCGTTTGGATGGCTTCTTTGGAAAAATGTCTGTTCATGTCTTCTGCCCATTTCTTGATTGGATCATTTGTTCTTTGGGTGTTGAGTTTAAGAAATTCTTTATAGATTTTGGATACTAGCCCTTTATCTGATATGTCATTTGCAAATATCTTCTCCCATTCTGTCGGTTGTCTTTTGGTTTTGTTGACTGTTTCTTTTGCTGTACAAAAGCTTCTTATCTTAATGAAGTCCCAATAGTTCATTTTTGCCCTTGCTTCCCTTGCCTTTGGTGATCTTTCTAGGAAGAAGTTGCTGCAGCTGAGGTCGAAGAGGTTGCTGCCTGTGTTCTCCTTTAGGATTTGGATGGACTCCTGTCTCACATTTAGGTCTTTCAACTTTTGAGTCTATTTTTGTGTGTGGTGTAAGGAAATGGCCCAGTTTCATTCTTCTGCATGTGGCTGTCCAATTTTCCCAACATCATTTGTTGAAGAGACCGTCTTTTTTCCACTGGACATTCTTTCCTGCTTTGTCAAAGATGAGTTGACCATAGAGTTGAGGGTCCATTTCTGGGCTCTCTATTCTGTTCCAGTGATCTATATGTCTGTTTTTGTGCCAGTACCATACTGTCTTGATGATGACAGCTTTGTAATAGAGCTTGAAGTCTGGAATTGTGATCCCACCAGCTTTGCTTTTCTTTTTCAACCTTCCTCTGGCTATTCGGGGTCTTTTCTGGTTCCATACAAATTTTAGGATTATTTGTTCCATTTCTTTGAAAAAAGTGGATGGTATTTTGATAGGAATTGCACTGAATGTGTAGATTGCTCTAGGTAGCATTGACATCTTCACAATATTTTTTCTTCCAATCCATGAGCATGGAACATTTTTCTATTTTGTTGTGTCTTCCTCAATTTCTTTCATGAGTATTTTATAGTTTTCTGAGTACAGATTCTTTGCCTCTTTGGTTAGATGTATTCCTAGATATCTTATGGTTTTTGGTGCAGTTGTAAATGGGATCAACTCCTTAATTTCTCTTTCTTCTGTCTTGTTGCTGGTGTATAGGAAAGCCTCTGATTTCTGTGCATTGATTTTATATCCTACCACTTTACTGAATTCCTATATGAGTTCTAGCAGTTTTGGGGTGGAGTCTTTTGGGTTTCCCACATAAAGTATCATATCATTTGCAAAGAGTGAGAGTTTGACTTCTTCTTTGCTGGTTCAGATGCCTTTTATTTCTTTTTGTTGTCTGATTGCTGTGGCTAGGACTTCTAGTACTATGTTGAATATCAGTGATGATAGTGGACATCCCTGCCACGTTCCTGACCTTAAGGGGAAAGCTCCCAGTTTTCCCCATTGAGAATGATATTCACTGTGGGTTTTTCATAGATGGCTTTTATGATATTGAGGTATGTACCCTCTATCCCTATACTCTGAAGAGTTTTGATCAAGAAAGGATGCTGTACTTTGTCAAATGCTTTTTCTGCATCTGTTGAGAGGATCATATGGTTCTTGTTCTTTCTTTTGTTAATGTATTGTATCACATTGATTGATTTGCTGATGTTGAACCAACCTTGCATCCCAGGGATAAATCCCACTTGGTTGTGGTGAATAATCCTTTTGATGTACTGTTGTATCCTATTGGCTACTATTTTGGTGAGAATTTTTGCATCCATGTTCATCAAGGATATTGGTCTATAATTTTCCTTTTGATGGGGTCTTTGTCTGGTTTTGGGATCAAGGTAATGGTGGCCTCATAAAATGAGTTTGGAAGTTTTCCTTCCATTTCTATTTTTTGGAACAGTTTCAGGAGAATAGGTATTAATTCTTCTTTAAATGTTTGGTAGAATTCCCCTGGGAAGCCATTTGGCCTCGGCTTTTGTTTGTTGGGAGATTTTTGATGACTGCTTCAATTTCCTTAGTGGTTATGGGTCTGTTCAGGTTTTCTATTTTTTCCTGGTTCAGTTTTGGTAGTTAATACATCTCTAGGAATGCATCCATTTCTTCCAGATTATCTAATTTGCTGGCATATAGTTGCTCATAATATGTTCTTATAATTGTTTGTATTTCTTTGGTGTTGGTTTTGATCTCTCCTCTTTCATTCATGATTTTATTTATTTGGGTCCTTTCTCTTTTCTTTTTGATAAGTCTGGCCAGGGGTTTATCAATCTTATTGATTCTTTCAAAGAACCAGCTCCTAATTTCGTTGATCTTTTCTACTGTTCTTTTCGTTTCTATTTCATTGATTTCTTCTCTGATCTTTATTATTTCTCTTCTCCTGCTGGGTTTAGGCTTTATTTGCTGTTCTTTCTCCAGCTCCTTTAGGTGTAGAGTTAGGTTGTGTATTTGAGACCTTTCTTGTTTCTTGAGAAAGGCTTGTATTACTATGTACTTTCCTCTTAGAACTGCCTTTGCTGTATCCCAAAGATTTTGAACAGTTGTGTTTTCATTTTCATTGGTTTCCATGAATTTTTTTTAATTCTTCTTTAATTTCCTGGTTGATCCATTCATTTGTTAGTAGGATGCTCTTTAACCTCCATGTATTTGAGTTCTTTCCGACTTTCCTCTTGTGATTGAATTCTAGTTTCAAATCATTGTGGTCCAAAAATATGCAGGGAGTGATCCCAATCTTTTGGTACTGGTTGAGACCTGATTTGTGACCTAGGATATGATCTATTCTGGAGAATGTTCAATGGGCACTAGAGAAGAATGTGTATTCCGTTGCTTTGGGATGGAATGTTCTAAATATATCTGTGAAGTCCATTTGGTCCAGTGTGTCATTTAAAGTCTTTATTTCCTTGCTGATCTTTTGCTTAGATGATCTGTCCATTTCACTGAGGTCGGTGTTAAAGTCCCCCACTATTATTGTATTGTTGTCGACGTGTTTCTTTGATTTTGTTATTAATTGGCTTATATAATTGGCTGCTCCCATGTTAGGGGCATAGATATTTACAATTGTTAGATCTTCTTGTTGGATAGACCCTTTAAGTATCATATAGTGTCCTTCCTCATCTCTTATTATAGTCTTTGGTTTAAAATCTAATTTGTCTGATATAAGTATTGCCACCCCAGCTTTTTTTGGTGTCCATTAGCATGGTAAATGGTTTTCCATCCCCTCACTTTTCAATCTGGGGGTGTCTTCTTGCAGAGGGCATATCAATGGGTCTTGTTTTTTTATGCAATCTGATAGCCTGTGTCTTTTGATTGGGGCATTTAGCCCATTTACATTCAGGGTAACTATCGAAAGATATGAATTTAGTGCCATTGTATTGCCTGTAAGGTGACTGTTACTGTATATTGTCTGTGTTCCTTTCTGGTCTATGTTGCTTTTAGGCTGTCTCTTTGCTTAGAGGACCCC
The DNA here is from genome assembly GCF_964656455.1 of Halichoerus grypus. Lineage (NCBI taxonomy): Eukaryota > Metazoa > Chordata > Mammalia > Carnivora > Phocidae > Halichoerus > Halichoerus grypus. Next base: position 59,094,833 of record NC_135719.1, on the reverse strand, counting down.
TTTCAAGATTTCTCGTAGGGCTGGTTTCGTGTTTGCAAATTCCTTTAGTTTTTGTTTGTCCTGGAAGCTTTTTATCTCTCCTTCAATTTTCAATGACAGCCTAGCTGGATATAGTATTCTTGGCTGCATATTTTTCTCATTTAGTGCTCTGAATATGTCCTGCCCGTCCTTTCTGGCCTGCCAGGGGCCTGTGGATAGGTCTGTTGCCAGTCTAATGTTTCTACCATTGTAGGTTACAGATCTCTTCTCCTGAGCTTATTTCAGGATTTTCTCTTTGTCTGTAAGACTCGTAAGTTTTACTATTAGATGTCAGGGTGTTGACCTATTTTTATTGATTTTGAGGGGGGTTCTCTGTGCCTCCTAGATTTTGATGCCTGTTTCCTTCCCCAAATTAGGGAAGTTCTCTGCTATAATTTGCTCCAATATACCTTCGGCCCCCCTCTCTCTTTCTTCTTCCTCTGGGATCCCAATTATTCTAATATTGTTTCATCTTATGGTACCACTTATCTCTCAAATTCTGCCCGCGTGATCCAGTAGTTGTTTATCTCTCTTTTTCTCAGCTTCTTTATTTTCCATCATTCGGTCTTCTATATCACTGATTCTCTCTTCTGCCTCATTTATTCTAGCAGTTAGAGACTCCATTTTTGATTGCACCTCATTAATAGCCTTTTAGATTTCGACTTGGTTAGACTTTAGTTCTTTTATTTCTCCTGAAAGGGTTTCTCTAGTGTCTTCCATGCTTTTTTCAAGCCCATCTATTATCTTTATAATCATTATTCTGAACTCTATTTCCAACATATTACTAATGTCCATATTGATTAGGTCCCTGGCAGTTGGTACTGCCTCTTGTTCTTTTTTTTGAGGTGAGTTTTTCCATCTTGTCATTTTGTCCAGAGGAGAATAGATGATTGAGAGAACAAAATGCTAACAAGGTAACAACGACCCCAGAAAAATATACACTAAACAAATCAGAACAGACCTGAAGCCAGGGGAAAAGAAAGGGATAGAAAGAAAAAAGAAAAATAAAAAGAAAAAAAGGATATCATCAGATATGATCAGGCTGGTGAATAGATCAGTGCTACACACTGTATTTTGGGCATATTTTGGTCTGTTAGAAGAAACTGCCTCCCAAAATTTTAAAGGAAGAAAAACTTATATATGTACAAAAATAAGGGTAAATACTATGAAGGGATGGAATATGACTGTAAAGATGAAAATTATAAAAGATTTTATAAAAGGAATTGATAAGATAAGAAGTTGGTTGAAAAAAGAAGAGAAATTAAAAAAAAGGGGGAGAGAATGTGATCAGGCAGGAGACTAGAACAAAGCCATACACTAGAGATTTAGGATATATTTTGGTCTATTAGAAGAAACTGTATCCCAAAATTTTAACGAGAGAACAACTTATATATAGACCAAAAATAAGGTTAACTACAATGAAGGGATAGAATACGACTCTAAAAATGAAAAATAAAAAAGCTTATAAAAAAAGGGATTGGTAAGATGTTGTTTGAAAAAGGGAAAAAGAAAAATACAAAAAAAAAATAGAAAAAGAAAAAAAAGAAAATTAAAAACATTAACTTTGAAAGACTAAAGAGTTGTGGAAGAAAAAGCCATGAATTCTATGTGCAGTATTTCCCTAGCGCTGGAGTTCTGCTGTTCTCATTGATCGGTAAACTTGGTCTTGTCTGGCTGTTCTTGCTGATCTTCTCGGGGAGGGGCCTGTCGCTGTGGTTCCCAAATGTCTTTGCCGGGGGCGGAATTGCCCTCCCCTTGCTGGTCCGGGCTAAGTAATCTGCTCGGGTTTGCTCTCGGGAGCTTTTGTTCCCTGCAAGCTTTCCATACAGCTTTGGAAGACGACAGTGAAAATGGCAGCCTCCCAATCTCCACCCTGGAGGAGCTGAGAATTCGGGGCCCCACTCCTCAGTGAGCCCCCAGAGAAAAGCAGTCAATCACTCCCGTCTCCCTGGTCGCCAGCCTCACTCTGTGCTCACCCGGCCTCACCTGGCCTGTGACCGAGTGTTTCTATCTCTGGCACACTACCCCATTTGGAGTCTCCAAACCCAGCAGATTCTTGCGGTGTGCTCCCGTGCTGCTTCTCCTGGGGGAGAAAGGCGAATCTTCCCAGATCTGCTGTTTGTTGGGTCCCTTCCAGAAAGTGGTTGCTTTTCTGTTCAGAGAGTTGCTGCTATTCTTTTCTTCGATCTCCTGTTGAGTTCGTAGGTGTTCAGAATGGTTTGATCCCTATCTAGCTGAATTCCTGGAACCAGACAAAATTTAAGTCTCCTATTCCTCCACCATCTTGCTCCTCCCAGTTTTCTTGGATGATAGAGTTCCAAGTTGCTCATCTGTAAGCCAGGGCACCTATGCTCTGTTCTCTGTGTGTGTAAGTGGGCAGAAGTTGCAAAGCCTGAAATAGACAGTTTTTATCCTCAAGCAGTGTAGCTGGGAATAAGACAAGGCCATGTGCATTAGGCCAAGCTTATTGTAGGTTTCTCAGTCTCTTCTTTCTGACCTACCCTCCTACTTATCTCCTTTGGTAGCAGATTCTTCCCATCATCAAGCTTCTTTGTGTTCTCTCTCTTTGTCATCTCCCTCCTATTCTTGAGGAATATTCTCATAAACACTTTATACCCAGATACAGAATGGCTGATAAGCTTTAAAACATAGGGTCCCCTTGCTGAGATTTTCATTTCAGCAAGAACCGAAATCTTAAATAAAGGGAGTAAAGCTCTAATAGTAGAAACTAGTATAGATTCTTCATGAGGGGGCAGTCCTTCTTCAACTGTAGTACATAGGAAACCACCTTTTTCTCTAAGGTTGGTCCTTATGGGCTTAACAGTACGCATGGTGTTTATTAATAAGGACTCTGAAGCCAGTCAGTTTGGTTTACAATTCTAGCTATGTAACTTCCTAGCTGCGTGGCTTTGTGCTAGCTACTCAGGTTCCTGGTTCTCAGTTTCTTGATATGTAAAATGGAGATTAATGACAGTACCTATTGCAGAGCTTACAATCAAACATTAATGTAGTAATCTATACAAAGCACTCAAGACAGAGTATGACATAAAATAAGCATTAAAAATGGAAAACATGCACTGGGTGTTATATGCAACTGATGAATCTTTGAACACTACATCAAAAACTAATGATGTACTATATGTTGGTTAATTGAACATAATAATAAAAAAATGGAAAACATGTAAAAGAGCTATGTGATGAATAGAAGATAATGAAGGACTAAATATCATGGTTCAGATTATAAAAATTATATGAAAAAGAGAAAATGAGAGAATAGTTAAAGAAACTTTTGTGGAAAAGATTAGTCTTGATCTATAAATTAAATGATTGAGATCGGTATAACTGAGGACATTCTAGGCAGGGTGAAGAACAAGAAAAAAAGAAACAATGAAAGAATAAGCTTAGTGCATCCATGGAACCATAAAGCAGCCTCGTGTAGTAGGAGACTAAGAAGAAAAAAATAATATTTAGGGAAGTTTAGGTGAAAATTAGTTTATAACATGGTTTAGAATGGTAGGGAATATTACTTGAAGAGGTCAGTGAGCTATTGAAATATTACTTGTCTAATGTAAGGAGAATGTACATTACTATAGTAAAGGAACCAAGTTTTGGAGTCAGGATTCCCAGGCAATTACTTTAGCAAGTAGGAGACTTACCATCGTTAACCATGAACTGCAAATAATAATTTTATTAGGTTACCATGCAAATCATATGAGTTGATATACACAAAATTACCTTGTAGGTTCCAAAACTCTTTTTTTTAATTTTTTTTTAAAGATTTTATTTAGGGGTGCCTGGGTGGCTCAGTCGGTTAAGCTCTCTCTGACAAATTAAATAAATAAAAGAGAGAATAAGCAGGGGGAGCAGCAGGCAGAAGGAGAAGCAGGCTCCCCACTGAGCAAGGAGCCCTATGTGGGACTTGATCCCAGGACCCTGGGATCATGACCTGAGCTGAAGGTAGACGCTTAACTGACTGAACCACCAAGGCATCCCAGATTCCAAAACACTTACAGAAGTATCGGTACTAGATACTATTATTTACTCCTAAAGTAGCAAATGGGAGTGAGTAAAAAATGTAGATGGGCTATAGTTGGATGAAGAAATTCACATAATATCTACTTATCAAGAATAAAGAAGACAATTCATTTGACCTTCATTCTTGGGGAAATGGGTCTTTCTGTTTATTTTTTTTAAGATTTTATATCTTTATTTGACAGAGAGAGAGAGAGAGAGAGAGCACAAGTAGGCAGAGCGGCAGGCAGAGGGAGAGGGAGAAACAAGGAGTCCTTTGTGGGACTCGATCCCACGACCCTGAGATCATGACCTGAGCCGAAGGCAGACGCTTAACCAACTGAGCCACCCAGGCGCCCCTTTCTGTTTATTTTTTAAAAATAATTTATTAGTTTAGGATAAACCTCTTAATCACTTTCTGGTTTGATCATTTTTGTTGAAAGAATTTTGATACATAACTACCCAGTTCACCTACTTTAGTGCATTTGGTAAGAAACATAAAATTGTTTATTGATCTGAAAATGCTTTAACTTAATTCTGGTAAGGATTTAGCAATAAATTACTTTTTAAATGTTCATTAGCTCTTTTAGCCCAGTAGGGCACCCAGCTTTATAGTCATATTAAATAGCTCTCTTACAAAATGAATTTAACATACCTGCAAAAAGTATTTTACTTCCTATTCAACCCTAGTATGCTTTTCGGAGTTAATACACTTGCAGTCTGAATCTGGGATTGGAGTTAGGTTGTGTTTCTTGTTAATTACATGACCTAAGTCAAATTTCCTAAAAACTTGAAGTTGCAGCTTTTTTAATCTGGATAATAATAATACATATTTCACACAATTATGGGAATGAAATGAAATGAGGTAAATTTTAGAAAATTAGACATACATGGTGTTTGGCACATAGTAACAATAAAATACTATTACTAGCCTTTCTATAATAAGATAGTCTAGTATTTTAATCGCTCTCAAAGGTCTTCTCAAATCCTTTAATCTTACCTCCAAACTTTATTACCAAAATTAATGTGTGGCTATGTTAATAAAGGTAATGCAACTGGTGGGTAAGTGTAAGATTTTGAATACAAGTAGTTGAGAATCATATGATGATATCCTGGTCTCTCCCCATCTCCTTAACCCCCCTTCCTCATAAATGGAGCTTCTCAACCTAAGTTTCAAAACTTGTCACATTCTGTTACCATTTTGCCAATCCAAGCTCCTCTCCCTCTAGTCCCCAACTTTCTCCAGAGTGGATGCTTCTCCCTCTTTGGACAGGACATGGATGTTTATGATATATGCCTTCTGCTCAGACTGCATCTCTTTCTCTGGATGGTTTAAGTCCAGCAAAACTATCTCAGGCTTCTTGGATCTCAGGCTTCTTGGAGTCTATTAACTCATGGACTTATCGTCTATTCATTCATTTGTTTCTATACTTACTCATTTATACAACAAATATCATGAGCCTACTATATAATATGCAATATGGATATTTAAAGTTAAAAAGAACACAGCCTTAGCTCTCCAAGAGTTCACAGTCTTATTTGAGAGATAGAGACGTAGGTAACATATTTTACATAAATAATTTTTGTAAGAGTTACCACAACAAAGGTACATTCAAGGCGTTGTGGGGGCACACAGGAGGAAGTGCCGACTCAGAGGAAGTTAAACAGGTTGATGTTGATCCCTGCTGGGTCTAGGATGTATAGATATTCTAGAGATGTTCATGAGAGAGACATGTGGAGATAGAGGAAAGAAGAAAGGATTGGAGACAGAATGAACAGCATGGAAAAAGGCACATTGGTGAGGCAACAGTATGGTATTCAGGAACTCTTACTACCTCAGTGTGGCCGGGGCAGATGTGCTTGTGGGAGTGACAAAGAGTGCATCTGCTAAAACTGGCAGAGTTTTAAGTAGGAGGATTTATATCTTTTATTAATTTTAGAGAGGAGGATTTGAGAGAAGGGCCAGGTTAGAGTCGGGAAGACCATATAGAGTACAACGGTAATAGTTCAGATGAGAAATTGTGGAGTTCAGAACTAAGGCATTACTAGCAGGATGAGGTGACATATTCACATCCATTTGGACAAGGGCTGGATCATATGGAAGCTAGAATGACTCCTGGGTATATGTCCTGAGGAAGTGGATAATTATGATAATAATAATTGATATTAATAATTCAAGAAAATGACTAGGTTATATGGAGTTTAATTTTGGGCAACCAGATGAAGATATTTAGTAAGTGGCTGAAGTGGAGGCCAATTCTTTTTTCTTTAAATTTAGTTTAAAATAAGTATACATCTGTGAAACCATCACCACAGTCCATGCCATCCCCAAAAGTTTTCACCCACCTTTTTTTTTTTACTACTATGTTGTGATAGGAACACTTAACATAAGATCTACCCTCTTGGCAAAAATTTTAAGTATATAATACAATATTATTAACTATTGGCACTATGCTATCCAGCTGATCTCTAGAATTTATTCATCTTGTGTAACTGGAACTTTGTACCCTGAGGCCAATTCTTCGGTAAACATTTATTGCGAGCTTATCATGTATGATGAGACAAGTTATAGTTTTTATCCTTAAAGAGGATATCATGAATGGAGAAAGAAATAAGATTGTAATATAGAAAAGTTCTAATTGCCTATGAACTGGGTTGTGGGAGAGTGTGGCAAAGAGAGAGAAAAGCTCAAGTGTGGGTGGTTGGTGAGGTCTTCACAGGACAAATGATTCTGGAGTTTAAATACAATTTTTACAGACAGGGTGGGCAAGATACAAATGATATTCTAGGTAGAGAACAGAAAAGTTACTGAGGCGTGAAGGAGCATAGAGCCCTTAGTGAATAACAAGTCACTCCGTGTGGCTGGAAGGTACAGCAAGTGAGTTTATAGGTGCAACAGTGTGGACACAGGCCCTTGGGTTCATGTTTTTTTGAGGCAGGACTTCAATTCAGTTGGAACTTTCCTGCTCAAAATTTTGCCAACAATTATTGCCTAGAACAATAGTTCTGAACAAACAATGCAGGTCAGGAAATGTACAACAATTTCATGAAACATCGGAAGCATTGACAAAATTGTTGCTCTCATTTAAACAAGAAGTATTTGTTTTGAGTTTTGACAGACTCAGGATCTTGGGTTGAATGATTAGTAGAACAGTTTATTGTGTGAAAGTTGGTTTTAAAATAATTTCCTTGCCTTCCTGTCACTTAACTTTCCAAAGTCTTCACTCCACAAGGAGAGGTTGTCTAGCGGTACAATAAGTATTTTTTTTAATTTAATTCAGGAGTCAATTTCTTGACATTTATATTAGTCGAAAACAGGTCCTGGCTTGTAATTAACGAGCGAATACCAAATTGCTTTAGATAAGAGGAATTAGACTCTAACAGTTTATGAAACCCTGAAGACAAGGACTTCTTTAGAATCTGTCTCTTTCTCTCCTCCATCTTTATGCTTCCCCTTCTCACTTACATTGCCCTGTTTCTTGTGAAGCTTGGTTCCTCCTGGCCAGGGCATGTTTTCCCCCCAGTCCCTGAAGAATGTGAGTGAAGTAAAAATGGCAGATTTCCAAGCAGAGGGAGCTTATAAAGAGTCAGCCAGCTCCTAAAACCATATGCAGTTTATGATGTATTCTTTAAAGAATCACATTGATTATTTACCTACCCAAATATGTAGTTCAATGTTAGCAAAGGCTTTTGGCTGTTAACCCCTACTCTGTGATATCTTTCAACTGTAAAATAGTTAAATTCAGTTCCACAAAATTTTATTCAAATACCTGCCACATACAAGGCGTGGTGCTGGTGAACCAGGAAAATGAATGTAAACTTTTTTCTCTTCCTTCTCCCTTTTCTTCTTCTTCTACTTCATGTAATTTGAGAAACTAACCGTCATAAAGATTAGTTACTGGTATGGTCACATGCATTATAAAATACCAAATCATTGGATGAATTATGTCTGACCAGTTTTTGATTATCTGTAGGCACATCTTATTTGTGGCACAATTTCCTTTTGTAATTTAGTACTCGATCTCCAGTCATAGTTCTAGCCTGGGGATGGGTGCCCTGCCATCTGCCACAAGCCTGTACCAGTTGATTGGGATGGCTCAACTCTTTCAAGTCATGTCCTTTCAAAACTTGGATATATTATCTGTATTTTCAAATATATTTCCTCTTGGTATTTATTTAATCATATGAAATATTTCTCACTTGGATGACTTTATAATTTAAGAAATTCCCAGTCATTGAATCCCTAGAAAAGGAAAATGTTATTTGAATAGGAAAGGTTTTACATACATGAATAATATTAATTTGATGAATTCTGAATGTCTAGGATTGGGAGAACTTTTAATTTTGAATGCTTATGCTTATGTTTGTGTCAGTAAATGTACTTTTAGGAAAGGAAATAAAGTGGAAATGATAATGTCATGTAGTCATTGTAGCTTTTCAAATTTGCCTAATATCTTACATAGCCTTTCCTAAATAACCATTATGGCCTTTTATTACTATTTCAGCTCATTTATTTAGTTCAGTTGTGTCCACCCATAAATGATTTAGGAAGAAAAATATAATTTAAACATAGTTATTGGTATGGATTTGCTTTATAGTTATTTTAAAAGTAACTGTGTCCTGAAATTCAGCTATACCCCTGCCGCCCTCTGCAATTTTTCATATACTGTGTATCTTGAATACTTCTGAAAAATGTTAGAAATGGGATAAATCTAGAATTGAATTCTGATACTCATTTTAACCTTCCTTTCTTTTAGACACTCTATGAAGTTATGTGGAAATGAGAGAGATTCATGAAACCCCTTCACCAGGAGAGAATGTCTTTCATAAATGGAGCTTTGCTTCTGGTTTTCACAGGACATTGACACGGCAGTGGAGCCATGGCTGCCCTGCCTGCTATTTTCAATAATTCACAGAACATCTGAATAGAGATGCTTGCCTTGGATTTACAGATTTTCATCCCGATACCTTGTTTACTTCTTTGGGGCAGAAAAGCTTGCACTAATTGCTCTCCATGGTGGCTAATCTTTTCAAGAGCCTGATTTTACCTTACATACATAAGCTTTGCAAAGGAATGTTTACAAAGAAATTGGGAAATACAACCAAAAAAAAAGAGAGTCATCAGCAGAAAAAGGATCAAGACTTTCCTACTGCTGGCCAGACCAAAACCCCCAAATTTTCTAATACCTTAAAAAACACTGTAAAGAAGATTGCAAAGTGTTCATCTACTCGCAACTTATCCACTGAAGAAGAAGAGGCTATTAAAGAATTTTCCCTCTCACCAACATTCAGTTACCGAGTAGCTATTGCCAATGGCCTACAAAAGAATATTAATGTAACCAACAGTGATAATGAGGATCAGCTTCAAGAGTTATCTTCAATTGAGAGTTCCTATTCAGAATCACTCAATGAACTAAGGAGTAGTACAGAAAACCAGGCACAATCAACACACACAATGCCAGTTAGACGCAATAGAAAGAGTTCAAGCAGCCTGGCTCCCTCTGAGGGCAGCTCTGATGGAGAACGCACTCTACATAGCTTGAAACTAGGAGCGTTACGCAAACTGAGAAAATGGAAAAAGAGTCAGGAGTGTGTCTCATCAGATTCAGAGTTGAGCACAATGAAGAAAACCTGGGGAATAAGAAGTAAATCTTTGGACAGAACTGCACGAAACCCAAAGACAAACGCCCTGGAGCCAGGATTCAGTTCCTCTGGGTGCATTAGCCAAACACATGATGTCATGGAAATGATCTTTAAGGAACTTCAGGGTATAAGTCAGATTGAAACAGAACTTTCTGAACTACGAGGGCATGTCAATGCTCTTAAGCATTCCATCGATGAAATCTCCAGCAGTGTGGAGGTTGTACAAAGTGAAATTGAACAGCTACGTACAGGGTTTGTCCAGTCTCGAAGGGAAACCAGAGACATCCATGATTATATTAAACACTTAGGTCATGTGGGTAGCAAGGCAAGCCTGAGATTTCTAAATGTCCCTGAAGAAAGATTTGAATACATTGAAAGTGTGGTATACCAAATTCTAATAGATAAAATGGGTTTCTCAGATGCACCAAATGCTATTAAAATTGAATTTGCTCAAAGGATAGGCCACCAGAGGGACTGCCCAAATGCAAAGCCTCGACCCATACTTGTGTACTTTGAAACCCCTCAGCAAAGGGATTCTGTCTTAAAAAAATCCTACAAACTCAAAGGAACAGGAATTGGAATCTCAACAGATATTCTTACTCATGACATAAGAGAAAAAAAAGAGAGAGGGATACCGTCCTCCCAGACATATGAGAGCATGGATATAAAGCTGTCTACTCCAGAGCCCAGAAGCAAGAAGAACAATTGGCAGTCACCTGATGACAGTGATGGAGAGCTGGAATCTGACCTCAATAGAAACAGTTATGCTGTGCTTTCCAAGTCAGAGTTTCCAACAAAAGGAAGTACTTCCAAGTCAAGTTCAAAATCACACAATGCTAGAGCCAAGAATAAAACTGCTAGTAGCAGCAGAATTTCAAATAAATCTGATTATGATAAAATTTCCTCACAATTGCCAGAATCAGATAATTTGGAAAAACAAACTACAACCCATTATGCAGATGCTACACCCCTCTGGCATTCACAGAGTGATTTTTTCACTGCTAAACTTAGTCGTTCTGAATCAGATTTTTCCAAATTATGTCAGTCTTACTCAGAGGATTTTTCAGAAAATCAGTTTTTCACTAGAACTAATGGAAGCTCCCTCCTGTCATCTTCAGACCGGGAACTTTGGCAGAGGAAACAGGAGGACACACCCACCTTGTATGACAGTCTGCAGGATCAACATTTGAATGTGGCCGTTCAGGGTGTCCAAGGGCCGAGTGAAATGGAGAACACAGAAACTGTGGATAGTGGAATGAGTAATGGCATGGTGTGTGCATCTGGAGACCAAAGTCATTACAGCGATTCTCAGCTCTCTTTACATGAGGATCTTTCTCCATGGAAGGAATGGAATCAAGTAGAGCAAGGAGCTGACTTAGGTTTAGATTCATCCACCCAGGAAGCTTTTGACTATGACACAAACAGTCTATCTGATCAGCAACTAGATGTTTACAATAAAGACCTAGAAGACTTGGGAAAGGGCCACAGTGACCTTCAGGATGACTCTGAGAGCTATGATTTCACCCAAGATGACAACTCATCTCCATGCCCTGGGTTGGATAATGAACCACAAGGCCAGTGGGTTGGCCAATATGATTCTTATCAGGAATCTAATTCTAATGAGCTATACCAAAATCAAAACCAATTGCCCATGATGTATCGAAGTCAAAGTGAATTGCAAAGTGATGACTCAGAGGATGCCCCACCCAAATCTTGGCATAGTCGATTAAGCATTGACCTTTCTGATAAGGCTTTCAGCTTCCCAAAATTTGGATCTACATTACAGAGGGCTAAATCAGCCTTGGAAGTGGTATGGAACAAAAGCACACAGAGTCTCAGTGGGTATGAAGACAGTGGCTCTTCCTTAATGGGGAGATTTCGGACATTATCCCAATCAACTGCAAATGAATCAAGTACCACCCTTGACTCTGATGTCTACACTGAGCCTTTTTACTACAAAGCAGAGGATGAGGAGGACTATAGTGAACCAGTGGCTGATAATGAAACAGATTATGTTGAAGTGATGGAACAAGTCCTTGCTAAGCTAGAAAACAGGACTAGTATGACTGAAACAGATGAACAAATGCAGGTATATGATCACCCTTCGTATGAAACACCCTATGAAACCCCACAAGATGAGGGTTATGATGGGCAGGCAGATGATGTGGTTAGTGAAGGGGGATTGGAACCATTAAATGAAACATCAGCTGAAATGGAAATAAAAGAAGATGAAAACCAAAACATCTCGGAACAGCCAGTGGAAATCACAAAGCCAAAGAGAATCCGTCCCTCTTTCAAAGAAGCAGCTTTAAAAGCCTATAAGAAGCAAATGGCAGAATTGGAAGAGAAGATCCTGGCTGGAGGTACTCATGTTTACATGCTACATTTTGAGCTAGTTGTATTTTAACATTGGGTGCTGCTTCTTTAGAGCATGTTTTGTATTTACTCTTGGGGAAAAGAACGTATTTGCAAGAAATTTGCATGTTTATTTTGAGAAGGGTATTATTTTACTCTGCTCCCCCTACAAGTTGAGCTTGATGATTTAAAATCAAAGTGTTTTCAAGTAGGTCATACTAAAAGGAGCCCTACAGTCTGTGGATCAAGATTTCTCTGCTAGCATTGGTACAAACCCCACTTCATATTAACCAACTTTGTGGCGTCAGTCATGAATAAAAGGGTCAGTAAAGTCAAAGAGCAGCCTGAGATTATTCTTTGGTTCTATTAGGTTTATAGGGATGAGGAAAATGGTGTAGTTAATCTTAAAGAATTAGGAAAGATGGACCCCCAGACTTACCAATCCCTTTCCCATCAAATCTATAGTTTGGAGCCTTCCAGTAGGAAGAGGTGGGTTTGCACAACCAACCCTAACTAGTCCCGTGGAGGACCACTTCCTCCCTCACTGCTTATTGATGCAGCTGAGGGAGTACAATAGAGCCAAAACCCTAGGCCATGCCTGAATGGTCATGAGTCACTCTTTGAGTCAATATTGAGCAGAGTCAAGTTCCCCTTTAAAGAGTGGATTGGAAGTCTCTCTCCCCTTATGAAAATGAAAAGAGTACCTTATTCAACAATTTTACTTGATTTTTCTGGGGGAACAATTTTGGATCACCCACGTGTGAAAATTAGCCACTTAAAAATGAAAACTTTTTTTTTTTACTTTTTATTTTCAATTAGACTTCACCCCCACTTACCCTGATCCCTTATCATTTACTTTATTTGCATGCTTATAACTTTATATCTCTGGGATAGTTTGATATTATCTCAGTTGTAATGAATTATATATTTTAAAGTTTTCCTTATTTATGGCATTGTAGTCTTTAACTGAAGTATTTACATAATATTTCATAAAGGTATATATTTATGTGATCAACTGGTACTTGCCATTATGAAATAATTTGAAATAATAACAATTTCTGCAGCCAGTACCTGATTATAGCATCTTTGTCTTGAACAAAATTGTGATCAGACACTCTTCCAAACTGGTCATTTTCTCATTGGTATGGGTAGATTCTTGAATAATCAGAAAACTTTATTGTTAAACTGTTTCAGGCCCTAAGGTTATTGAAATAACAATTAAGATTATCTGCTCTAAAAAAATATCTGTCTATATAAAACAACACACCCTATGTAATTAAAGAATAACCTAAGTCAAAGGGATCTTGGGTGCATTGGCTGTGACTTTGTTGTTGTTTTCAGGAGGCAATTCTCAACTATATTTAAAACCAATGTGAAAGTGCAGAGTAGTCAAAATTTTATGCAAATAATAATTCATATTGGAACAATAGCTATCTTTTTTAAGAGTGATGTTTAATTGTTAGATATCCTTATTACTGAAACTCAGTTAATAGGATAAAGGCCAGCAGTTTGCCATTGTATTTTATTTGCTGTGGATTCAGAGAAGTCTACTCAAGAGCATATTAAGACTAACCAGTGTGTGTGCATGTGTGTCTGTTGTGATGTAATAGATGTTTTAATGCCAAGTGTTTAAAGTATCTGAAATATTAGGCAGTATTATAAAAATTACAAAACTATACATTTCAGGAAAAAAAGGGATCTTCATTAACTTTTAAAAATTCTAAATTAGCAAACATCTACAAAATAGATTGCTATTGGTATTGACCCTTCAAGTAGTTAACAACCTTAATCATCCAGTGGCACTTATCCTTAGAGAACAGAAACACACTTAGTTAACTACACATCACCAATTTAAGAATCCTAAAATAGGTAAAACAACATTGTACGATATACCTTACATACTAGCCCTGGCTACTGAGGACCTAGACCCCCCTCCACCATCTTGGAGCTTGGCTTGTTATCCTTGAGCCAGCTTTGAATGGAATCTGTTGGGGATCATCTATCCTAGAGGAAATCAGACACACATCCTTAAGATGCTCTTTGGTTGCTTGAAAGGCACCAGATTGACTACCCAGGAGGCTGCAGTAGCCTAGATTTTAAAGGCCATCTTTTCTCCCTTTGGCAGGAGTCAGGCAGTTGTCTCCCTCCTGTGCCACCAATATGCCTCAGGAGGAAGGGCAGCCAAAGAAGGGCATTTTTCAGGCCCCTTCACTGCTCAGAGCATCCCAATGAGGTGCCAATCGTCATGATGGATTTTGTGCCCAAGGCCATCTGCTTACTGGGCTTTGGGCAGATGCCAACAGATTTTTCTCTCCATGACTACCTAGTCGTCATTAGGTAGCAGTGTTATCTTTTCTCCATTACTAATCTGGCAAGATTCGACTGTAGAGCTCTTGCTGTAAAACTCCATGGGATGCTGTTTCCCTGATAGAGCTTTATGGAATTATAAGCTCATAAATGTAAACTATTTCAGCTTTTGTCTTCAGGGGTCTGGTAAAGAGGAATTCTAAAGACCCCAATGTTTAAACATATGGATATTTGGTCATATTGTTTTTGAGAATCTTCACCTTGAATAGCATGCCAGTGGGAAAGAAATTTTGGAGCATGTGTAGCCAGAACTCCATGAGGTCATATTCTTCCCTTGTTGCTGAACCCTGCTGAGTGGTGCCTTTTGTGTAGCTAGCCTGAATCACACACCATGATAGTGACTCGGATCCCCCACCTCCAGCCCTGCACCACCCGTCAACTGGAATTAACTGTTGTCTCTTCTGAATTCCCAGATACTTGTCTCTTATGGCACTGGCTTCCACCTTACGTAAGGACAGTTCATGCACATTTCTCATTTGCTCTTCTAAAGTAATCTAGAGATGAGAGGTTTGTCTTCTTTTTTCATTTGCACTGTGCCTAGATCAGTGCTTTATACGGAGTTGGCATTGAGTTAATATGTGTTGGATTAAACCCTGAATCAAGGGGAATAGGATACTGAATAAAAATAATAAAAAATACAACAGGCTTCAAAGTTAAGTCAAAATCTAAACTGTGGATTTAATTGCTAAGACTATGACTTTATCTTTTGAGAGTTCAGAAGTATGGTTAGAAATAATATATTATTATTATTATATTATAGTAAATTTTAAAATTTGAGTATAGTTGACACATTAGTTTCAGGTGTACAACATAATGATTTGACAAGTCTATCCATTATGCTATGCTCACCACAAGTCTATCCATTATGCTACGCTCACCACAAGTGTAGCTACCATCTGTCACCGTACAATGCTTTTACAGTACCATTGACTATGTTCCCAATTTTGTTCAAGACAAAGATGCTGTGCTTTTTATTTCCATGACTTATTCATTCCATAACTGGCAACTGATATCTCCCACTCCTCTTCACCCATTTTGTCTATTCCTCCATCCCTCTCCCCTCTGGTGAACATCAGTTTGTTCTCTGTATTTGTAGGTCTGGTTCTGCTGTTTGTTTATTCATTTTTTTTTTTTTTTTAGATTCCCTTATGAGTGGAATCCTATGGTATTTGTCTTTCTCAGTCTGACTTATTTCACTAAGCATAGTACCCTCTAGGCCTATCCTCATTGTCACAAATGGCAAGATCTCATCTTTTTTTTATGGCTGCATAATATTCGTGTGTGCATGCACCAACACACATCCCACATCTTCTTTATCCATTCATCAATCAATGGGCCCTTAGAGTGCTTCCATTTATTGACTATTATAAATAATGTTGCAATAAGCAGAGGGGTGCATGTATCTTTTTGAATTAGTTAAAGCCTATTATTGAGTACTACTATATACCAGATATTGTCCAGGCAGTTTCTGTTTTTATTTTTACTTCTTACAATACCACTATGAATTTGATTCCATGATTATTCCATTTTAAAGGTGAGGAAACTGAGATGCTGATAACTTGCATAACTTAATGTCTTACAGGTAGTAAGGGGTGGATCTAGAGTTAAATAGATGGTTATTTTGGTTATTTAGAGCAGCCATATGCTTACTCACTTCAGAGATTGTTTATTCATGTTTTAAGGTGGAAAAACATGAAAAAGGGGCAGCATTAGCTACAGGCTTTTACAACTAAAGGGCTTTCTTTAAAAAACAGTAATAATACAAAAGGTACTAAGGTTTTGATATAAAATAGTTCATTCTCAGTTTTTCTGCTTTGAGTCCCTGGTACATCTTATAAATCAAGGCTTGTAGAGCCCAATAAATACTGTACAATACCAGCCCAAAGGATGATGTATTTGAAGTCTGAGTGTATTTGACCTGGAATTAGAGTCTAACATCAGTTTGAAGTAAATTTTCTTTAGCAGAACAAAAATCTTGTTTTGTTTTGAAATGCCATTCCCAGGCTGTCTGTAGATTCTGAAAGAGACTGTGACATCTGTAATTAGCATAATTAATGATATTTTTACCATGGTGTGCATTTTGTTTTCTAGTAGTTGTAGAACTTTGTGGAAATATTTTGGCTTCCAACAGATATGAAATTGAATGTAAAATGTTTTCCTAAAGTTGAGACTTCATTACATTAGACCGGTGGTTCCTAGTCTAGCCAATTGTTGGAATCATCTGGGGAGCTTTCGTAGTACTTGTTGTTCCCAACAAGAGTTGTTATAAAATTATTAATTATTAGGATCCTGTCACTAAACGTTTTGATTTTGTGGTTCTGTGTTGGGGCCTATGGATCTTTATTCAAAACTGTATGTGTTATTGATGAATTATATGTGCCTTTGTAAATAACACACACACACATAAAATCCAGAAAATTCCAAAGGAAAAAGTAAAATTAACAACTTCTATTCTTCAGAGAAGAATAGAAAGATAGAAGAATAGAAAGATAATTTGTTTCTGATACTCTATAAACACACATACACTTCTTTTATTTTTAAATTTAACATAAATGGTATTACATTTCATATATTCATGTTCTGCACCTTGCTTTTTTCACATAATATATATTTGAAAGATCTTATTATACGACTACCTGCTGTATTATTTTTAGTGACACAGAGATCTCCACCATAGTTATTGTGTAATTTATTGACTCAGTGCCCTACCATTGAACAGTGAAGTTTCTTACAAACTCATAAACAATGCAGACTTATTAGCTGCCTTTGAGCAAATGAGATAACATGTATAAATTCCTGGTTGTGAAAATTACTCGGTCAGTGGATTTCCTCCAGCTTTGGAGAGTTAGGATCTCAGGAATTCTAGGTCAATTCATAGCACCTATCATAACTGTAAATTTATACTTGTGTATATAATTATTTAGTTATTGTAGATCTCTGCTATTAGACTAGCTGGTAGAGTCGATGAGTGAATTTTTCTTTCTGTTGCTATTGTAATGCTAGAGCCTAGGTCAGTGACATAGAGTAAATACTCAATAAATTTTTTGACTAGATAAATATATGCTAGTCTATTCCCTATGTTGCTGGGCTACCTAGTTCCACATATGGTGGAGAACTCATAAAATTCAAATACACTTCAGTTGTTTGTCTTTCAATCAAAAGGACATTTTAAAATTATACATATTTTAACATAATACAATAGGCAAAGCATGATTGAGAATGAAAGCATGACTTTTCCTTCTTTAGCTCGTTCACATCTGTGAGAAGGCTAGCTATTCTTTCTATGATGATGTAACCTATACATCTACAAAAACAGTTGAATTTACTTAAATTCCAGACTTAATGTTTAAAAAGAATAAATATTTCAACTAAGTTTTGGGGCTTTGCTGGCCCAAATCTATCAAGAGGTGCCTCTCAAACTTTAGGGTCCAGGTCAGGAGGGATGAGGTCTGTCTTTTTAAATATGCTCCGTAGGTGCTTCTGATACAGGTGATCATTAGAACACATTTAAAGAGTGCTACTCAACACTGTGTAGCAAATACTCCACCTGCCCACGTAGAGTTGTTTTAGCTCTTCTTTTCAAATTAGAAGAGATAGAATCAGTGTAAGGAAACACAGGAATAATTTTCATAACTTAAAAACAAATACAGAATGACTTCCTAGTTTTCCAGAGCAGTACATTTATGAAAAGATTTTGGTAGTATCTATACATTAAAGCATAGGAAAGCAATGGATGTATTCCTTGAAAGGTGTGTGTAAATGGAAAATTTTAGAAATTATCTATTTCAGAGATTCTAGGAGATTTTGCTGTAGAAACCATTCAATGCATATTTTGTCTACAAATAAATTCCCGTCATCCTACGTAACCCACATTTACCTGTTTTTGCAAGTTTGAGGTTTGTTTCATTATTATTGTTATTATTATTAGTAGTAGTAGTAGTACATCTTTACTCAAAGTAAGCATCACAGTACTGGTCATAGTAGAAGACGACCCATTTGTCAAATGTTCCATTAAAATGCAATGCATAGCAATAAACTTTTCGACATTAGAATCACCTATAATATAAAGTGATTGTTTCAGTTTTTGAAATAAGCTATGATGTAGGAAGGAGACTTGTGAAGAGTGAAGTGGCCAAGGGCCCCTAGAGGCAGCAGAAACAGCTAGCATCTCTACTTCTTGCTAAACACAAAACCCAAATGCACAGAGGGTAATTCTTCTCTACCCTTCTAGGATGCAGGAGTGGAACTCAAAGAACATTTGAAAAGGGAGACAGATAATAATGATGGTGTGTATAAGGAGATTAGTTCCAAGTGGAGCCAAAAGTTTTCTTTTCTTCCGTTTTTCTTTTCCTTGTTCCTTTTCTTTCTTTCTTTCCTTCTTTCTTTTCTTTTTTCTGTCTTTCTTTCTTTTTCTTTCTTTTCCTTTCCTCTCTTTTCTCTTCTTTTCTTTTTCTTTTTCTTTTTTTAAGTGAAGCCACAGGTTTCAAAGTATATTCTGGTGTGAGAGAGAACTAAGAGAAAAAGTAGAAAACCAATACATATTTAATGCCTTTCTAACAGATTCAGTTCTAGAAATTTTAAGAACATACTTAATTCTCACTATAATCTTGGGAAGATATTATATATATTCACATATATTATATATATACATATGCATATATGTATATATATATATAATCTTCACACTTTAAAAATGACATGACTGAGTCTCAGAGAAGCAAAAGCAGATCCATGTCATACAGCTAATAAGCGTGTTGATGGAATTCAATGTACATCTGACAGAATCCAAAGTCTGATGCTATTTCTGTGACATCCCATTGCAGTTGTGGGCAAGTCTTATCATGAAAGGGCATGGCCCATGTGCTTCATGGTCAGCCAGTTTTGTGTTAATTGCTGTAGTAGTGATCTCTATTAACACAAAATGAGTAATAATGATTTGGACTAAGAGGTAGTATCACATTTTTAGGAAATTTAGAAATCTGGAAGGGTGACATTTGTCACATTAAAAGACTTTATTAGGAGTAAAGAGGTGCTAATAACAGTAGTTTTTGAGGAATGAAACCATTTTATAGAAGGCAGGGAAGAAATTCACAGGGATACATAAAAGCCGTCTATTAACAGTAACAATAAAAATATAGAGTTCAAAGATTTTATTTATTTATAATTATTAATGGCTCCCAAACTCTGTACCTGGAACACTTATCTTTGTAGAAAAGTTAAAAACAGAACACATTTTTTAAGAAAATATTAACTGACAATGAGATGTGGTGATTTCCAGATTGTATTAGGAGACTGCAGTGCAAATTTCCAGATTCAAGAGTGTTATGTCAAAATCTCAGATAAATAGGTTTTTCTTTGTTTGTTTCTGCTAATGTCATTGTCCATGTTTTCCTGCAAGTTCAAAAAGAGAGATATATTCTATAGAAATTATGACTCATTTGTGAACCTTCTACGTGGAATGAAATAGACTCTGAACCTGATGTAAGATACAGTGAAGTATAGCCTATCAGTTGTTACTGATTAGATCAAAATGGGAGACGCTAGGACCTGTAACAGATGTACCCATTGAGGTAATTCAGGATCTGAAGCTCAGGAGCAAGTGAGGGGAGGAAGTCCAATGTGGCAGAGAAGATCTGCCACATTGGAGATAATATTTTATCTGGAGATAATATTTTGGGTAATGGGTGACTACTAAACCATCTGTGAGTCTAACTCTGTGTGTCAGTTAAGGAGGAGAGAACCACTGGGAGCAAAGAGTATTGAGGACTGAGGTGAGCAGGAATTTGCTTTTGCTGATAGGGCCTCGGTTAGAATTAGGTGTTTCTCTTCCAGATTCTATGTGCTTACCTACTGCCAGCCTAGTTTATGATTTTGGAAATTAAATGTTGGAATTCAACTGTACAAGATGGAGACCTGAGGTGGCAAAATGTTGATTTACCTGACAGCACTGATTTGTCAGCAGACCTATAATTACAAACTATTCTCTCAAATCATAGGCTAGCTCTCAAGCTATTAGATCATTCTCCCATTTCACATAATATTATTACAGGCAACGTGATTATCCAGGTGTCATTTCTATGTAACTTGTGATAAAAGAAATTGTTGACTACATGTAACAGTGGCAACAATAAATGACAGATTGAATATGATCTTATTGCTCAGAGATGTAGGTTAAGCTTCCCCTTTTCTTAATGCCTTTTCTGATGCTTAGTGATGTCTTGTGGAAAGCCCATGGTTTTAGTTGTCTATATCTGTTCTTTAGTGATTGTAGTTAAAGATACACACACTCATGGACAGCCACACACACAGAAAATATGAATTCACTGTTTGCTTGACATGGGTATTTACTTTCTGAGGGAAACCAATAGGAAATTCCCAAGTTGGTCATCATTCCTTTTGCATTTTCTAAACACATAAAGCAATTTTAATAATTTTAAAAGTTAACTATCACATATATTTAATCCTTTTAAAACATCAATGAGATAGACTATAGCCTACCTCCTCAAGTCTCTCAATTTAAGGTAATTAGCAATAGTTATGTAGATTGTAAAACCATCAAGTGATGGGACCAGGTATCAACCCAGGACTTCTGTATCCTACTCTGGTACTCTTTGCACAAGAACACGTTCTTAGCTACTTGCACACATTTATGCTTCTTTCTCCTGGACATTAGAGCATCTGGTCTGTAAAAACTTCTGGGGCTATGTCAAGGTATTTCTCCCCGGTTCCTACAGTTAGTTGTTCTTAGATTTTAGAATGCATAAAAATCACCTGGAAGTACTTGGTTAAAAATGTAAGTTATTTGGTCCAATCTCCAGTTGGTTCCAATGCAGAATGATCCATGAATCATATTAAGAAATGCTTAATGGCTAATAGTTAATAGATCCTAAGTGCTCTTCTGCCTTCATTCTTTCTTGAGTGATTTCATTTGCTCCTTTGGCTTGAGTTCCCATCTGTGCGCTGATGGTTCTAAATCAGTATCTTTGGGCTAACTCTCCAAGCCTGTATACATTTATATACATTTACTCTTCCTATCATTAATTCAACCACTAGTGAACTCATTCTTTAGTAAATATAGAATTGCCTGGCTGGGCATTGGGATAAAGTGTTGACAAATCTTTTTTGGTCTTTGTTAAGTGGGTGAGATGAATTTAAACTCAAAAAATTACACAAATATATCATTTTGTTAAGAGAGCATATTCTAGTTTGGAGGTTAGAGAAGACTTCCTATAGTAAATGATATTTGATTTGAGATCTGAAGATTAAATATAATGAACTAAGCTAAGAGAAAGGAAAAAGAGCATTCCAGGCAGAGGAAATAGCATTGACAAGGGTCCTAAGGCAGAAAACGTCTTGACATATTTGAGGAACCTAAAGAAAGCCAGGTGTGACTCACATACATCAAGCAAGGCAGACAATGGTGTGCCACAAATCTGGTATAGTAAACAGAGGCTGGATTTTTCTGAGTCTTGTGGATCACTTGGGGAATTAGTTGTTTTTTCTCTTAGTAACCCATGGAAAGCCATGAAAGGGATTACTATAATGAATTGTAGGACTTCCATCAAATAGGGTATCTCTCAAGCCTCATGCCTAGCACTGAACTTTTTTCTTCCTCTGTCTCCTAATCCTGCTTCTCCTCTGTCTCAATAATGATACCACGATCCTCTTGTTTGCTCAGATAAGAGAGTCATCCTCTTTGGCTCCTTCCTTGTCACACTATAGTGGACATTTGCTTCTTTTCTGGCCACCCATACTCTGAATTCCTTTCTTATTGGTGTTCCTGAGTGTGTGAGCCCTTGGGGGGAAAGAGTGCCCTGTATCTTACTGCAGAAGCTGAAGGGAACTGGAACTTCCTTCTCCCCATGCCCAGCAGCCTTGGCTTGAGCACATGACTCAGAACTGGCTGATGGGAAGCTTCTGCCAAGGACTTTGAGTTTGAATCCATCATTTCACAAGCCCTGACATTTTTGCCACATAATTATCTCTCAAATACAGTTCTTTTGGTCTCCATTGTCTCCATCCTTGTTCTAGCAACTGCCATCTCTTGTGTGGACTATATTAGAGCTTCCTAATTAGTCTTTCCATCTCTTTGTCCTGTTACCCCTGCCCCCTCCCCCAGTCTGTCATCTCTCTGCATCCAGAGACACATACAAATCTACAAAACTACAAAAATAAGTCATTGTAGTTACTTTTAGGATGAAGTCCAAACAACCAGTGAACCCATTGTGTTGAAGATGCCTGTTTGCTTACTGTCCTCCTCACACGAGGCTATAAGCTCACAGGAAGCAGGGGCTGTGCCATATACCCTGGCATCTCTTAGGATGCCCACTGTGACCAGCAATGAGACAGCAGAACATGTGGTTAGGAGCATGCGCTCTGGAGTCAGCCTACAATTGTGCAATCTTAAAGCAAGTTGTTTAGTCTCTCTGTGACTCACTTTCCTCACTGAGAAAATGAAGAGATCCTAAGAGTATCTCTGTGTGATAATAAAACAAAAATAAGATGGACTTTCAGCTGAACCAGTAGGTAATCAGTAGAGAGCCAGTCTACCTAAGAAGCATAAAGACTTCTTCCTCTGATCTTAAATAATTTCTGAGAAACATGAGCCAGAAGCCAAAGGCTACAATTACCTTCCTATGTATTTTTTAACTGAACTAAAATTACCATCCAGAATGCATTTTGGGAAGTGATCAATTATGTGATTATTTTTGTGGTTTGAACCCTTGAAAGACTCTGGGCACAAGCTGCTCCACTCAGTATTAATAGCTAGTTATTGATGTTTTCATGAAATACAAAAACATGCAACTGCTTGAACTCCCTGGCTTGTTAACTGCTTTGCCTTGGGGCAGCTTCAACAAAGAGAACCAAGTAAGTCCATCAACATTTATTGAGTGCTTAGAAGTGTGATGAGCTCAAGATTAGGGCCCTGGGAAGAGAGAAAACACAGGATGCAAAGACTTAGATTCTTTCCTTAGTGAGGTTACAGTCTCATTCAGGGCAATTCAACATTATTTCTTAAGCTAACTGTTGTGAGAAGCATTGTGGTTTATAACCAAATATTATTATTAAATTGTTTATTTAAAAAAATACTGATTAGCATGTATCTGAATGTATACTGTGTGGGGCATCATAGAAGAGTAGACACAGAAAAGATAATTTATAACTAAATGACTAATGACAATTACTTTTTAATTAGTAATTATTATTTAATTCATAGCTATTAGTTGTTACTACTAATAAGTTTAGAATATAAAAAGGAGTCATAACATTAAAAATAATAACTGACATTTATTCAACCCAAACTATATATTAGAGGTAAGCACTGTGTGTGCACTTATTCAGTTGAAGTCTCCACACACGCTTGAGAGGTACAGCAGACATCTCTGGAACTCCGGGTCGCCCTCCTGAGCCTTCCTCTGATTCTAGTCTCATCCTTCACTGATAGCCTCCCACCTTAGCAGGTGCCTTCAGTCTTTCGGATTTCTGAGTTGAAGTCATCCTCACGTTCAGGGATTCCCTCAGCAACCCTCAACAAGGGTGTTCAGTGGTTATTAGGTAAATGACGCAGACATCCACTCTGTAGGAGACGACACCTCTGGAGGCCCGGAGTCAAGTCCCGATTGTCTGCAGTGGCAGCCTCAGTAAGGCACCCTTACGTTGTTGTCTCCTCCTCCTCTGTGTCATTCTCCCTGCTCCTCATTCCTGCTTTCAGATCACCTCCCAAAGAAACTTCCTATCCTCATGTCTTTGCCCCAGCTTCTACTGGGGGAACCCAAACCAAGACCCGAGGTCAAGAGTATTTATATCTTCATTTTATCAATGGGATGACAGAGCCTTGGCCCATTGAGCTGTGTCACTTACCTAGCTGACTCACTTTAAGCAGAACCAGGGTTTGAACATCT
The DNA here is from genome assembly GCF_964656455.1 of Halichoerus grypus. Lineage (NCBI taxonomy): Eukaryota > Metazoa > Chordata > Mammalia > Carnivora > Phocidae > Halichoerus > Halichoerus grypus. The sequence goes on along the minus strand of NC_135719.1, from coordinate 59,070,537 downwards.
GCTCTTCATTACTACCCAGCCTTTTGTGAACAATATAAAGGTACCTGTGAAAAAGGCCTAACTAATCACAGTAAGAATGCCTAGGTTTGAGGGGCCTTAAAACTGATCTCAGGGCAGTGAGGTGAATTGGGTTAGAAATTATTGTTAGTGACAGTAATAAGTGAGCAAAAACACTTCTGTATTCATTGAAAAACATCAGGGCTTGGGGCACGTGGGTGGCTCAGTCATTAAGCGTCTGCCTTCAGCTCAGGTCACGGTTCCAGGGTCCTGGGATCGAGCCCCACATTGGGCTCCCTGCTTGGCGGGAAGCCTTGCTTCTCCCTCTCCCACTCCTGCTGCTTGTGTTCCCTCTTTTGCTGTGTCTCTCTCTGTCAAATAAATGAATAAAATCTTAAAAAAAAAAAAATAGAAAAACATCAGGGCAAAACTGTGTAGAAGTCAGCAGGGCTTCCATCATCCACACCCCACCCCCCGGGTCCCCCAATCTCCCAATGTCCTGGGCTGGCAGTTCTCTATCTTCTGATGATTAATGTGTCCTGTGGCCACCTGCTCTCTGCTTCATCCTCTCCTGCCCTTCTCAACATTCCTTTGTACAATGACTCTGATATTTATTGTTATTGATTTTCAGTTAATAAGCTGTATCTCCTGGGAGTGTTTGCATGTTTATGCCTTTTCTGTTATACAATGGCAGGTTTTTCTGCTGATGAAGGCATTTTAGGCAGTGGCAAACAGGTTGGGTATAGTTTTTGGATAGCAGAGCTTGTCCAGATATCCTGAAATCATACCATTTTAGCAACTAAGCACACATAAGGCTGGGCTTGAATGAAATAATCTTTGAACAATTTGAAGGTTCTACATTTTGAGGTGGAAGGACTGATCAAAAGAAAGGGAAAGAAACAGCATTCTTTCTGGCCGTGTCCTTGGGAGGGACACAAGTGTGTGTGTTTACCTGTGTGAATGTGCATGTGTGTGTAATGACCTAACTGTACAGGACTCTGGGCAAATGGTGTTCATTGATGACTTTTATAGACAATATAGAAATAAGGATCAAATACAGTAAAAGATCAGAATCTGGCTGCATAAAATTAACCATGATCACAGTCAAATATGTTCTCTGCCTCCCGTGGTCACATTATTTTTAAAACAAAAATTTAAACAAAACTAATTTTTGCATCTCATTCATGAACTTTGTCCTAAATTTTGCTTGTTACAACACTAAATTATTACACGGGTGCTTGATCCTTATGGCCTGCTGCATGGGTAACTCATTTTCTGCCCACAACTTAAACAATTAGTGAAGTATTAATTAGAAGGATTTCCTTTTCTTATGGAAAAGACTATGTCTTAAAGCCTGCGGAAGAGTTACATCAAATTTATGGTTCAGGGTCTGATGATTGCTTTGTGCTGAGTAGTATTATTGAGTTATGAATGTATTCATTTATTTCTGTAATTTGATTCTGTTGGTGGCTTTGATTTCTCTGGCATTGTTCAATGTGAGTATAAACGGTTTAGAAAGAAAAGTAGTTTATGGGGAAGGGAGTCATTTCCATGTCAAGGTAAATCAAATCACATTGATAAGAAAACAGTTTGATTACAAGACTGAATAAACATGAGGAATGCTTGGACAAGCCTAGAAGAGAACTCTTCAGAGAAACTTTGTCCACCCTGTTGTCCTTCTCCATTGCGTTGGGGGATGATTACTCAGGTTTGAAGTGTAAATAACTTTTAGAGAATCGTTTGTCATATTCCCTGTGGCACAAGGTATCATGTTTTGGAAACTCAGACTCACTCTTTTAAAGTTCAACAGCAGAAAACAAAGGAAGGCATTTGGATTTAATGTGGCATTTCTTAGACTCATGGGTTTCTAGGCTATCAGGGAACTTTTAAATCATTTAGGCCACTTCTGTCATTTAACAGTTGAGGGAAATGAGGGTCTAGAGGTCAAATGGCTTTTTTTTTTTTTTTGGTTCCAGATTGCACAGTAATTGTGCTCAAGAACTTAGAAACTGGTTCTCCTCATATAGTCGATTGTAAAACTACACACTGAATTGCAATAGAAGGATGCTGCTAGTCAAACAGCTGTTCCCTCAATGATAGCATAGATGCAATGAATGACTAATTGCCTCAGAGCCCACTACCTAATTTATAGAAATACAAATGCAAAAATGCTCAGTGCACTTGTATTTACCAATATTAGAATGAAAATCTTAATATACAAAAAATAAAAATAGAAGGAAATGTTAAAACATTTTTGAATGAGGTTAGAGAAACATCATTACTTTTGATATATCTTAATTCCTAATTTTCTCTATTAGGCGATAAGAAAAATGATTCTTTTGATCACCGTTCTAACTTTATGTCATTGTCATTGAATTTTGGGGCTGGAATGGCTGGACTGGGTCTTGCAGATTTTGAGTACAGTTGTTCCCAAGCCCAGATGTGTGCCAACATCACCTGGGTGTATTTTACAAAGGTTCCAGGCTCTCAGTCCTGAGGATTCTGATTTATGGGTCTGGAGAAGGACCTGGGGATTTGTATTGCCACTAGGATTCCCTAAGTTTCTGAAGACCAGCCAGCTTGGAAAACTAATCCAATTCCCTTGTTTCACAGATGAGAAAAGCTTAAAACACAGATATTATATGCCTGGGTCTTTTTTGGGGGATGGCAGGTCAGCACATTGAGTGATGGGAGAGGGAGAGCCAGCATCTTTAGGAAGTTGATCCAAGCTTCAACTTCATGAAAGCTCTCACACTGAGCTGCTTGAACACATGTAACCTATATGTCCTTTTATTGTTTGTTCTTGTGGGCTAGAAAAAGCATGTAGCAGGAATGAGCTCTCTAGTAAAATCCCCCATTATATATAGTACAGTGTCATGGTAGAGTCATTGAATTAGTTCCACTCCATGGGGAGAGCCAGAGGTAGGAGGGAGGGTGGGAGGTGGGGGGAGAGAGAAATTTAAATAGTGCCAGTGATGCTTCTTGCCAATTCATTCAAAGAGCTTTTGCCCCTGAGTAGACTTCTCTGGCTTGCTCTCTGCCCCAGGAGGCTGACCTGTGTCTACTGCATCCAGACTCCTTTGCCAGCAGGCTTCTGGTCAGGTTTGCAGGAGGTCAGATGGAGGAAGGGAAAGGAGGTCAGGGTATCTCTTCTCACTTTCTGCTTTGGAGCCTTAGCTCTGGCTTGAAGTGTCTGTCTGGTTCATGGCTGTGTCAGCCACCACAGCAGCTCTCCCCGAGCACTGGGCACACTGTTTCCTCCCCTTTGTCCTTAATTAAGCCCCAGGCACAGTAACCATGTCCCACAATATCTAGACTCTAGGACCTTATCATCCCCTTTTTGTTCCCTTAACCCAGCTCTCATTCTGTAATTGGTCCTTTTCTTCTTCATTTGAACCACTGGCATTAATTCTGCTTCCTGCAGGTACTTAGATTAATACAAGAGGGGAGCAGAATTATTTAGTCATTCTAAAGTTCCCGTATGGTGCCGGTATCTCCTTGAACCAACAGTGATTTATCTTTAAGAATACAATGATGTGAAATTCTCCTTTGCACAATTACTTGATTTGCATTGCACATTACATTTTATCATTTTGAATACATATTTTTAAAAAGATTTTATTTATTTATTTGAGAGAGAGAGCATGAGTGAGGGGCAGGAGAGGCAGAGGGAAAGGATGAGGGAGAAGTAGACTCCCCGCTGAGCAGAGAGCCTGACATGGGGGCTTGATCCTAGGACCCTGGGATCACAACCTGAGCCGAAGGCAGATGCTTTACTGACTGAACCACGCAGGTGCCCCTTGAATGCACAAATTTGTTGACACAAAAGTGTACACACTATACTCTGTGAACTATTTAAGATGTTTTCAAAGGTGATTTGACTATAGAGGCTTTCCTCCTTAGACATTGACTTCAGAACCTCCTTCCATGGTTAAATGCAACTTCACTGTACATATCATAACAAAATTTAAAACTGGGAGGGAGATCATAGAGCTAGAGAACCAAAGTAGAAAAAAATTCAATTGATCTAACTCCATAACCTATACTTTACTGTGTTCCAGAAATCTGAAACAAACCCTTCAAAGTACCTCACAGAAGAGTATAAGTTGGTACAACCACTTTTAAGGACAATTCGGCAATATCTACCAAAGTTTTAAATAGACATATCCTTTCTTCCATTGTTTTTTCCTTTTATGAATGATGCTTTGGATATACACATTTAAGACTTTGTCTCCACATTGTCCTATGTAACACAGTATACAACCTAAACATCCACTGCCACATGTAACTTAGTATATAACCTAAACATTCAGTGTCACATGAGACACAGTATATAGGTTAAAGATCCATCAAAGGAGACTTGTTAAAAATGTATAATGTATTCAGACAATGGATTAGTCTCCTGACCTTGTAAAGAATGAGAAATATCTAGATGCTTGAGATATATTAAGGTGAAAAAACTCTAAGACGCATACAGCATGTTATGTCAGCCTATTTGTGAAATATATCCCTCCGTTTTTTTTTCTTTTTTTAAACATAAGCACATATTTTTTGTATAATAAAATAAACCATATGCCATGGTGATGATGGTGAGAACTTAGAGACATTTACTGCTAATTAACTGACTTCATAGGAACTCATTATCTCCAATTAAGAGTACCTCTGTGTGGGGAGCCCCCTTCAGATTCCACTCCCTTATTCCAAACACTTTAAATCTAAAACCCATTGCTGGGTGCCTGCCCCTCTGTCACTAGGGAGTGGACTCAAGCTCTGACTTCATTTACAGAGAAATTCCTGCGTG